>NW_022145613.1:12617072-13217072 GCF_000002235.5 Strongylocentrotus purpuratus | reverse complement strand
AAAAAAAAAAAAAAAAGCTAAAATGTAATAAACAAAGGACCATGGTTTTTTTTATTCTTCTTTGGTCATTTTCATGATACAGATTCAATTTTACTTTTTACTGTACTTGCTGAAATTTGTTTATTCTTGCCCGTTTATTCACGCAATTACTCGCTTTTGTCTCCAGTGACTTGCATGATAAGGTAGCCATGTTTTTCAGCTCTCCTGAACATTTGTTGAGGTCATGTTGTCACCCAAGCGACAATATGTAAATCTGACTTTAATCATGAGCGACTCGTATCTTTTTTTTTTTTTTTTTTTTTAATTTGTTATTGCTTCAAATCAAAGACATTTACAATCGTTGTTTATTACAACATTCGATCTGCATTACAAATACAATACAGTACAATTCAAGGTAAACAAATGAACATATAAACGAATTAATTAGATATCAAATATCAGATCAAATTAAATTAGAGGTCTCCACTTTTGTTTGTGTGTATTCTGTTTTCCTTTTCTGAAAGCAATTATATATTCGACTTTTAGATTCTGCACGACGAGAACGTAGACTGCCCTTTTAAGGCAATGGCAGTGACGTCACATTGCCTTAAAAAGGCAGTCCGCGTTCTCGTCGTGCAGAATCTAAAAGTCCCTATTACTCCACTTCGAAAAACGTTCCGGGGGGGGGGGCATGTAAAAGTGCTGGTGATTCAAAATTTTCTTTTGCCCCCCCCCGATTTTTGTTGTTGTTGTTGCTCATTACGTCATTGCCCCTGGAAGATTAGCCCCCTGGAATGTTTGCCCCACCCCCCTCCCCCCATCCCAAACTGCTTCCGGCGCGCCTGCACGCGAAGGTTTGTTTTGATTACATAAAAAGCGATTGTAAATATGGGAAACAGACTTGTTTCTGTGATACACAGTTTTATTGCTGACACGGTCCGTTCTTTTTCACTTATTCCACTTCCAGACACTTGTGCGTTTGACATGGATCCACCAAATGTGACATGTTCAAATATAACGACAAGACCTTTCGCACCAAATTCTTTTCTCGGACTAGAGGCGGGAATCGAATTCACCAACGTGGATGAAAATGTTGACCCAAGTGGGGCCTCGTACAACGTCACGAAGGGATTCATTGTGGGAGACTTGTTCCCTCCAGGACACACACCTGTTACACTGTTCGTAAAAGATATTTGTCAGAATGAAGCTACTTGCCTCTTCTATGTAGAGAACACACGTAAGTATGAACATTTAATGCTAGTTCCCGGTCATTTTTAGGTGGCCGTTGAATAAAGTACTATCATATTTAATTCAGCACATACATCGTGTATTATCAGTCCAAATCAAAGCCTTATTTAGTCACTCAATTCAGCTTTTCGAAATGGTTTGTAATGGTGGATTGCCAAAATTCAGTTTCTTGACCATTCCACATAGAGAACTCACGTACGCCTTTCACCATGCTCTAGTAGTAAAATATATGTATTTTCAGCATAATAGTTTTGTGTCATATAATTGTTCCACAAGTCACAACGTTCCCCCCAAAAAGTTGCAAAATTATGGATAAGGCAAGAAATGCACAGTATGTGGCATGTCGTGAAGGCATCCCATCCAGCAAAAATATGATTGTTTATAGTTGCATTGAGATTCAATTTAGGATATCATTTATTATACACATATACAAATAATTGTCAAAATTAACTTATTTTTGTCTGTTTTTACATTTTGGATATTTTGGCAGTTACCGAGTTGCCTGTGAACTGTCCAGACTTGAATCGCAATGTAAGCACAGATGTGAACAAGGCGACGTATACCTTTAACCTAGATTTCGGAGCAGATAACGTCACCAAATCTGTAGATAATTACAGATATCACGGAGATGGTGTATCGGTTAATCTTACACTAGGAGGTTCCCCACTTGGAAGCAGTGTGTCCATAGGAACCCATGAAGTGATTGCCCTCATCTATGATGACGTATTGAATAAGACATGCACGGGGACCTCTGTTGTCAAAGGTACTATGAATAGATCTATTCTTGCCAGTGTTGTTCTGAACATGTTTGTTTACGTTTACCCATAAGCATCTTAGGTGCATCTCATTTTCATGGGGAAAAGATCGAGAATAATTCTCTTAACATATTTTAACACGATCACAAAGATTTTGGAGAAATATACGTAATTAAAGCATCATTTGCCTATTATATTCCAAATAGAAACATATGTAAACATCTTATTTGCATGGAGTAAAGATCGAGAATGATTCTTTTAACATATTTTAACACGATCACAAAAAAATTTGAGAAATATACGTAATCAAAACATCATTTGCCTATTGTATTCCAAATATAAAAATATGTTAACATCTTTTTGTAATTTGTGTATGGAAACACTTTCGATTAATTTAAATTTTCATTCACTTCATCATTTCTTATAGACACATATCCTCCTATTGTGTCATGTTTGAATGTAACTCTCCCTCCCGAGTCGCCAAACACCTTTTCTGGATTGACGAATGGTACAACCTATAACTACACAGATGCAAGTACTGACCCAAATGGAGTTACTTATAACGTTACACTAGAGGTTGACCTGTTTCCTCCAGGATACACACCAGTAACAATGTTTGCGGTCGATGCATTTAACAACTCAGAATCCTGCCTATTCTACGTACAGAACACACGTAGGTCTGATGAGACATTGTTCCATGAAGATTATGATTCGTCAGTGATAAAGCAATTATTAGCGATGTTACAATCAGTTACTGGATGAACTTGCAACTGCTACGCGACATTTTGCCCAATCCCACTGTGCTATTCGGGAGGGTATAAGGCCATTAACAAAATATATACATGTTTAGCATCCCCGCCCGCTTCCTTTTTGGGGGCCGCCTTCTACTTTTTTTTTCTTCTTCAATGAATAAAAACATGAAAAACATACAGCTAAAATGATCTATTTCTGATTTGCAAAAAAATAAATAAAATACCGGCGGCCAACTTGAAAAAAGAAGAAAAAAGGGCCGCCTCCTTCCTATTTTTCAAAAAAGGCAGGACGCTAAAGTTTTTATCTTTTATTTGGCCTTATTCTCCCCTGATAAAGTATGTTGCACTGCAATTCTTAAGATTTTACAATTTATGATATCGGTACTTGAATTAGAATTTAGCAAAAGAATTTCTTTCCTAAAAGTAGACAGCTTTTGCGCAAATTTCGAAAACTTAAGAATTTGAAAACTTAATTTTTCTTACATCAACCTATACAAAACGAGTTACCAACCGTCTTTTATTATCAATGTTTTTTTGGCAGTTACCGAGCTGCCCGTGAACTGTCCAGACTTGAATCGCAATGTAAGCACAGATTTGGACCAAGCGACGTATACCTTTAACCTAGATTTCGGAGCAGATAACGTCACCAAATCTGTAGATAGTTACAGATATCACGGAGATGGTGTATCGGTTAATCTTACACTAGGAGGTTCCCCACTTGGAAGCAGTGTGTCCATAGGAACCCATGAAGTGATTGCCCTCATCTATGATGACGTATTGAATAAGACATGCACGGGGACCTCTGTTGTCAAAGGTACTATGAATAGATCTATTCTTGCCAGTGTTGTTCTGAACATGTTTTTTTACGTTTACCCATAAGCATCTTAGGTGCATCTCATTTTCATGGGGAAAAGATCGAGAATAATTCTCTTAACATATTTTAACACGATCACAAAGATTTTGGAGAAATATACGTAATTAAAACATCATTTGCCTATTATATTCCAAATAGAAACATATGTAAACATCTTATTTGCATGGAGTAAAGATCGAGAATGATTCTTTTAACATATTTTAACACGATCACAAAAAAATTTGAGAAATATACGTAATCAAAACATCATTTGCCTATTGTATTCCAAATATAAAAATATGTTAACATCTTTTTGTAATTTGTGTATGGAAACACTTTCGATTAATTTAAATTTTCATTCACTTCATCATTTCTTATAGACACATATCCTCCTATTGTGTCATGTTTGAATGTAACTCTCCCTCCCGAGTCGCCAAACACCTTTTCTGGATTGACGAATGGTACAACCTATAACTACACAGATGCAAGTACTGACCCAAATGGAGTTACTTATAACGTTACACTAGAGGTTGACCTGTTTCCTCCAGGATACACACCAGTAACAATGTTTGCGGTCGATGCATTTAACAACTCAGAATCCTGCCTATTCTACGTACAGAACACACGTAGGTCTGATGAGACATTGTTCCATGAAGATTATGATTCGTCAGTGATAAAGCAATTATTAGCGATGTTACAATCAGTTACTGGATGAACTTGCAACTGCTACGCGACATTTTGCCCAATCCCACTGTGCTATTCGGGAGGGTATAAGGCCATTAACAAAATATATACATGTTTAGCATCCCCGCCCGCTTCCTTTTTGGGGGCCGCCTTCTACTTTTTTTTTCTTCTTCAATGAATAAAAACATGAAAAACATACAGCTAAAATGATCTATTTCTGATTTGCAAAAAAATAAATAAAATACCGGCGGCCAACTTGAAAAAAGAAGAAAAAAGGGCCGCCTCCTTCCTATTTTTCAAAAAAGGCAGGACGCTAAAGTTTTTATCTTTTATTTGGCCTTATTCTCCCCTGATAAAGTATGTTGCACTGCAATTCTTAAGATTTTACAATTTATGATATCGGTACTTGAATTAGAATTTAGCAAAAGAATTTCTTTCCTAAAAGTAGACAGCTTTTGCGCAAATTTCGAAAACTTAAGAATTTGAAAACTTAATTTTTCTTACATCAACCTATACAAAACGAGTTACCAACCGTCTTTTATTATCAATGTTTTTTTGGCAGTTACCGAGCTGCCCGTGAACTGTCCAGACTTGAATCGCAATGTAAGCACAGATTTGGACCAAGCGACGTATACCTTTAACCTAGATTTCGGAGCAGATAACGTCACCAAATCTGTAGATAGTTACAGATATCACGGAGATGGTGTATCGGTTAATCTTACACTAGGAGGTTCCCCACTTGGAAGCAGTGTGTCCATAGGAACCCATGAAGTGATTGCCCTCATCTATGATGACGTATTGAATAAGACATGCACGGGGACCTCTGTTGTCAAAGGTACTATGAATAGATCTATTCTTGCCAGTGTTGTTCTGAACATGTTTTTTTACGTTTACCCATAAGCATCTTAGGTGCATCTCATTTTCATGGGGAAAAGATCGAGAATAATTCTCTTAACATATTTTAACACGATCACAAAGATTTTGGAGAAATATACGTAATTAAAACATCATTTGCCTATTATATTCCAAATAGAAACATATGTAAACATCTTATTTGCATGGAGTAAAGATCGAGAATGATTCTTTTAACATATTTTAACACGATCACAAAAAAATTTGAGAAATATACGTAATCAAAACATCATTTGCCTATTGTATTCCAAATATAAAAATATGTTAACATCTTTTTGTAATTTGTGTATGGAAACACTTTCGATTAATTTAAATTTTCATTCACTTCATCATTTCTTATAGACACATATCCTCCTATTGTGTCATGTTTGAATGTAACTCTCCCTCCCGAGTCGCCAAACACCTTTTCTGGATTGACGAATGGTACAACCTATAACTACACAGATGCAAGTACTGACCCAAATGGAGTTACTTATAACGTTACACTAGAGGTTGACCTGTTTCCTCCAGGATACACACCAGTAACAATGTTTGCGGTCGATGCATTTAACAACTCAGAATCCTGCCTATTCTACGTCCAGAACACACGTAGGTCTGATGAGACATTGTTCCATGAAGATTATGATTCGTCAGTGATAAAGCAATTATTAGCGATGTTACAATCAGTTACTGGATGAACTTGCAACTGCTACCCGACATTTTGCCCAATCCCACTGTGCTATTCGGGAGGGTATAAGGCCATTAACAAAATATATACATGTTTAGCATCCCCGCCCGCTTCCTTTTTGGGGGCCGCCTTCTACTTTTTTTTTCTTCTTCAATGAATAAAAACATGAAAAACATACAGCTAAAATGATCTATTTCTGATTTGCAAAAAAATAAATAAAATACCGGCGGCCAACTTGAAAAAAGAAGAAAAAAGGGCCGCCTCCTTCCTATTTTTCAAAAAAGGCAGGACGCTAAAGTTTTTATCTTTTATTTGGCCTTATTCTCCCCTGATAAAGTATGTTGCACTGCAATTCTTAAGATTTTACAATTTATGATATCGGTACTTGAATTAGAATTTAGCAAAAGAATTTCTTTCCTAAAAGTAGACAGCTTTTGCGCAAATTTCGAAAACTTAAGAATTTGAAAACTTAATTTTTCTTACATCAACCTATACAAAACGAGTTACCAACCGTCTTTTATTATCAATGTTTTTTTGGCAGTTACCGAGCTGCCCGTGAACTGTCCAGACTTGAATCGCAATGTAAGCACAGATTTGGACCAAGCGACGTATACCTTTAACCTAGATTTCGGAGCAGATAACGTCACCAAATCTGTAGATAGTTACAGATATCACGGAGATGGTGTATCGGTTAATCTTACACTAGGAGGTTCCCCACTTGGAAGCAGTGTGTCCATAGGAACCCATGAAGTGATTGCCCTCATCTATGATGACGTATTGAATAAGACATGCACGGGGACCTCTGTTGTCAAAGGTACTATGAATAGATCTATTCTTGCCAGTGTTGTTCTGAACATGTTTGTTTACGTTTACCCATAAGCATCTTAGGTGCATCTCATTTTCATGGGGAAAAGATCGAGAATAATTCTCTAAACATATTTTAACACGATCACAAAGATTTTGGAGAAATATACGTAATTAAAACATCATTTGCCTATTATATTCCAAATAGAAACATATGTAAACATCTTATTTGCATGGAGTAAAGATCGAGAATGATTCTTTTAACATATTTTAACACGATCACAAAAAAAATTGAGAAATATACGTAATCAAAACATCATTTGCCTATTGTATTCCAAATATAAAAATATGTTAACATCTTTTTGTAATTTGTGTATGGAAACACTTTCGATTAATTTAAATTTTCATTCACTTCATCATTTCTTATAGACACATATCCTCCTATTGTGTCATGTTTGAATGTAACTCTCCCTCCCGAGTCGCCAAACACCTTTTCTGGATTGACGAATGGTACAACCTATAACTACACAGATGCAAGTACTGACCCAAATGGAGTTACTTATAACGTTACACTAGAGGTTGACCTGTTTCCTCCAGGATACACACCAGTAACAATGTTTGCGGTCGATGCATTTAACAACTCAGAATCCTGCCTATTCTACGTACAGAACACACGTAGGTCTGATGAGACATTGTTCCATGAAGATTATGATTCGTCAGTGATAAAGCAATTATTAGCGATGTTACAATCAGTTACTGGATGAACTTGCAACTGCTACCCGACATTTTGCCCAATCCCACTGTGCTATTCGGGAGGGTATAAGGCCATTAACAAAATATATACATGTTTAGCATCCCCGCCCGCTTCCTTTTTGGGGGCCGCCTTCTACTTTTTTTTTCTTCTTCACTGAATAAAAACATGAAAAACATACAGCTAAAATGATCTATTTCTGATTTGCAAAAAAATAAATAAAATACCGGCGGCCAACTTGAAAAAAGAAGAAAAAAGGGCCGCCTCCTTCCTATTTTTCAAAAAAGGCAGGACGCTAAAGTTTTTATCTTTTATTTGGCCTTATTCTCCCCTGATAAAGTATGTTGCACTGCAATTCTTAAGATTTTACAATTTCTGATATCGGTACTTGAATTAGAATTTAGCAAAAGAATTTCTTTCCTAAAAGTAGACAGCTTTTGCGCAAATTTCGAAAACTTAAGAATTTGAAAACTTAATTTTTCTTACATCAACCTATACAAAACGAGTTACCAACCGTCTTTTATTATCAATGTTTTTTTTGGCAGTTACCGAGCTGCCCGTGAACTGTCCAGACTTGAATCGCAATGTAAGCACAGATGTGGACCAAGCGACGTATACCTTTAACCTAGATTTCGGAGCAGATAACGTCACCAAATCTGTAGATAGTTACAGATATCACGGAGATGGTGTATCGGTTAATCTTACACTAGGAGGTTCCCCACTTGGAAGCAGTGTGTCCATAGGAACCCATGAAGTGGTTGCCCTCATCTATGATGATCTCTTGAATAAGACATGCACGGGGACCTCTGTTGTCGAAGGTACTATGAATAGATCTATTCACGCCAGTGTTGTTCTGAACATGTTTGTTTACGTTTACCCATAAGCATCTTAGGTGCATCTCATTTTCATGGGGAAAAGATCGAGAATAATTCTCTAAACATATTTTAACACGATCACAAAGATTTTGGAGAAATATACGTAATTAAAACATCATTTGCCTATTATATTCCAAATAGAAACATATGTCAACATCTTATTTGCATGGAGTAAAGATCGAGAATGATTCTTTTAACATATTTTAATACGATCACAAAAAAATTTGAGAAATATACGTAATTAAAACATCATTTGCCTATTGTATTCCAAATATAAAAATATGTTAACATCTTTTTGTAATTTGTGTATGGAAACACTTTCGATTAATTTAAATTTTCATTCACTTCATCATTTCTTATAGACACATATCCTCCTATTGTGTCATGTTTGAATGTAACTCTCCCTCCCGAGTCGCCAAACACCTTTTCTGGATTGACGAATGGTACAACCTATAACTACACAGATGCAAGTACTGACCCAAATGGAGTTACTTATAACGTTACACTAGAGGTTGACCTGTTTCCTCCAGGATACACACCAGTAACAATGTTTGCGGTCGATGCATTTAACAACTCAGAATCCTGCCTATTCTACGTACAGAACACACGTAGGTCTGATGAGACATTGTTCCATGAAGATTATGATTCGTCAATGATAAAGCAATTATTAGCGATGTTACAATCAGTTACTGGATGAACTTGCAACTGCTACCCGACATTTTGCCCAATCCCACTGTGCTATTCGGGAGGGTATAAGGCCATTAACAAAATATATACATGTTTAGCATCCCCGCCCGCTTCCTTTTTGGGGGCCGCCTTCTACTTTTTTTTCCTTCTTCACTGAATAAAAACATGAAAAACATACAGCTAAAATGATCTATTTCTGATTTGCAAAAAAAAAAATAAAATACCGGCGGCCAACTTGAAAAAAGAAGAAAAAAGGGCCGCCTCCTTCCTATTTTTCAAAAAAGGCAGGACGCTAAAGTTTTTATCTTTTATTTGGCCTTATTCTCCCCTGATAAAGTATGTTGCACTGCAATTCTTAAGATTTTACAATTTCTGATATCGGTACTTGAATTAGAATTTAGCAAAAGAATTTCTTTCCTAAAAGTAGACAGCTTTTGCGCAAATTTCGAAAACTTAAGAATTTGAAAACTTAATTTTTCTTACATCAACCTATACAAAACGAGTTACCAACCGTCTTTTATTATCAATGTTTTTTTTGGCAGTTACCGAGCTGCCCGTGAACTGTCCAGACTTGAATCGCAATGTAAGCACAGATGTGGACCAAGCGACGTATACCTTTAACCTAGATTTCGGAGCAGATAACGTCACCAAATCTGTAGATAGTTACAGATATCACGGAGATGGTGTATCGGTTAATCTTACACTAGGAGGTTCCCCACTTGGAAGCAGTGTGTCCATAGGAACCCATGAAGTGTTGCCCTCATCTATGATGACGTATTGAATAAGACATGCACGGGGACCTCTGTTGTCAAAGGTACTATGAATAGATCTATTCTTGCCAGTGTTGTTCTGAACATGTTTGTTTACGTTTACCCATAAGCATCTTAGGTGCATCTCATTTTCATGGGGAAAAGATCGAGAATAATTCTCTAAACATATTTTAACACGATCACAAAGATTTTGGAGAAATATACGTAATTAAAACATCATTTGCCTATTATATTCCAAATAGAAACATATGTAAACATCTTATTTGCATGGAGTAAAGATCGAGAATGATTCTTTTAACATATTTTAATACGATCACAAAAAAAATTGAGAAATATACGTAATCAAAACATCATTTGCCTATTGTATTCCAAATATAAAAATATGTTAACATCTTTTTGTAATTTGTGTATGGAAACACTTTCGATTAATTTAAATTTTCATTCACTTCATCATTTCTTATAGACACATATCCTCCTATTGTGTCATGTTTGAATGTAACTCTCCCTCCCGAGTCGCCAAACACCTTTTCTGGATTGACGAATGGTACAACCTATAACTACACAGATGCAAGTACTGACCCAAATGGAGTTACTTATAACGTTACACTAGAGGTTGACCTGTTTCCTCCAGGATACACACCAGTAACAATGTTTGCGGTCGATGCATTTAACAACTCAGAATCCTGCCTATTCTACGTACAGAACACACGTAGGTCTGATGAGACATTGTTCCATGAAGATTATGATTCGTCAGTGATAAAGCAATTATTAGCGATGTTACAATCAGTTACTGGATGAACTTGCAACTGCTACCCGACATTTTGCCCAATCCCACTGTGCTATTCGGGAGGGTATAAGGCCATTAACAAAATATATACATGTTTAGCATCCCCGCCCGCTTCCTTTTTGGGGGCCGCCTTCTACTTTTTTTTCTTCTTCACTGAATAAAAACATGAAAAACATACAGCTAAAATGATCTATTTCTGATTTGCAAAAAAATAAATAAAATACCGGCGGCCAACTTGAAAAAAGAAGAAAAAAGGGCCGCCTCCTTCCTATTTTTCAAAAAAGGCAGGACGCTAAAGTTTTTATCTTTTATTTGGCCTTATTCTCCCCTGATAAAGTATGTTGCACTGCAATTCTTAAGATTTTACAATTTCTGATATCGGTACTTGAATTAGAATTTAGCAAAAGAATTTCTTTCCTAAAAGTAGACAGCTTTTGCGCAAATTTCGAAAACTTAAGAATTTGAAAACTTAATTTTTCTTACATCAACCTATACAAAACGAGTTACCAACCGTCTTTTATTATCAATGTTTTTTTTGGCAGTTACCGAGCTGCCCGTGAACTGTCCAGACTTGAATCGCAATGTAAGCACAGATGTGGACCAAGCGACGTATACCTTTAACCTAGATTTCGGAGCAGATAACGTCACCAAATCTGTAGATAGTTACAGATATCACGGAGATGGTGTATCGGTTAATCTTACACTAGGAGGTTCCCCACTTGGAAGCAGTGTGTCCATAGGAACCCATGAAGTGGTTGCCCTCATCTATGATGATCTCTTGAATAAGACATGCACGGGGACCTCTGTTGTCGAAGGTACTATGAATAGATCTATTCACGCCAGTGTTGTTCTGAACATGTTTGTTTACGTTTACCCATAAGCATCTTAGGTGCATCTCATTTTCATGGGGAAAAGATCGAGAATAATTCTCTAAACATATTTTAACACGATCACAAAGATTTTGGAGAAATATACGTAATTAAAACATCATTTGCCTATTATATTCCAAATAGAAACATATGTCAACATCTTATTTGCATGGAGTAAAGATCGAGAATGATTCTTTTAACATATTTTAATACGATCACAAAAAAATTTGAGAAATATACGTAATTAAAACATCATTTGCCTATTGTATTCCAAATATAAAAATATGTTAACATCTTTTTGTAATTTGTGTATGGAAACACTTTCGATTAATTTAAATTTTCATTCACTTCATCATTTCTTATAGACACATATCCTCCTATTGTGTCATGTTTGAATGTAACTCTCCCTCCCGAGTCGCCAAACACCTTTTCTGGATTGACGAATGGTACAACCTATAACTACACAGATGCAAGTACTGACCCAAATGGAGTTACTTATAACGTTACACTAGAGGTTGACCTGTTTCCTCCAGGATACACACCAGTAACAATGTTTGCGGTCGATGCATTTAACAACTCAGAATCCTGCCTATTCTACGTACAGAACACACGTAGGTCTGATGAGACATTGTTCCATGAAGATTATGATTCGTCAATGATAAAGCAATTATTAGCGATGTTACAATCAGTTACTGGATGAACTTGCAACTGCTACCCGACATTTTGCCCAATCCCACTGTGCTATTCGGGAGGGTATAAGGCCATTAACAAAATATATACATGTTTAGCATCCCCGCCCGCTTCCTTTTTGGGGGCCGCCTTCTACTTTTTTTTCCTTCTTCACTGAATAAAAACATGAAAAACATACAGCTAAAATGATCTATTTCTGATTTGCAAAAAAATAAAATAAAATACCGGCGGCCATTTTGAAAAAAGAAGAAAAAAGGGCCGCCTCCTTCCTATTTTTCAAAAAAGGCAGGACGCTAAAGTTTTTATCTTTTATTTGGCCTTATTCTCCCCTGATAAAGTATGTTGCACTGCAATTCTTAAGATTTTACAATTTCTGATATCGGTACTTGAATTAGAATTTAGCAAAAGAATTTCTTTCCTAAAAGTAGACAGCTTTTGCGCAAATTTCGAAAACTTAAGAATTTGAAAACTTGATTTTTCTTACATCAACCTATACAAAACGAGTTACCAACCGTCTTTTATTATCAATGTTTTTTTTGGCAGTTACCGAGCTGCCCGTGAACTGTCCAGACTTGAATCGCAATGTAAGCACAGATGTGGACCAAGCGACGTATACCTTTAACCTAGATTTCGGAGCAGATAACGTCACCAAATCTGTAGATAGTTACAGATATCACGGAGATGGTGTATCGGTTAATCTTACACTAGGAGGTTCCCCACTTGGAAGCAGTGTGTCCATAGGAACCCATGAAGTAGTTGCCCTCATCTATGATGACGTATTGAATAAGACATGCACGGGGACCTCTGTTGTCGAAGGTACTATGAATAGATCTATTCACGCCAGTGTTGTTCTGAACATGTTTGTTTACGTTTACCCATAAGCATCTTAGGTGCATCTCATTTTCATGGGGAAAAGATCGAGAATATTTCTTTTAACATATTTTAACACGATCACAAAGATTTTTGAAAAATATACGTAATTAAAACATCAATTGCCTATTATATTCCAAATAGAAACATATGTAAACATCTTATTTGCATGGGGTAAAGATCGAGAATGATTCTTTTAACATATTTTAACACGATCACAAAAAAAATTGAGAAATATACGTAATTAAAACATCATTTGCCTATTGTATTCCAAATATAAAAATATGTTAACATCTTTTTGTAATTTGTGTATGGAAACACTTTCGATTAATTTAAATTTTCATTCACTTCATCATTTCTTATAGACACATATCCTCCTATTGTGTCATGTTTGAATGTAACTCTCCCTCCCGAGTCGCCAAACACCTTTTCTGGATTGACGAATGGTACAACCTATAACTACACAGATGCAAGTACTGACCCAAATGGAGTTACTTATAACGTTACACTAGAGGTTGACCTGTTTCCTCCAGGATACACACCAGTAACAATGTTTGCGGTCGATGCATTTAACAACTCAGAATCCTGCCTATTCTACGTCCAGAACACACGTAGGTCTGATGAGACATTGTTCCATGAAGATTATGATTCGTCAGTGATAAAGCAATTATTAGCGATGTTACAATCATTTACTGGATGAACTTGCAACTGCTACCCGACATTTTGCCCAATCCCACTGTGCTATTCGGGAGGGTATAAGGCCATTAACAAAATATATACATGTTTAGCATCCCCGCCCGCTTCCTTTTTGGGGGCCGCCTTCTACTTTTTTTTCTTCTTCACTGAATGAAAACATGAAAAACATACAGCTAAAATGATCTATTTCTGATTTGCAAAAAAAAAAAAAAAATACCGGCGGCCAACTTGAAAAAAGAAGAAAAAAGGGCCGCCTCCTTCCTATTTTTCAAAAAAGGCAGGACGCTAAAGTTTTTATCTTTTATTTGGCCTTATTCTCCCCTGATAAAGTATGTTGCACTGCAATTCTTAAGATTTTACAATTTCTGATATCGGTACTTGAATTAGAATTTAGCAAAAGAATTTCTTTCCTAAAAGTAGACAGCTTTTGCGCAAATTTCGAAAACTTAAGAATTTGAAAACTTAATTTTTCTTACATCAACCTATACAAAACGAGTTACCAACCGTCTTTTATTATCAATGTTTTTTTTGGCAGTTACCGAGCTGCCCGTGAACTGTCCAGACTTGAATCGCAATGTAAGCACAGATGTGGACCAAGCGACGTATACCTTTAACCTAGATTTCGGAGCAGATAACGTCACCAAATCTGTAGATAGTTACAGATATCACGGAGATGGTGTATCGGTTAATCTTACACTAGGAGGTTCCCCACTTGGAAGCAGTGTGTCCATAGGAACCCATGAAGTGGTTGCCCTCATCTATGATGACGTATTGAATAAGACATGCACAGGAACATACAATATTCAAGGTAATATATGTCATTTCATTCACAGATATGGTGAATATTGAGAGAGCCGAATAAATGATATTGCAATATGCGTTTAAAGGGCAAGTCTACTCCAAAAATAACTTAATTTCATTAAAAGCAAAAAAATTAGACAAACAAATCAAAACAAGTTTGAGCAAAATCGGATAACTAATAAGAAAGTTATGAATTTTTGAAAAAGTGTGTAAAACTATGGAACAATGAGAATCACAACACAATTTGCCAAGATCGTAATCAGTTTGTGACGTCATGTCCTCACAACTTAACAATTGCTTTACATAGTTACATCCCATTAATTTTCCTTTTTATCCCCCAAAACTTGATTTCCCCATGCCTTTGCGTTGTATCATATTGCGTGCATGGCATTTCCCAAAAACTTTTATGTATTTTGAGGAATTGATACTATTTTCTGAATATTGTATTTCATAATTATTGATTTTTCTACTAATAGTTTTGTTAAATTCAATTTTGTATGATTTACCTGGACAAAAATTACTCTTTATTGTGCATCCACATAAACACATATTACTAACAATCTAACTTGGGTGCTGGTGTGAAGAAATAAGATTCTTAGGGTGAAAATAGGAAATTTATATTATCAATATACAGAAAATAATTAGTGGATAGTGAGGACCATACGTCACAGACTCCTGAGTGAGTTGCCAAAATTGTGTAGTGATTTTCAAAGTTTGTCATGTCATTAAAAATTCTTAACTTTCTTATTAGTTATCCGATTTTGCTCAAACTTTTTTTGATTAGTTTGTCTGATTTTTCTGGTTCTATTGAAAGTAAGATATTTTTGGAGTGGACTTGGGCTTTAAACAGGAAGTGAATCGTCATTACGAAAATGAGTTTACTTTCTAATTCATAAATATTTGATAATAAGTGCCAACAAGATATTAGACAAAATATGCAAATATAAAGTTGCTCTGTCAAATGCATTTTTGCCTTTTGTTGTCTCATACGTGTAACGTTACTACGTATTGTGTTATATAACTCACTTGTAATTCACTTGATCCAGGATTATTCATGGTTTCGTTTGGTTGGGGTTGTCATCATATTTATCTGGGGCATCTTTCCACCATTTCTCAAGCCCAGATTTGAAACGATTGATAGTGGTACTCTCCACAACATCGCCTGGAAGACCATTCCACACATTGATTATTCTCTGGCTGAATGAGTTTTTCCTTAGTGTCTTCCGGTATTTTAGCTTGTAAAGCTTAAGTGAGTGACCACGTGTGCGACTGCACTTTGTTCTGCTAAAGAAATGTTGTTTTTGAAGATTATCAAACTGGTGAATTATTCTGAATACTTGAATCATATCAGATCGTTTCCGTCTGAACTGTAGAGTGGGGATTTTCAGTGCTTTGAGTCTCTCTGAGTAGTTTAAGTGTCTCACACTTTTGACGAGTTTTGTAGCCCTCCTTTGTACCTTTTCCAACTTATCCCTGTCCTTATTTAAAAGATGGTTCCATACTGTTGAGCAGTACTCTAACTTAGGTCGTGCCAGGGTTTTATACAGGAGAACCAATGACTTTTCATCAAGGTGATGAAAATTTCTCTTGAGGAGCCCAAGGATGGATTTTGCCTCGGCTGTAATTTTTCCGACATGCAGGCTGAATTTCAAGGACGGGTCAAAAGTGACTCCCAGGTTTTTTTTCCTCAGTTACGTCATTTATCATGGCGTTTGTCTCTTTGTTGATGGAATAGCTTTCTCTGGGGTTTTTGTATCCATAGTGGATGACCTTGCACTTGGATTCGTTGAAAGGTAGCTGCCATCTTTTTGACCATTCCATCAGAGCATCAATATCATATTGCAATTTGTTGACATCTACAGCACCCTTTACCGGTCCATATACTTTGGTGTCATCGACAAACAGCGCAACACTAGAGTTTACTGCTAGAGGAAGATCGTTGATGTAGATGAGGAACAAGATCGGACCGAGCACAGACCCTTGCGGAATGCCACTTGTTACATTTTTCCATGATGAGTAGGCTCCATCTACTCTAACTCTTTGCGTTTTACATGTCAATAGGGCTTTGATCCACTTGGAGAGTTTCCCTTGAATTCCATATGCTTCAATCTTCGCAATCAGCCTCATGTGAGGGACACTGTCAAAAGCTTTCACAAAATCTAGGTAAATGCAGTCAAATGGTATTGAAAGGTCTTCAAGTTTTGACCATGTCTCTAATACCTCCAATAACTGTGAAGCACATGATCTTCCACTTCTGAATCCATGTTGTCTGGCAGAAAAAAACTCATTCTTTTCCATGTGCTCTGCTATCTTATCTCTCACTATCTTTTCCATGACTTTGCAAGTTACAGATGTCAAACTCACTGGTCTGTAATTACCACTGCCATCCTTACGTCCTGATTTGTGTAATGGGACAACATTGGATTTTTCCATGCTGTTGGTACTCATTCATGGATTTCTTGAAAATCAGATAAAGTGGAATACATATAGCATCTGCAGCCTCTCTCAGTACCTTTGAGTGTATCTCATCTGGACCAGGGGATTTGTCAGGCTTCAGTGTCTTGAGGTGTTTTAGGATGGTGTCCTCAGATAATTCTAGCTCTTCCGGGCTCTCTGCCACCTCTAATGGCACTGGCTTCGGGATCTGGTTTGTATCCTCTGTTGTGAATACACTAATGAAGAAGTCATTTAGTGTTTCTGCTTGATCCTCTGGATTATAAGCAAGTGATCCATCTTGTTTTAGTAGAGGAGGAATTCGTGAGCGACTTGCTGTTCCTTTCTTCACATAACTCAAAAACTTTTAGGATTCTCCTTGATTTCTCTTGCAATCTGTCTTTCAAAATCTTGTTTTGACTTTTTCACCTCCTCTGTGGCTGCATTTCGAGCCTTTTTGTATATCCTCCAGTTGTCCGCAGTACTGTTCTTTTGGTATTTGTTCCAGGCTTTATGCTTATCCTTTAGGTGTTTTCTTGTGGTTAGAGTCATCCATGATGATTGAGCACTTTGTCCTATTTTGGCTTAAGGAATATGCTTGTCTATACTCTGTTTAACAGTGCGTTCAAACAGTTTCCATGACTTCTCAATGTTCAAGTTTGTTAGCTCTGTTTCCCAATTGACTTTCTTTATGTCTTCTTTAATGGCACCATAATCTCCTTTGTAGTATTTGTATGTAGCTCTGTTCTTCTTAGCCACTTCTCCTAGGTTTACATGGAAGCAAAGTACTCCATGGTCACTCTTTCCTATGGGTGGGTTGACGTTAACGATGTCAATGGTCTCATCATTGTTGGTAAGCACCAGGTCTAGCAGACTTTCCCTCTGTCCTTCTCTAAATCTTGTTGGCTGTGTAACACGCTGGCTCAAGTATAGATCATTAATGTTATCCAGTATGTAACAAGCTGGGTGGTCTTCTGAGCAATTTGCGACGTTTCTAGCCCAATCAATGTCTCTAAGATTCAGGTCTCCCACTATCATCAGATCACCATTTCTGTCGCTTGCCTCTGTCATCAAGGAGCATAAATTTCTAGAGTTTATGTCAGAAGAACTTGGGCTCCTGTAGACATTTCCAATTAAGTTGGATCTCACACTATACAGACTCTTCAAATTCATAATAATAAACAATAAATAAAAAAAATAAAAAATGCAATAATTTTTCAATAATTGATTGCATTTTACCCCGGTTCCCAACATAAAAAACCCTCTGTGTGTCCATTCCTTGAGCCATAATGCATGGCCATCCAGAGGATTTGTTTATGTTGGGGACCGTTTTTTTTATTTATAGAAACCGCCCCCTACTCTAGCCCCCGCTGCGTACAGTCATGGTTCAGTGACAAAGCAATGGCCTCGTAACTGTGAGGCTCCAGGATCAGAACCGTTTCGATGTGCTATATTAGTGCCCTTTTGTGGGGCATTAATCCTCATTACTGTCATTTATTACTTAAGGGCGTAGGTCCCCTATTTGATAAGCATAGTAGCATACACATGCTTTAGCAGTCACACAAAACACACGTTGTCAAATTATTATTCAATAAAATCTGAGAATGTATACTATTATCTAGATCTATTATTTTTAAATTATTTTAAAAATAATTCCATAAATTGGGTAAAACAAAAATATTCCAAGCAATATAAGGCTATGTGTTGGCAAAGAACGTAAGCTACGGTCACAAAGGTTCGTACGAACGATGCGTTCGTACGAATCTTCCCGTTTTTCCATTGTCTTTCTGAATTTCCATTGTCTGAAAATCGTACGGCGTTCGTAGCAGTTCGTAATGGCATTTGTGACCGAGGCTTTAATGCCAGATATTAGAATCTCCAGTACGATGGTTTATTCACTAGGCCACACTTGTACACACACATACATACATATCGATTTTAATCCTAGATATGGCAAAAAAAAAAATTGGAATTATTCAATCATACTTTTCGGTATATCATGAAACATTTATATAAATTAACAGCATCATATTCATCGATTTACTTTGACAGATGTTGAATCCCCGTTTATAACGTGTTCCAACATTACTGTACCGTTTGGTAACGTTGTGCATAATTATGACGCTACTGTTTTGGATAACGTCGATGAGCTGCCGTCACTTCGGGTTGATTTTGCTCCAAAGCAACCGGGTCAAAGGTTAGATCCAGGTGTCAATGAAATATCAGCAACTGTCACCGATTCAGCTGGAAACATCAATAGCACCATCTTTTATATCGATATACAAAGTGAGTTTTTATTATTACACACCCTAACATAACGCTTTCTGCATTGCCCATGTACAAAAATTGGTTGATGGAAATGCCTAGTAGAAGCTTGGTACTTCGGACATTCCAATTGTTACTGAAATTGCACGATTTCCGTACAATCTCTGAGCAGCCTCTGTACGGATTGGCCTCGGCCTTCCCACGAGGGCCAATACAAGAAATGGCACGATGCTCGTAGTTAACGTAAACACAAACATCGTAGCCCGTAGCCTCATACAATGCCCCCCCCCCCCAAATCGCACGGAAATCGTAGACCAATTTATCGTATGACGCCCGGGACAAATGTGAACTAATCCCGTACGATAAATTAGTCTACGATTTTTCGTGCGATTTTGGAGGCATCGTAGGAGGCTACGGCCTACGATGTTTGTGTTTACATTATCTACGAGCATCGTGCCATTTTTTGTGTATTGGCCCTCAGGGGCAGGCCGGGGCAAATCCGTACAGAGGCTGCTCGGAGATTTTACAGAAATCGTGCAACTTCAATGCAGTAACCATGCAGTCTTCGCCGCCTCCGCATGGAAATCGTACGGAGCCCGTGCAGCTTCCGTGCAAAGTTTGCGTGGAGAAGACGCGATGACCGTGCAGACGCCGTGCCGTTTTTGAGCGTGTTTTGCCTCCATCTTCACCTAAAAATCGTGCGTTTGCTGCACGATCATTATTTTTGGATTGCTTTGTATTTCTTTGTTTTTATCCTTGAGTTTATCCTCTTCTCTTTCATCATGTATTTCTTTCTTTTAATCATTGAGTCTACCCTCTTCTCTTTCGTTATGTATTTCTTTGTTTTAATCATTGAGTCTATCCTCTTCTCTTTCGTTATGTAATTCTTTGTTGTAATCATTGAGTCTATCCTCTTCTCTTTCGTTTTGTATTTGTTTTAATCGTTGACTTGAGTCTATCCTCTTATCTTCCGTTATGTATTTAATTGTTTTAATCATTTAGTCTATCCTCTTATCTTCCGTTATATATTTCTTTGTTTTAATCGTTGAGGCTATCCTCTTCTCTTTCGTTATGTATTTAATTGTTTTAATCATTTAGTCTATCCTCTTATCTTCCGTTATGTATTTAATTGTTTTAATCGTTGAGGCTATCCTCTTCTCTTTCGTTATGTATTTCTTTGTTTTAATCATTGGGTCTATCCTCTTCTCTTTCATTATGTATTTCTTTGTTTTAATCATTGAGTCTATCCTCTTCTCTTTCGTCATGTATTTCTTTGTTTTTCGTTATGTATTTCTTTGATCGTTAGCTAGAGTCCTTCAATCTATCCTCACCTCTTTCGTCATGTATTTCTTTGTTTTTCCCTTTATTTCTCCTGCAATCTATCCTTTTCTCTTTCATTATTTTGGTCTTTGTTTTAATCCCTGAGTCCGTCCATATCTTTTTCGTCATATATTTCATATGTTTTCCTTCTCCATATCTTCTTCACTCTCCTGATGTATTTCTTTGTTTCCCTTTTCTATCCCCGTTTCTATCATCTTCCCTTCCCTGTGTGTACGTGCTTGACATATTGCTGCTAGTGATTGTAAATGTGCGCTGACGACTTAGACTCTTTTACCAGAGCACCTCTAGGAATTTGTTCGCGAAAATGCCTCTTGTTCATCCGAACGTGAACACATACCACACACAAAAAAAACACTCTTTCAAAAGTTGTATAATAATTTACTGTTCATTTATGATTTTTAAAATAATTAGCAATTTTCTCGGTGTAAACTTTTTTTTTACTCACACGGTAGTGTGCACAATATAATGTGCAAGCACGTACATGTCCAAGGGAAGACTAGATGATACAAAAAAGGAAAAACGAAGAAATACATGAGGAGAGTGGAGAGGATATGGAGAAGAAAAACAAGGAAATATTAAGGAAAGAGAAGAGGATAGATCAAAGGAAAAACTAAGAAATACATAACGGAAGAGAAGAGGATATAGATTAAAGGAAGAACAAAGAAATAGGGCATACAATAACCGCTACATAACGACAAATTACAGAATAGATTGAAGCTAGAAAACAAAGAAATACATGACGAAAGAGAAGAGGATAGAATGAAGGAAAAACACAGAAATACATAAGGGAAAAAGGAATTGTGTAGGGCTTCAAACACCTTAATAAATGTAGCCAATCTGCTAGCTACACGCGCGAGTTTGTACAGCTCTAACAATCCAAAAGACTCTCTAGTCGTTCGCCCAGTATATTTGACTGAACTGGCTAAACAGTTGTATAAAAAAATATATATGCGCTAGCGCGCCCGTGCAGTCTCCGCAGCCTCGGCACGGAAATCGTAAGGAGCCCGTCTAGCTTCCGTGCAGAGGTAGAGCGAGAAGATGTGGTGTTTTTTAACTTGTTTTCTTCATGTTCACCGAGAAATCGTGCGTTTGCTTTACGATCATCGCGAGGCTTCCGCGCGATTCCCGTGCGTGGATCGTGCGATGCAACATATTACATGTCTACGGGCTACGGGCTTACGATATTTCAAGTTCCGCGAAACAAAAGCCTTCTGCCGCCGTATGGAGGCCACACGGAAAAGGGGATACGGGCAGGATACGGGCTCCGTAGACTAATCGCAGGCCAAATGCAATCTAGGCATTCAGAGCGGTTCCACGGCGACCATACGTCGGCCGTACGGACGCCTTGTGTGTTTGCAGTGCGGCTGCCCTAGGGCCTTATGAATTAAAATTGACTTTTGTAGAACCTACAAAATTGCGGCGGCCGCAGGAATTCCACGGCCGCCCTAGGGTAGCTTTAAGGCGACCATGCGTCATCACTTCAAAGGTCGTACGGCAGCCGCAGGTTTTCTGTCTCCACAAATCCAAAATACGCCGTGCGGCTATCCTTATATATGGGACCGCTACCGTATGTGCCGGTGGGAATGCTGAGTCTGCCTTATAATAGCTATGGGTCGTAGAAAGTCTATACCGCACGGCCACGGCGGCAAATGTGACTGAGACATAAGGCATAAACAAACATGGTAAGAGGTGCACTGGGCATTGTTAGTGCCCTCGTGTTGTCATCAGTAATGCAAATATTCATTGTATTAATGAGCTGATACATCATGAAAAATTAATATATATGAGGAAAACTAATCGCTGTGAATGCGTTTTATACGTTGAGAATAAACATGTCACCTGGAGTATAACAACCTACACATACTACCTGTCTTATTCAAAATGTATTGGAGAATTATAATACAAAAAACGACGTATATATATATATATCTTATATCTGTAACGAAATACAAATGTGGGATATATAAACGTACATTGCAGAGAAGGTAAGATGTGACATTACTGGTCAGAATGCTAGCTAAGACAAACGCCAGTTAATCCATCTCTTTTTAGAAACATTCTTTCCCGCCAAAATAAATTAGATTCAAACCCTTATTTGATACCATTATATTAATTTCATTTGTATTTTTCATCCATTTATTTATTTATCTGTGATATATTTCATGTGATTCTGAGCCTAATTTTATTTTTAATATCTCTCCTCATTTTTTTTCCTCTAAAGTGAGAGAGTTGCCGGTCAAGATTGTGCAGGCATTCGCTGTTTCTGACGGAAACACATTCTTTCTATATTTCGCTGGCGGCCTCAACGAGGGCCTGACCTCCTACAATTTCTCGTTCTATGGTGACATCACATATGACCCCATTGTTGTTAATGGAATGGAAGAATTTCAGCCAGCAAGTCTGTCGCCTGGTGTTAACAACATCAGGATTAACGCAACAGATGGAGTCTTGTCAAAAACCATCGAGTTTGTTCTAAATGTCACAAGCAATCTAACAGGTGAATCAATTACATATGAATGGTTTTTAATAGACAGCTCCATCAAGTAAAAAGGTGATCAAATGTTGGGTGTTTTTAATTTCTGTCTTTCAATAGATGTTCCCTACACTCCTGGAAGTTTAGTGCACAGAAATCAAATGTATTTACCTACATATATCTTATCATATTGGACCTACTACAAATGGACACTGATCGGTACCATAATACATGCATGCACGTGACTCTGTCGAAATTATCATAATGACATTCCAAACATGCTTCCAAACTTTGGTCTCATCACGACCACCGCCAGTCAGCCTTAACAAAAACAGAACCGTGACTGGAACTCTACAAAATGCCTGTGCAAAAGAAACTGAATCGCTAAAATATCACGGAAATGCATGTGCAGTTGTGTCGTACATATCAATATTGACGTATATGAAGTTTTCAATAGGAAATTAGAAGTAATTTACAAGAGAAACCTGTAAATTTGGCCGCAACACAATGATTTTAAACTTCATTTTAAAACTTACCCTATCCATTTCCAGGAAATAGAAGGTAATAGGACAGTAAAGAATATGTGTTCTTCGAAAGTTTGGCAAGCCCAGATGTATGCCCACCAGTGTCCACTTCTTTAATAATCAATCTAATACCACACAAATTGTCATACTTTGGGGTTCACTGCTCCTCTAACTGGTCTTGAATCACGATATTTTTCCTGAAACTACACTCTGTGCCCTGGCCCAGCGAAAAGAATCTGAAGAAATGTGAAAGGTTCTGTTGTCTGTGATGGTGCGTGATTACATAATCAACATTGTCGCGTCAAATGAATATCCTCATCAACATACACATTAGGGACTTTTAGATTTGCACGACGAGAACGTGGACTGCCACGTGTGACATCCTTTTAAGGCAATGTGTCGTCCTTTTAAGGAACTGGCAGTGCCTTAAAAGGATGTCACATTGCCTTAAAAGGATGTCACACATAGCAGTCCACGTTCTCGTCGTGCAAATCTAAAAGTCCCTATTATCAGGTGGCGGTGGTCATGATGTGGTCAAAGAAAGACTTTAATTTTTAGTCCATCTGTAGTAGGGCCCATGATCATATCAAAATTTAAAGAAAATGCATCTTAAATACTCTATATCTCTGGCTAGTGAAAAGAACTTACAAGCTTCATTAAAACGTTATGTATGACGTGAACAGAATAAGTTATGGTCTGCATTAAATAAACTAAATACAAACAAAAACAAACAATTTTTTTGAAAATTCTGCCCACCTTAAAGATACTATGTCCCTTTTGCAGCCAGCATTAAATTATGTAGAACTTTGCAGGAATTATGAATATGTAATGTATGTCCTATCTGTGAAGTTTAAACGTTAGCAGTGTTCTAATATTCATATTATGCAAGGAAACCGTTTACTTGCTAGACTTCACTGTCATACACTATTTAGTGACTGATTGGCTTTTTTCCTTCTTTGGTAATAACATACATGAAATGAGCTGTAAAGGGTACATGAGCATTTGTCTACATCAATAACCCACTTCTTGTAATGGCCAAAATTAAACTGATTGAATATTTGCGCAGCATAAAACGTACGACCATTCGGTACAATGGTGTGAAAATCAGATTAATACTTTACTGGCTCTATAGCTCAGACCATTCGACAACTAATAGTCATTATTTTCCCTCTTAAAGACATTTTCAAGCCCAACCTTGTTTAGGGAAGTTCTAATTAATATTATCTTTCAAATGCCATTGGAATTTAACCTTTTCATTTTGTGTGGGCCTGCAAATAGGACATAGTACCTTTAAGACGTAGAAATCAAGTTTAAACAAAGAGGTGGGCCTATTTTAAAGAAACTAATTTTAATTATTCGCTTGAAATTTTTATTTCTACCTGAATCGATTTAAATCCAACATGGCCCGAGTATATATTGTTTAAATATAACAAATTTCAAAATTTTAAAATAGCACCGGAAAATTCGAATTCTTTACCGAACAAGATCTCATTCAGCTAAGATACTTGTAATGATATCGTCACGGAATGAGATAACCAATCAATTAATGTAGGCCTAAAATGAGACTAGGGACTAGTATGCTTACAAAGAAGCGTACGAGATTAGTGCACCGCTTTATAAGCGTGGTTTTAGATGTAAGATTTATTTCATCATCTATTCAGGATAACTAATTTTTTTCATTTAAAAAGGAAGTTTTCAAAATATCTTTTAGTAATTTTCATTAAATCTTCATAAGTGTTTCATAAACGTCAAGAGCTGTTGTAATGTGACTTGTCATTTAGATCATTTAGTATCTTTTTCTTTTGATTTGTTTTCTTCTCTTGGAATAGTAAATTATGCACTGCCTGGAAATGTGATTCTGGCAAGAATTAATGGTACCATAGCAACGTTTATACAAGACCTATTGGATGACACAACTAAGACATTTAAAAACGTTGCATTGGAGCTCCAAGCACAGGTAAGAGAGCGAAATAAAATAAACTTTAAGATAGTTCTTTCGCAAGAATTCTGTGAAGGTTCGTTTCTTCTTTTCTTGTTGTTTGCACCTTGGGGGGGGGGGGGGGAATGTTACTTATCTTGATTCACTTACTTTAATGGCAAACAATATGTTTGAGACTAGTATATGTCTTATAATATATGTGTGTGTGTGTGTGTGTGTGCATGTGTGTGTGAGTGAGAGTGTGTACGTGTGCGTGTGTTTGTGTGCGTTTTGTATTTTTCATAATCCTGAAGATCAAAAGTTTGTTGGTTTGTTTGTCCGGGGCTATTTTCTTTTAGCACTGTGTTTCCCCTTTGATACAAACCAAGTTCAGAGTTTTATAGAAATTCATGTATATAGTATGAATTTCCCATTTGTTATGGTTGATTATGACACTGTGTAAACTATACGGTAAGAATGTTACTTTCTTCAAGCGCGACCACCAAATACATCGGTCTTACCAGAAGATTCTTAAGTGAACACATTTTGGTATATGACACGTCCGCAACTAATTTCGATTGGGCAAATCCACTCAATGAAATTATTTATTTTTATTGTCTTCGTCTCTCATTATTCTCCTCAACCCCATCATCTTGTTTTCCTCAGCTCGATAAGATATATCAAAACACATCGGGTTTTATCGGTTCACGAGTCGTATCCTTCAGGAGTGGAAGTATCATTGCCAATTTCATTCTCATTTTCAATCCAACATCGAGCATAACTGAAGTGGAAGCTAATGAAATTTTCAGAAGCGCATTGACATCTGATGCTGAGATCACTAGCGGTTCCGGACTGTTCCTTACATCACTCACCGCGTTCAACATTTCATGTGAGTTTTTTTTTGAACGATATGCGACCTATTGCACACGGTTTAACATTCAGATTGCGTTATCATCCAGGCGTTAGTAAATTTAATTGTAAGGAGACAGTGAATTCATGCGCCAATAATTTAATAGGGTTGATTCACAATTGACAACGCCCCCAACGTCAAGCCGCGACAGGTCAATTTTTCAGCTCGCTCATCGACATTTTTAAACTACATGTACCAAAAGACTAGCCACCGATCGAAATGACAAAGTGATCCGAAGTGTGTAAACTCATTTATTGAGATTGATTATTTTGATATCAGGGCACATTTTTATATTAAATTTGAATGTCGAAACCCACCCATCAATATTGATTCTGACAATACAAATAATAATTGTTGGGCAAAAAAAGTGACCGAAATTACCATTAATATTGTTGTTGATGGGGGTCAAGTTGACCACTTCTTTCTAGCATCAGGGCACACTTTTACATAGAATAGGCCCATCAAACCTTCTTTGTTGATAATAAATGACCCCTGACCAAAAATTCTCATAAATTCCCAAATATCTTATTGTATAAAACAATGCCACAGCTTATTTTTTGTCTACTTTTTACCATAATGCATCACATGAAATCAAATAAACACGGTTGTCGCTAGATGGCGCTAGGGATTGTGAATACATAGTATTGCATCGTAAAACCAGCGCAAGTCGTAATCCCACGTCAACTAAAAGACTACAAGTGTGTAACAAGCATAAACTGACACTCAATTCACTCACTATGTTTAATATCTCAGTTTAGTCCTAGGTTCATTTCATCCCTAAGTTATCCATAATTATGCAAACAAAAACATTCAATGCAAAAAGTGTCCATTCTATAGCATTCCCATATTCCTTTTTCTATTAATTAAATAGCCATTGCATATTCGGCTTCATTAGACGCTTAGTACTTTCCATAAAAGAGTGTCCTTTATGTCTTAATTACATATAATTATGGAATCCGTATAACTTTGGTTCTCGATATTTCCTATTGTGTGCAGTCCCCTGTGAAGACTTGACCTGTGAAAACGGCGGTAGCTGTATAATAACAAATGATGGATCAGGGGCAAGATGCAGGTAGGTTCTCAACTTTTATCTTTTGTTTGCCACAAGTGCATATTGGTACATTTAATAGCCGGCTTTCCACGAGTGCTACATTGTGAAACATAGGAATATATTGGAATGATTAAACTGTGAACTATTTTTTTTAAAGTTTACGCACAAGACCTTTCTTTTTCAGTTCGCTACAAGACTACCTTTTTTCTTCTTCAAATGATCGTCATAATTTTATACTAGAACTCATTAAATAAACTACAGGTAAAACAGAAAACTGTGGGTAAATATTATGAGGCACAATGATACTATCTGAAGGACACTTTTAGCGTTCACACTTTGTCAAAAATCAAGTGAACGGTGGTCTAAATATATATCGGATTACGTAGTATGTCATCGACATCGACACATTTCATTAGATGATGCACCATGTTATTTATATTGCTTTGCTTTTCTTTTTGTTTATACACATTCGTCTGATTTTGTTTAATCGTTAGATGTACCGAGGGCTGGACCGGGGACCGCTGTCAGACATCCACAAACACCATATGTAAACAGAAACAATTAATTGTTGTTATCGTTACTATTAATTCAATTATTATTGTTATTATCTCTATTTTATATATTCATCATTATTATTATTAATATCATTATGATATAATCAATTCATGATAATTTCAGGATCAAAGACCTATCTTGATAAGATACATTTTTTATTTTCATCTTGATTGAGTATTTATTCCCATCCTGCGTTTTATGAAAAACCATCACATTCTTGTATTGTTTACAAATATATTCATACATTTAACATCGTAGTTTTAACAGGTCTATGATTAGTTATTTGGGCCATGGTACAAGTGCATGTATGCCATGCATTCATTTTTATTATATTTTTGAAATTTATCCAACAAAATATATGCCCTCTAATGCGTAGGAATTGGTCATACCATTTCTAGTTAGATTACTTCGGCGTTTTGCTCATATATCATAAAAACCGTTGTAGGTATTCAGGTTACATGAAAGCCACTATTAAAGACTTGAATAGATTGAGGTAATACGGCTAAAAATTAACATGACCGCTTGTTGTAGACGATGCCCCATTATGTGTACCTGCTATATTACTA
Organism: Strongylocentrotus purpuratus; assembly: GCF_000002235.5. Lineage (NCBI taxonomy): Eukaryota > Metazoa > Echinodermata > Echinoidea > Camarodonta > Strongylocentrotidae > Strongylocentrotus > Strongylocentrotus purpuratus. The sequence goes on along the minus strand of NW_022145613.1, from coordinate 13,188,586 downwards.
GAGATGACAAAAGGTGTTTGGCTAGTCAGAATTGGGTAGTGATTTTCCTTGTCTAAACAAAAAAATATGATAAATTCTTCTATTGCAGTGATCGTCGGAACAACAGCAGGTGCACTTTTCTTCTTCATTCTGATCTTGGTCCTCTGCATGCACGCTTTGAGAAACAGAATGATGATGAAATACCAAGGCAGCCGGGGTCATTCTAGGCCAACATCTACGTTTAGGACCAGAGATTATAATTCCAGAGATCATCGGGTGCCTTCACGAGGTTGGTTGGTTGCAATATTTTTTCTCCATATAATTATATAAATATATATGTACACTTCACAGTTAACGTATTGGCCTGAAATATATATATAAATGATTAGCCGAAAGTCCAGTTTGTAATGTATTTTAGCCTATCATGGTTTATTGTTACAGGCCAAAATATTGTGATAGTATTAGTCAGCAGATTCTTTTTTTTTTAATTATTGTCTTGTGTCAATATTTATTATATTATTAGGCCATTAAAAAAATATACATGTTTAGTGTCCCCACCCGCTTCTTTTTTAGGGGCCGCCTCCTATTTTTTTTTTTTTTTTTGAAATTTGTTGATTTAAAAAAAAAAAAAAATTTGAAAGAAAAAAAACATGAAAAACACTGCTAAAATGGATGTTTTTCTGATTTAAAAAAAAAAAAAAAAAATTGTCGCCTGCCCTCTTGGAAAATAGCCCGAATGTAAGGGAAAATGTACCGAGCGGCCATTTTGAGCGGCCATTTTGAAAGAAGAAGAAAAAAAAAAAAAAAGGGCCTCCTCCTTCCTATTTTTCGTAAAAACGGGACGCTAAACATTTTTTTTTTATTTGGCCTTATATGTTTATATGAAATAAGGATAAGCGAATGTACAAATCAATAAATGATGAAACGTGTTTGAATACAACACATAATATTACAATTATGTAACCATAGTTGTGTACACACCAGGCGCGGATCCAGGATTTCTTAGGGGAGGGGGCCCAACTTTTTTTTTTTTTTTGCTCCCGAAAATTTGAAAAACACGCCGGCCAAATTCGCTCAGTGGGGGGGGGGGGGGGGGGGGGGGGGGGGGGGGGGGGTAGTGAGCACATTTTTTTTTTTTGATCCTCAAAAAAAATTCAATTTGCACCCCCCCCCCCCCCCCCCCCTGGCGCTCAACCCCCAAAAAAGGTAAAAATCACGTGATTTTACATGATTTTTTTTGGGGGGGGGGGGGCCCCCCGGGCCCCCCCCCCTGGATCCGCCACTGGTACAAACTATCCTATTCCCCTTCTCATCCCTCTGCTTAACATTGTAAGGCCCCCCACCCAACTTCCCTCCTGACCCTTCCCAGTATGCACCAAATTGTTATATTCCAACAAGACCAACATCTATTATCCATTGATTCAGACAATATTGAAAAAAAAATGAATGTGTTCAGTCCTAGTAAGTTGGTTGGTAATTTGATACATTTGAAGTCCACCATTAATAAATTTCGTTTACAGTGCTTAGTGTTAGACTATTCATATCTGAGGGCATAATTGGTTTCTTTGTAACTGAGATTTCTCTGCATATATAATCGGGAGTTGTTGTTGTCGTTGTTGTTTACCAGAAAACCCAATTGCACATCACAAAGACAGAAGTCGGGACCGTTCCCATCGTAATGATAATATGGACAGGGACATGGCTTTATTTACTCAGTACAAGAGTCGAGAGCAGAGGAGGGCCAGCCAAAATTTCAAGACCGGACCCTCCTTCACTGGACGTGCGCCTGTAAGTGTCACAGAACTCTAAAATACTGTGATAAGTGTATGTGGGTTGTTCATCAGTGTGCACACAGATTAAAAAGCTAAAAGCGGGATATTTTACCGACATGCTGTAATGTATTTCCAATTGCGCCATCTATCGGCGAAGGAGTACAAAGGAGCGATTTCCGGTTCCTGTACCCAACAACATCGCACGCGCGTAATACAACGGAGACATGTGACTGACGACACATTGCTGTGTTTGCCCAAGTATTCACATTGTTTAAAAATGGAAAATGAATTAATTAAATTGAATTGTTGCTGTTGTTCTTGCTAATAATATAGGTTTCTTTAGATGTAGCCAATCATTTGGGTTAACTGCTAGCTAAAGAAAAAATGTTTCAGATATATATATCGACTAAAAAAGAAAACAAATTGATGAACATGAATAACTTGTTTAACTTGTAGTCAATTTTTGTTTATGTTACAGAGCCACGAACCTCTGCAGAGTGGTAATCACCGAATGAATAGAATACCGCTTCGAGATACTTATTACTACAGAGGACAAATTTATCTGTAGACCCCGCTCACTCTATGGAATATATACTGTTGGTCATAAAGGTGGAATTATTTTTACCCCAATTTATGAAATGATTTTGACAATGATTTATTCTTAAAAGATCTAAATAATAGTATACCTCTACATTCTCAGATTTTATTGAATAATAATTTGTGAGTGTTTGTTTTGCGTGACTGCTAAATCATGTGTGTACTACTATGCTAATCAACTAGGGGACCTACGTCCTTAAGCCACAACTGACAGTAATGGGGATTAATGCCTCACAAAAGGACACTAATATAACTGATCGACACGGTTTTTATTCTGGGGCCTCACAGTAACGAGGCCATTGCTTAGCCACTCAATCATGACTGTACGCAGCGGGGCTAGGGTACGTCGCCGCCCCCACAAATACCCCCGTGAAGAACATACAATAAATTATCAATAATTTATTGCATTTTCCCCCGGTTCCCAACAGAAAAAATTCCTCTGTAGGGCCATTTATTATGGTTCAAGACATGCCCACATAGAGGATATTTTTTGTATTCGGGGGGTCGGTGCAAAATGCAATGAATTATTGTTAACTTATTGCATTTTCTTTGTTTTTTATTTATTTGTGGGGGCGGCGACGTACTTTAGCCCCCGCTCATACAGTCATGATTCAGTGGCCTCGTTACTGTGAGCCCCCAAGATCAAAACCGTGTCGATGTGCTATATGAAAGCCCTTTTATGAGGCATTAATCCTCATTACTGTCAGTTATGACTTAAGGACGTAGATCCCCTAGTTGATTAGCATAGTAGTAGCATACATATGCTTTAGCAGTAACGCAAAACAAACACTCACAAACTATTAGTCATTAAAATCCGAGAATGTATACTATTATCTAGTATTACCAACAGTGTACATGTACAATAAAATTCCGTGGTGTCGATTGGGAAGACCCACTAGATACATGTCTTCTTTCCCATGGTTCCTAATTCCGAAAATGAAAAAGGTTCACACATAGGGTTCTACATATACTCCTTTTGAGTTACAAAATTATTTGCATTGAACTTGGATGTGTTGTGGAATTGGCATAACTTTACTCTTTTGAATTTAACGAATTTTTAAAATGACGTTGATATATAAATTTTGAAACCGTTTATTTTTACTTTTTAATTCATATTTCAACTTGAGGTGCACTTTTATAGCAGAGGCTCGCTTTTCTTCTTTTTTCCGGTTTTGATAAAAACATTCCTCAAGACTGTGCGATTCTTCTCTCTTTTTATTTTTCTTGTTCTACTCTGTTCTTCTCTACCCCTCTCCTCCAATCTTTCCTATATTCCCTTATCAACTTTTCTTTCTTTTTTCTTCTTCCTTCTATTCCTCTTTCTAGTTCCGTCCTTCTCTTTCTCTCTCTCCCTCTCTTTTTTGATGACACACAAGGTTTTTAATGTTTTTAATATTTGTAATATATTTAAATTTTAACGTAATATATGTAATATATTCAGATTTTGATGTAATATTCGTAATATATTTAGATTTTGATTTAATGTTTGTAATATATTTAGATTTTGATGGAATATTTGATTTTCATTTTGTTTCATTATGCATGATTTATAGTCAACCATTCCTATTACGATATTTTGTTTGAGCCCTCCATATGCACTATTTCTCCAGTACACTCGATTTTCCATATTCTTTGTTAATGTCCACGTTGCTGCTCCATACAATGGAATAGACCAGACCTAGTCTCTTTCTAAGTTTTGTAGCCTTTGTAGTAAGCTTTTGTTATGAAAGCAAAAAAAAAAGAAGAAACGGAATGGTAAACTAAAACGGACAAACAATAAAAGAGTTTTTAATGTTTGAACTATTATGTGCATCTCGCAATGGCAATTTTGTCAGTAGATCGTGCTGTTTTCATAAACAACTCCTCGTTTTTCTCGTACAAAAATATCATTAATTCTGTTTTCCCCGAAGCGCCGTCTCCCCTGGGCCACTTCTCAAATATATTAGTGAAAGTATATTATTGAAGGTCCTCAAGGAAGGAAAGACCCTGTCGATTCATTCTATGTTTTAATTCAATGTTAGTAGGGTTATGTGTTGGAAATACTGAGAAAGTTGTTCTGAACTACATCACACTGACATTATCTATTCAACAAATTTGAAATTCTCATTTCTCATAAGTATATTGATTAAAACTTTCAAAAATCCATAACTTTTGATATTTTTCTTCTATTTTTCTTCTTCTTTTTGGGGGTCCGATTTCACCAGAGTACTTTCATGATTTCTCTGTTTTCTATGACATGAGTAAGTTATTCATGTAATATTTACCTATACTAAGTACTAAGATGAATAATGAAAGTAAAGGGTCATCAAGTGTGAAAAGAGGTCATAATTTTTCATTTTCTCGCTGCCTGACCCTCCTCCTCCTCCATTCGGTTAGGGGCAAGTACGCTACTGATGATACACTTCATGTGCCCTTAAAAAGAAATTCCTCCTAATTGAGATGAATTTAGTTTTAAAGTGTAACGAAACACGTAATTACGTAACTAAGAATCCTTCTTCGTTCTTTTATTAAAATTTAATAAAAGTCTTGTATTAAAGTTGTGCTGATGTTACATGTTTATATCTTGCATATATACTCTGTTTCATTTATTTATCATTTTATATACATACAAAAAATATATGAGAGTGATTCAGTTACTGACAAAATGATAATCGATTGTGATATTGATCTGCCGTGATAAAAAGTCAACTGACCCTACTAGAAACGTAGTGTTACTGTTGCATAAGTTCCTACAATATCCTTAGGCATAGGTCACTTTTTAATCAAATGAGAATTGCATTGATAATGAGAAAGGCCTTATAAAGCATGAAAGGAAAAACAAGTCATATAGGCATTGAAATGTGTAGTGGTATTTTAAATCATATTAGCTGGTTTGCGGGACATCATTTTACATGTACATATAGTTTATATATTTTGATTGTGAATGAATATTTATATTATGAATGGGTTGTACTGTTTGGTGTAGATATGGAATGACAATACTTTTTACATAAAAGATACGCGAAGATATGAGATACATTTTGTCTTTCTATATGCCATGTGTTCTCATAGTAATTTGGAGATTTGTGGAGAAAATTCAAATATTTACATGTACATCTCTTTTGTAGAAAAGTTTGGCCGTTGTTCATAGTGATGGTATTGTGTCCCCGACATGTCCATGTGCCTATGTTATTTAAAAAAAAAATCTTGTACAGTTAATATTTTTTAAGCTTAGTAAAATAGTCTTCCTATGGTAAAATATTAAATGTTTTCAATCGTTGATTATAATTACTCTTATCATTATTCGTTATAATCATCCGTCAAAAGAAAAGTTGTCCTTCACCTCACATTTACATTTGCTGATATATTTTTTAAATAAATAATTTGTGTACAATGCAAATCGTAGCACATAAGGAATTCCACAATTTTTGTCAGTATTTTGTCACCCCTTTTTTTGTTTTCTTCCCCTCTTCTTCTTTTTCTTCAGAGAAATATTGGTATATCATAGTAATAAAGCTACATGTATGCATATCTAAACGTTTAGGTCACTAAACAATGCTTGTTTTATTACCCTAAAATGTTCTAAGAAGAATCACGTGAAAAACACGTCTCTTTTACATCCATCTATATTCTGCTAAAAGTAGCACATATTTTGCCTAGCTTGATTAGTAAAATACGACATAGACTTTGTTCTTTCTAGTAAATTAAACAAATTACATTTTCATTATAATTTGTGTTATCGCGTTTTATTTGTTAAAGTAGTCAATTTATTGTTATTTTCAGCTCGTTTTCTGTATTAAATCAACGGGGCGGGCGACAGAGCTGTACTATCATGTCACAATTGGCATACCGCCTTCTTCACATTTTTAGTTTGAGAAACTCATTTCTCTATGTAATTTTATCTTTGCAACCAAATATGACTCGTTTAGGTTAAAGGTATAGACCAGTTTGGGTCATGCGATTGCATTGTGAAAGAAACGTTGTGGAATCGATCAGAAAGGGTTGATCATCTAGCATATAAGTATTGGTGTGTACTGCAAGGTTCTGGAATCATCAAAATGATAAGAAATTTGGCCCAGTCTTGGTACAGTTACAAGCACTGTACACAGAATGATGTACATAGGACTCCGCGACACGTGCGCGATATCTATTCGGTCCGGATAGATATAATAATTTACCAAATATATTAACTATATATCGTATATTTTTATTATGAATCGGAATATTATGTGGGTGTTATTTTCACTTCGTGAACACCAGTCTCAGTCAAAAATCCCTTTTATAGCTCGCCACACATATCTTTTATATCGTTTTAGGTAAGCTACAACTGCCCGATGTAGATTTATTTTTGTTAAGCAGAACAATGAGCAGCTGGTAACTCCTTGAACAGAATGACACAGATTCAATTATTATTTATTTGTTTTTGTCTAATGACCAGCTTAGTTAGGAAAAAAAAATTACAGTTAAGATGCTTTATATATATATATATATATATATATATATATATATACAGGTTATCACAAATCGTAGAATTGTGATAAAAATGGTTGATTTATTCAAAAATATGCATTGCAGCCCGGTGCTTAATAATTGTACAACATCTTTACAAAATTTTTTACAATATTGAAATAGACACTTTATAGAATTATAATAATACAATTAAAGATTTGGAATTGTAAATTATTCATGAGTGTAATATCAAGGAGCACATGTGAGTCTACCATTAAATGAGTAGTACGTTTTGGGTGTATAGGTATATTGTGATGTAAGTTAAGACCGCGAAAAGGAAAAGTGCAAGCTCCATATTGTGAAAAGGTAGGTGGAAGGGAAATAGTGAGAGAGAGAGAGAACTGAAAGTGCAAGAGAGGGGAATGGAGAGAGAGAGAGAGAGATAGATGGATTGACAGAGAGAGGGGGAAGAGAGAAAGAGATAGGGAGAGAGAGAAAGAGGGGGTGATGTAAAAACAAAAATAAGAATGGAGTAGATGGTCATCAACATACAACTATTCTATGAACAAACAGATTGGCAAATGTTGCAAGGTAAATTAGAAATAGGTTTGACATAGTAAATACACAATATAACGTGATGATGATGTTCCAAGTTTACAAAGTGGTCGAGGAAAATAAAAGTATGGTGGTTTTATAATTAACCATGATTTATTCAACCACAATGAACTTTCATCTCAATGAGCTTTCATCACATAGCTTTACAAAACCCTTCACTTCTATCGGCAATTTCTCTCATGTTCTTCATAAATCACAGCATATAGCAGTGGGCATGTATAGAAAATTGAGTTAATGCTTCTGTGAAACTAAACTTAGGTGTTTATCTATCTATAAAAAAAAACCTACTCCAATTAAGAAAATGTATTTTTAGTGTCAAAGAATTAATGCAGATCATAGTTTCCATATCATTATCATTAACTATCGGACTCATATTATCTTACTAGCATATTATGGTGCATCATGCCCACTTCCACTTCACTAATTACATTTCAAGACCAGAGACTTATGACAGTCCATTTTTCTCAAGGAAATAACACACTTATAACGTTAAAGTATTCCTTCCATTCATCGGTACAGAAATTAAGAAGCTGGAATCATTTAAACAAAAGCAAAATAAAACATATCCATTATTTGTTTTGTCTTTGAGTTGGAATGTTATAAATGCATGTGAAAGCAGAACGACGAAAAAGAACATAAATGTACAAAACAACAAATTGAATGAAAGTAAAACAAAATTTAAAGAAACATAGTAACTTTTTCCACGACTTTTCACCGCTATACTAGATGGTTTGAAATTAGCCAATCTTTCTAATTTACGTCTATTATTGATGATATGCAAGTTTGATTAATATGTTTGTAAATTTTGTAGCAACGTTTTGCCCGGCGCACACGAGGTGTTATTTGACTGACGTAGGACTCTGTCTGTGCCAGTGACTGGCACGACACTTGACGGGCCTTGAGAAATTGATCGTTTAGAGAAAGTAAGTGCAACATAAACGATGTAAACCTGCAAACATTACTTTGTTTTACTGGCGTGTGGGTGGACTTTTAAATTCGGACAACCAAGTAGACCGAAAGCCAACGAGACCGACAGTCCACCTTCAGAAGAATTTCGGAAGGCACACCAAAGCTCGTGGGATGTCGGTCTCGTGCGCTATCGGTCTCGAAAACTGTAGCCGGACCTGTCATATAGCAGTCCAGCAGCCTAACATCTTAGCCTATGGACTGTTACCACCAAAATGGTTAAACATTCATTTTTTGTTTAAACGAAAAGCACATCCACCCCGACGTACGTTATCACTAGCTCTTTCATTGGAACCCTCATTGACTTTCAAAAGTTTACCCACCGTAATTTGGTCAAAATAGGTCGCCAGCTCGCCATTGCCTTTATAACACATGTGCAACAATTCGAACTTTTGACGCAATTTACCACGCGATTGTAAGGTTATAAGTCAAGCACACGAAGAATAACAAGCATGAATTATCATAGATCAGTTCTGATTTGTTCATTATGTCCACTTTAGCCAACCCCCCACCGTAATGTTTTCATTTAGTATAGGCAAGCATTTTGCCGAGGTAAGCAAAAAATGAATATTCATGAACACCATGGACTATTCGATTATTAACAGAGGGTGCAATTGTGCACCACATCAGACTCCCCTACTTTTAGTCAAGTATTTCATTGTATTATGTAGTTTGGTAGGTTTATTTTACTAACTGTTTAATTATCAGATATCAATGATAGTTTAAAGATATGGAAAAGGTTCTTGTATTATATATTTAGCAAAGCAATCTCACATACAAAATCACTATCAAGTGTCGTCTGCTCCGCCGATTGCCGTCTGCTATATACGTTCAAGGCACATATTTATCTGTGGACTGTGATGTAGACAGTTTACTCGTCATTGTAGATTTATGATTAGCCATCTGACACACATACAATTACCACACACACGAACACTCTCACTTCCCCTCCCTAACACCCCATTTCCGCACACCCGGTTCACACGTCATACCCAATGGCATACACCCTGAAACATAGTGGAACATTCTAGTTTGGTAGTGGCGTCGAACTAGCTACGTTTGTGCTGGCATTGGTCCAGCGAGCGAAAATGAGACAACCGGAGCAATATGTGCCTCCACATCTTTTTTTTTTTTTAAGGAGGGAACCGCTAATATATCTAGATTTTCTCAACATGGGATAACATCCTCCTGAAACGGGGAATAGGGAAGGGGGAGACGGGCTTTCGGATGATATATCGGGGCAGCCCCCGTGCTAAAATGTTGTAGATCATTTTCCACCAGCGGCATTAAACGAGTGTTGGGCGTATTATTTTATAATATCTCTTTCATTATCACCTAGTCTTCAATCTTAACTTTGTTCTCTTTTTCTTCCAAACAAATATGCAGTTCATGTCAGATCACGCAATTTTTTAGTTTGCCTTGAAATGGATTCGGACTTAGGCCACATGAAGTTCATAACGTGTACCTTGTTTTAAATAAACGCGAAGGGTGATAAAGAGATCTTTTAAAGGGCAAGTCCGGTCCGTTTGAAAGTTTACTTAAATAAATAAAGAACAAACTAACAAACAAAACAACAAAATTTCATCAAAGTCGGGTGAACAATTAGAAAATTACGGAATAAGTTTCGCATAATTTCATGAAACATTTTCGTTTGTTTTGTTTTTTGTTGATGATGTCATCCTCTCACTTTTCTCTACTGTTTTACATAGAATCTGACACAAATATTACTCCTGTGCTCTGGGAATGAAAACATGGCTTGAATCCTCATGGAATATGTGCAAAATTACCATAATTGTAACTTATCATGTATAAAGGATCAAATTGTACATGTGTGTCAAAACAAAATAAACTTGCAAATTCTTGAAACAAAATATATGGGGGGGGGGGGGGTAGTGAGGGGATGATATCATCAACTTTCTAATTTGCATACAGCCTATGTGATAGATAACACTGTTTCATGAAATAATGAGAAATTTTAAAATTCCATAACCTTCTTCTTTCTTTAAATGTGAATAGCCTTTGTTCTGTATCGTAATTATCTTTACCTGTAACCATAGTATTTTCTTGTTCAGATGTACTTACTTATGTAAACGAAAACTGAAACATATCCTTCGTATTACATTGTGTTAATAATAATAGTCCGTTCTTGTATAGCGCATAACCCATTTTGATATAAAGTCTATATGCGCTTCCAAAGAGCTTTGGAAATAGCTTAATTTCTTTTAAATGCAGATTAGTCTACATGTACATTGTAGGTCTCCTCTTTTCTATTCTGTGCCATAGTCTGTATTTATTTATATTATAATTTGAGTAAAGAAATCCTTTGAAATTAAAAAACTGTTATGGTTTTGCACGCCTAGGGCTGAAAAAATGGCACGTGTCATTCGGTATGACTGCAGATATTTCAAAAGGCTGTTTGAAATCTCGAAACGAAATATAAAAAGCTCAAAATAATTCACTGAAAGAGGATGGCAACATATCGGTACTTGCGCTGTACAGCAAATGTACACTCTTCAAATTGAGATTGAGAATAATAAAATTAGCGATACCTTCAGTATGTATAAAGGAATGGTTCCGCGGGAGGAAATTTCTGTATGGTCTATGGGATTTCGTCTCTGCAACGTTTTCACCGATAACTGAAATAAGCAATTTTATACAGTCAAACCTGTCTACAGCGACCACCCAAGGGAAACACAAATAGTGACCGCTGTAGACAGGTGGCCGTTGAAGACAGGTGGCCCTTTGCAGCGATTTTGGTTTTGAATAATTGATTGACAGCACTCGCAAGACCTCTCGCAGACCTGCCGCGACCCGCCAATGCGACCGGACCAACAGCAGCCGTGAATATACCGACCAGCCGCCGGCTGAAAATCGTCGGCACTACCGTGTGAGTAAAAAAAAAGTTTACACCTAGAAAATGTCTAATTATTTTAAAAATCATCTATGAACAGTAAATTATTATACATCTTATGAATGAATGTTTTATCCCAACTCATTTGGTACCATTTTTGTGTGGTATATGTTCACGCTTGGATGACCAGGTGGCATTGTTTGCGAGAGTGCAAAAATCAACTTGCGCCAAAGTGATGCCTTCAGTATGTATTATGTTGGGATTAGCGGAGTGAGAGAATGGATTGAATGTATCAAATGAAATGCATTGCATATGTTTTTTGCAAAGGGCAAAGTCACACACACCAACACACACGCGCACAAATGTTCGTTGATATTTTATATTCGATATTTGATATGTGTGACATGATTAATTTTGTTAGGGGTGTTATTTGGATATGCAAAGACCGAATTAATACCCAAATCCCAATTGTTTTATTCATACATTACATAGGCAACTTTGGCGCATTTCGATTTTTGCACTCTCGCAAAGAATGTCTCCTGTTCATCCAAGCGTGAACAAATACCACACAAAAATGGTACCAAATGATTTGGGATAAAACACTCTTTCATACGACATATAAAAGTTTAATGTTCATCGATGATATTTTAAATAATTAGCAATTTTCTAGGTGTAAACTTTTTTTTTGACTCACTCTGTATAAAGCTACATGTAGATCTAGTAATGGTCATTTACACACAATAAAACTATTCAACCCCAAACTCGTCAATCAAAACATTTAATTACCGACGGGACATTGTTTCTTGCACATTTCATGAAAACATAACGCTGCAGAGTTATTGTCATGAACTTCAATCGATGACTGGATTGTTCGTCGCGCCGCACGTTCACAGGCTAGGCTATAGGTCTGGCGAGTGACGTGGGTGGTCCCTGTCTGTCAATCAAATTTTCAGACTCGTTCATCTTGATTTCTTTTAAATAATTTATGACATGCGTTAAACAAAAATGCCGGACAATTTTGAAGATAGAAAATTATGTTTAAATAATTCATATTTTTATTTTGTTTAAAAACCGTACCACTCTTTGTTTAGTAAATGTTTAAACACCGATAAAAAAACCCTTGCGTTGTTAGATTTATTTATTGGCTCTCTGCCTCGTTTTCACCCAACTGAGCCCTTATAAATTAAGCCACGGAGAATTGAAATTTCAATAAAAGCTTGCATGGTTGAATAATTTGTGTGTGTTTGATCTAGCTTTATTGAATAAATATTCTTTGGTTGAATGGTTCATTATTTTCTTTCAATGTCTTTTCATTTATTCTGTCGGTAATAAAATAAATTTGAATTCAATTAATTGAAGTTTTAATAAAAAGCGTGATTGAATAATTTTTGTGTGTTTGATCAAGCTTTATTGAATAATATTTTTTTGTTTAAATGGTTCATTAGTTTCTTTCAATGTCTCTTGAATGTCTTGAATATTTCATGAATTTCTTTTAATTTAATTTAAGAGAATTAGCTACGTTGGGGGCCAACGCATTACCGACACTACGACGGGGACGTTTCTCACTCAGTGTCATGTGAGCTCTTAAAAGAGCTGTTTGGTAATGGTTGGCCCTGAAAAGGGCCGTTGGGTTTTGGGGTAGATTTTCAAACTTTTTTGAAAAAGTCCAGAAGAGTTGATTGTCTGGCAGACTGACTCTCCTTTAGCGAGTCATCCGCCACCCTCTGCTCCAACTCCATTAACATGTCTAAAAGTCCACTGTTCCCTTTTGTCACTGCGAAAGTCTTCCTATCGGTTAGCTTTGTAGCAAAAACGCTGTAGTTCTTGATGTTATTTTGCGGTTTGGGGGGGCTCTGCATCATCCTCTACATCACTCTCCTCTTCCTCTTGTGATGTTGCATCATCCAGACGCCGCTGAAGATCTTCAAGTGAAGTGGAGGTTCCGCTATCTGTGGTAGCGAGACAAGTACCATTGCGTTTGCTGGTGCCTTTATCTACGTGGAAAGCGAACACGAAAGCTGTGATTGTTTGCGCTGTATCTTATATTTGGTCAATCTACTTTTTCGTTCGCGTTGATCTGATCATGTGAAAATTCCCAGTTGTAGAAATAAGTGAAATCACAAAGATATTTTGATTATCTGGGACAGGATAAAATTTAGTTTATACATCTGTAGTGACCAAATGTCACGATTTTTAAACTTTTGCATGGATAACGTTTCATGCATTGATTTGTACGTGTTTAAATACGTATAGCTTTCCTATTTTCAAAATGGCGATTGTAGAGTTCCATGCGTGGTCGGCGATCCGCTGTCGGGCTTTGCATACATTTCCCCACCGGTTCTGTCTGGTTCGTTGATAATTCTATTGTTATGCAGATTTTGTATTGTTACATATAGCGCATACGTGCATATTAATTTTGTGCGCGTGTTTCAACCAATCACGCTACACCAGCGACTGGGCATCACTTTGATTTTTCCATGTGGAAATCAGAGGGATTATTTTCATTAGTGCACACAGGTCGTAACTGTGTTTTTGTTTATCGTACCGGTCATTTTTTTGTCCAACATGGACTCCCGATCTCCCCCGGCCGGCGGACTTGCTCTTCATTAGGGACTTTTAGATTGAGTGGACGAGAACACGACGAACGCCGACTGATCATGCGTGTCAACGTATTCAACTGCCCATGTTGACTACAAAAGACCATTTTTGTAATGTAACCAAATTAAATGCACAAGTCTTTGTGAAGTGCCTCAATACAAATTATTTCATTCACCTGATAAGAATAATAATAATTCAATAGTCAAAATGCAAACTGCATATATCAAGTGTTGCTAGGTAGGTCAAGCCATAATGTTTGTCCAACCTGGCAACAACTAATGTATGCAGTTTGGATTATGTCTATTGAAATACTATTGATTTGTATTATATTATATTATATTTGTACTATAATTTGCATTGAGGCACTTCACAAAAGACTTATGCATGAATAAGGGTGCACGCGCGCACGCGGCATACTAGTACCGTACTAGAGTTAGGAAAAATCAAGGTTGACGCATTCTCGATCGCCGACTGAGACGACGTGACGCATGCGCAGTGCTTAAAAATGACGTAACACGTTGCAGTCAAAGCTGTCGACGTGCAAATCTAAAAGTCACTGTTGTGTTGACACGATGATTAGCGTCATCGTCATCACCTCGCCCTCATCTGCTGTGTTGTGTTGACATATTTCGTGTTATCTTCTTTAGTAGAAAACAGGGATTCGACGTAATTCCAATACGCCCTCCCTACAACAAGAGCTAAAGAGGGCGTATTGGATTTACGTAGGATCCCTGTCTCCTACCGATGAAGATATATAACACGAAATATGATAGTATGAAGAGATTTTGGAGGTTCATCAGACATTACTGGTCTGACAACACAGGAATAGCAGAACTGAAAACGAATGGTACTACAGTCACTGATCCGATAGCAAAAGCTGAAGCGCTGAATTAACAGTTCCAAAGTGCATTCGCCAAGGAAACACCCATCCCAGACAACTTACAACCCGTGACCTTATCATTTCAAGAAATGGAGGATATTATGTTCACATCAAAGGGTGTAGTAAAGCTGCTCTTTGGCGTGAAGATACACAAAGCTGCTGGACCGGACGGCAATACTCCACGAGTCTTGAAGCAATTGGGAACAACTCTGGCTCCTCTTCTTTGTGATATAGGGTAGGTGCAGGCAATTGGAGACCCTTTAGCACATTCGCATAATTTACATAAACATGAACAATGTTACACATACAGAAAGTTTTGTATTCTCTTCAGTTACTTCTTCTCTTTATTTGGTAACAAAATTGTGGTCATGATTTAACTGGTTTAATAGTAAGATAACAATGATTAATGACGTGATCACCAAAGGTTTCTCATTACCTTCATGTGCAGGTAATAAGGGACAGTTAAAAATCAAGACATTTTAAGTACAATTTGAATCAAAATGGGATTGTTATAGTTAGTTCAAACACTTTTTGAAAGAGATACATGCAGCCAATGAACTTACTGTAATTTTGAAACGATTTTAAAACAATATGGCCTACTTGTTTACCTGTTTTGTATACAAAAAAGGTTTACAGTTTATATAAACCAGCTCGCTGATCTCACATTTTTATTCTTATTGTCAAGAAACCTCGTGAGTCTTCTCATTCTATAATACATCCCAAGTTGGCCACCCAATATTCAAATGTGCATCTTCTATTTCATCTTCATATATCAAATTGAAATCCAACTACATTGTACAACATACATCTGTAAATCTTGATATACACCCCCTCTTTCTTTTTTCTTTTCTCTCTCTCTCTCTCTCTGTCTCTTCCCCCTTTAACCAAAATTTATTCCAGTACATTGAGGGTAGTCATGCTTACTTTGTCAACCCTCCTGTTTGATGTTTTTGATTAGTTACTTTTATTATTCGACATTACATTATTTTGAAATGTGTAAGATTTGCGATGTTTTGTTTGTTATATATTTGTAATAGCGCAAAATAAAAATAAAATCAAAGAGAAATAAATAAATCAAATGTGGCCCAAAATATTTCTGTACATGGACAATTAACCGACCAGCATCGGGTCATTTACTGTCCTCGGCATACCCGACATTCACAACAAACGACCCCCATCTTGGACCTGGTGTCCCCCATTACCTGCACACATTTTTGATCAGAGACTATTCATAATGTGCATTGCAACACCCGTTCACAACACACAATGGCCATAAGTTTTCTGTGATGGTTGGAACACTTCATAAACTTCCTTTTAAAACTTCTTGTTAAGAGCCACCTCTAAATATCTGCATACACCACAACTTTCAGTGAAAATTGTGTTTTTATATCAGAGCAAAATTTTACGATCAAAATTGCTTACCTTGGTCAAGTTTGCCAATTTTCTCAGAGAAAGAACGCATTTTAGTCTTCGAAATTAATTGAATATATGCAGTAGTGTTGTTAAAGGCCACATATGGCTCTATAGCAATATTGAAGCCAACACGGACGGACAGTGATGTTTTCAAGCTTAGTGGTCTCCAACTCCCCTGTCAGACCGCAGCGTGCGCGATAATGAGGCTATACGCTGATTTTTATTCAGCGTCTCTTTGGTTATCTCGTACATTCACGTGTGCTGAAATTCACGAGATTTTCCGTGAGATTTGTAAGGGTGTACATGCAGATGCTTTTGTGGTCGATAACTTCTGTCAACATGGCAGCACGCAACGGTAATTACTCTCGAGATTCTCAGCTTTAGTTTGATATGAAACTTGCCATATTTCACAATTTTGAAACAATTCTTTTTCACCACTTTCATTGTCGTTATTTTCGTAACATTTCAACAGCTATTTTGTACCCGAAATTTCGCTTTTGGTTCCTGGTACATAATTAATTTGTTTACTTTGAGATTCGTTGGAAAGATGAAAAGTCACTGATCAAAATAATGTCAAAACCTAATTGACGCAAAATCTTGTTCTCTTTATAATCATAGTTATTAAGACCCTACAAACCCGGAAATTACCAATTTGTTGTTTCTATATGATGGCA
This sequence comes from Strongylocentrotus purpuratus, assembly GCF_000002235.5. Taxonomy (NCBI): domain Eukaryota; kingdom Metazoa; phylum Echinodermata; class Echinoidea; order Camarodonta; family Strongylocentrotidae; genus Strongylocentrotus; species Strongylocentrotus purpuratus. Next base: position 13,171,813 of record NW_022145613.1, on the reverse strand, counting down.
CGAAATTGTGTGATTTCATACTCGTGCACGCTCGCCGTTTGAGCAATGGCAAGGCATAACTGATTATTAAACTTCAGGGAGCTCCGCCGCGCCACCGACTGGCGGAAAAAAAATAAGAAAAATGATTAAAAAAGAAATAATGTAGAAAAAGATTATCTGAAAGGCAGGTGACGTAATTGATCCAGGGTCCTCATATTGCTGTCATGACTGCTTGCGCGCACGTGCATTACAGGCGCACGCCACAAGGAATGCTTACTCAAATTTGGTATTCAGAATGTTAATAAACCAAAGCGGAACATATGTGACGTAGTTGACGTATTTGGCCAATCAGAACGCTCTATTATCACATCGGCAACGTTGACTACTTTTTTTAATTTTTCATGAACATTCGCGTGATTTTTCTTGGTTCCTGACTTTGGTACAGCGTAAAATATAATAATTTTGATATCATTGTAAAGAAAAATATTTATGCTTTATGCTGATTATAACATCTTCTTGACGCAAGAATGATTTCTATGTGAAAATCAGCCCTACTCTTTAAATAGATTTATCGTCGAAAAATCCCATTTTCAAGGCGAAATATCAGTTTCCAAAATATATTTAACATGATTGTCATATAAGTATATAGAGAGTGCAACTTCTTATCTTTAAAATAAGACACATTTCATGAGAAATGAACAATTGTAAAGGCAAAAACTGCCGATCGGGAACACCGTCTGCACTACTCATTACGTATGCAAGACACGTAAATTCTTGCATACGTGCTGAATAAAATAGAGGGTTTTCGCACCGGCTGCGGTCTGACTGTCCCTGCGGTCTCCAATTCCCTGCAACTACCCTATTCCGCTTGTCATATGAGGACCCTCCCCCTCATTTTGTTTAAATTGTGGTAATGGGTGACCAGCCCCCCCCCCCCACAGAACGATCGGCCGCAACATTTTCATCAAATCCTGAACCATAAAATAAACCAAAAAAATATGCTCTTACCCCCCCCCCCCCTCAACAGGATTGGAGACTGGGCCGAATAATGGATGATGTTTTGAACACAGACAAATGCAAGGTACTCACGGTCTTCAGAAAAAAGGGGAAGGTACAACATGTGTATCATCTTATATTTATTTATTCAGTTTTTATTTAAAAACAGGGTAGTCTTTTCAGTGCCAGAGGCCTGCTTTACAAAAGAGCCCTATACATACAAAGATTTACAAAAAATAGAATACATTGTAAAAAAACAAAGACATTATATAAACAAGATACCATAAGAGAGCTAAAACAACTTAAAAACTAGATCAAAATTAACATAAGGCCTGAACTATTAAACATTAAGATATTATTGATACAATACAAAATACAAATACAAATACACATGCCATAAATAAATAACAGACATAAAATCAAAAGGGTAAAAGGTAAAAAATAAAACTACTACAGACTACACAACTACAAACAAACAAAACAAACAAAACTAACTGTAATAAGTCATAATATAACATTAGGTACCAGTGCATGCATTAAAGTGGAGGGAGTGATTTAATTTGTTTTTTGAACATTTGGAGTGAAGTTGCCGTGCGAATATGAGTCGGTAGATTGTTATAGATGCTTGGAGCGATGAAAAAAAAAGATCGTTTTTTTAAATTCAGTCTTTGGTTTTGGGATAAATAAGGGATTCAAGGTAGAATGACGAGTAACATAGTAAACTGGACGTTTACAAGCAAAAGGTTCTAAATAATAAGGGGCTAGATTATTGAGTATTTTGTAGACGAAAATGCAGTAGTGGTAGTTGATTCTATTTTCAACACTTTGCCATTGAAGAGTGCTTAAAAGGATGTCTTTTGGGGTTAGATAGTCTGCATTAAGGACTAATCTTGCAAACCTGTTCTGCGTCCTCTGTAATTTGAGTAAATCTTTCTTTTTGCACTTGCCCCAAACAACTGAACAGTAATCTATATGTGGAAGAATGAGGGAGTAATAAAGATGTTTCAGTAGGCTTTGGTTCAAATAAATCTTAATCCTTCTAGTGCATGCAATAGCCCGATTAATCTTATTAGTCACATTCAATATGTGTGGTGTCCAACTTAGACTTTGGTCAAGGGTTACGCCTAAATATTTGATCTCGTTAACATTCTCAAGATAGTCTCGTCCATGACAGATTTTCAACATTTGGTTCTTAGTTTTATGTTTCGTTCCAAAGACCATCACTTTAGTTTTCTTTGCATTTATTTCCATACTATTTATTTCAAACCATTTACGCAGTAAATCATAATATTTTTGTAGTTTCTTCTGACTGCTTTTAAAATTGTTACCTTTACAAAACAGTGCCGTGTCATCAGCGTACAGAGCAATTTTGGTTTGTTTACTAAATTTCAAGTTACACATATCATTAAGAAATAAGCAAAAAATTAGGGGGCCCAAAATAGACCCTTGGGGCACACCAGAGTAAATCTGTAGAAAACTGCTTTGGACACCTTGAAATGAGACGCATTGTTGCCTATTCGTTAGGTATGAAGAGAACCAGTCTAATTCAACATAATTAATACCATAATATGGCATTTTTAATAACAATATTTCGTGAGATATAACATCAAACGCCTTTTCAACGCCGAGATCAAGGAATATCGCCCCTGTTATCAAACCACAGTCAATATTGTTTAACAAGTAATCAGGTATTTCAATTAGACAAGTTGCAGTTGAATGCTTTGGGCGAAAACCCGATTGGCGCTGAGATAGCAGTTTGTATTCTTGGAGATACTCATAAAGCTGGGCATGGACTGCCTTTTCAAGTATCTTTGACAGACAGGACAATAACGAAATTAGCCTATAATTGCCAATGTCACTTGTTTCACTACTTTTTGGTACTGGAATAATCTTGGCTCTTTTGAAATCACTTGGGAAGCATCCTGAGCTTAGAGATTTGTTAAAGACTATTGAGAGTGGTTCAGCAATAAAAGGGGCAGCGATTTTCAATAATCTTGGATGTAAGTCATCCAGACCAACAGCTTTGTTAACATCAATTTTCCCAAGTTCTCTTTTTACAAACTCCGAATCTATGCTTTGGAATTTAAACGTTGATCCAACCTTTGATAATGTATTCAAGGAATTAAAACTTTGTTGGTTAAGAGGAGAATGTCGTTTTCCAATACTAACAAACAATTCGTTGAATGACGTTGCAATTTCTACTTTATCTGAAGTCATATGAGTCCCTGTGTTAATATTCGGATTAACTGAACAGCACCCCCCTTGAAACGTTTGACGAAATACTTGGTTGTTACCATCACTTGTATTCTTAAGTGGACCTAACATATCAATAATACTGTCAACGAAGCCAATAACGTCATTGCCTTTCTTAGACGCAATCTACATATTAAATCTTCTGACCTCAAAACCACTGCCTACAAAACGTTGGCTCGACCGATCTGTTTGGGACCCAGCTTCCAAGAACCATATTCACAAAGTTAAAATGGTACAAAGAAGAGCTGCGAGATTCACTCTGAATCGTTACCATAATACCTCAAGTGTCAGCAGTATGCTGAAAGAACTTAATTGGACCACTCTATAAGAGCGCAAAGAAAATGACAGACTAACCTTGATGTATAAAATACGCAACAATCTCGCTCATCTTCCGGCTCAGGACTATATCATACAAGTCACCAAGTCGACGAGAGCCACCCAACCACATTTCTATCGGATACTATACCCAAGAGCTGAATCGCATCGGCATTCATTCTTTCCGAGTACACTAAGGAGTTGGAATTTCCTGCCCTCAGAAATTGTTGCAGCGCCAACTGTTGGAGCCTTCCACAATGGACTGCAGACGGTTGGTGACAGTGGCTTGTCTTCCTCCATCTTATACATGAGCTTGTACATATTTGTAAATAAACTGTATAATAATGTATATAGCACTCGACTGGACGTAAATTGTGGTTAACACACACACACACACGCACATAGATTGCAAGAATCGTCCGTCAATTGAAAGAGGCAGACTTAATCAGAAAAAGAAGAAGAAGACACGTTGATTGTCGTCTTCGTCATTAGCTCACCATCATCGCCTCATTATCTTTTATCGACTCCTGTCTTTTCGATCACCACCATCAATTGTGTTGACACGTTGATCATCGTCTTCACCTCACCGTTATCCGTTGGGCTGTGCTGACTCGCTGATTATCGTCGATCTTTGTCATGCAACACCACATCATTCACATTATCTGCATGGCCATCATCACATTCATTGATTGATTGTCTCATCACCAACATCAATAAGACCATCGTCTTCATCTTCCTCATCGTCTCTGTCATCATTGTCATCTTCATCTTCGTATCCGTCATTGCCGCTGTCTTCTTCATCATCATTTCGTCGCCACGCCACCATCGTCATTGCCTGACCTCGCCAATGCTGATTTGATTTGATTGTAATTTCTTATTCTTGAACGCTTTGCTGAACTGATTAACGATATATCCTTCTAGCCACTCCCGCCACCCATCCTCTCCCATCGGCGCTATAGTTCTACTTAGAACTATAAGCTAAGAAAGATGATTAACGGTCTTTTTTAAAGACTACAATAACAGTCCTTTTCAGGACTACACACCCTCAAGAAAGATTACCTAGAGTCCTTTTCAGGACTCGTCAATCCTCTCCCTCTCTCATTCACATGGTGCATCCGCAAGCCTACTGTATATATTCTTCTTGTACTTGATTTCTGATGATTGACATTCGTCGTTTGTTTATGATTGATCATATTGTTGTAGAGTCTACTTTATTTTTTTAATATAACGGAGATTATAATCTCCGGGGTACGCCCTCGATACGATCCCGTTTACTATATAATCACTGTTATTTTTATGTAAATTATATGCCGGTGAGGGAGTTCACTCCCGCGACATTTTATTATTGTGTATATTTTTTGTGTACACCACGAACGATTATGCGACCCTTGATATTTGTCTTGATCATCTATATTGAGTCGTTGATATTAATTATATAATCTTATTGTTTGATAGTGTGGTTTGTTCCTCGTGAGATATTCAGGTTAAAAAGTACGACCCCCGCCCGGGGAGTTACACATCGGTTTATCAATGTCCTCCTAACTTCTTTATTAAGCAGAGTCTACTCTAAAGTTAGCCCTTGATGAACAGGACGATTATGAAAGCACACTAAATAACTGTGACCCCCTCCCCCGACCCAATTGAGGGTGTCACGCGGTTCTGTCAATAAATAATTGATGGAAATTGTTTCAATTGGCGAGTTTACCTGGTGCTAACTACCTTAATTTGTCACGCTCACCCTATACTTGACTGACCGAATCATACACACTCATTATCACGCTCTATTTATGCCATCACGGATTCTTCATTCTCCAGGTGCACCGTATTATACCCCAGATACACCTGCAACACCAACAATAGACCAGGCAGGGAATATTACTTTCCCGAATGACCAAGCATCTGCCATGTTTGGAGTCCTGGTTTGGCCGTGTGACTGAGGTATCATGGAGGTAAGAAGGTGAGTCATATTGTTATTTTAACAGCTCACCCGCCTCCAAAGGGGTTATGTTTGAATATTGAATTGAATTGAATTGAATTGAATTTATTCACCACTTTCATAAAAACATACAAAGGCAAAGAATACAATAGTTTCTTGCAAACATAGACAAACCACTAAAATGGAAAATACACTAAAGGAAATTACGAAGTGGTTGGATCATCAAAAAAGTTACAAAAACTTATAGGTAGATGATCCTAAAAATATACACACAAAAAAACAAAAAGGGGACAAAGAAAATACAATACTACAATGGTAATTACACACATACAAATTGCGTTGTCAAATTCAAATTTGCTGTATCAGGTGAAGTTTTATATGATGCTTAAAAGATGTTTAAAGATGCACACTGTTTAAGTTTAGGGGGTAGTTTGTTCCAAATAGTGGGTCCTTGGCATAAAAAGATACTATTTGAAAATGAAGAATGACCATATATTACACGGGTGTCTGCTGAAGTTCTGGTATTATATCTATGAATATCGTTATTGCTCTGAAACATATTACAAAAAATTCTGGTAATAGGTTATGATAATATGAATACATAAAAACACAGAGTTGAAAATCATGTAATAATGATATTGGGAGAATATTCAGTTTCAAGAAAAGAGGTCTGCTTGGACTTAAAAATGGCTTGTGGCAAATTATACGAACTGCTCTTTTTTGTAGGAGGAAAATACGATTAAATAAATGCTGTTTACAAAAAAACCATATAATGTTACAGTAGGATATATAAGGCAAGATTAGTGAGTTGTATAACATTATAAGAATTTTGGTTGGCAAGATGTCTTTAAGTTTACTCATAATTCCTATTGTTCTAGACACTTTACGTAAAACTTCATAGACGTGTGTTTTCCACTTAGGATCTTTATCAATATTAATGCCTAAGAACTTGGTTGAACTCGTATGTTCAATCAGATTTCCATTCATATATATTTTTACTTCACTAGCACACGTCTTTGGAAAGTCTAATAACATAACATTGGTTTTTTCATAGTTAATTTGCAGTTTATTTGCGCTAATCCACTCACTAACCTTTAAGAGCTCAGTGTTTTGATTTTTGGTCAGGCATTCAACATCTTTATGCTTATAAAATATATTTGTATCATCCGCGATCAGTATAAAATTCAAAATGGGAGAGACTGAATGTAAATCATTTATATACATTATGAAGAGCAGTGGGCCTATAGTTGACCCCTGCGGAATACCACAAGAAACTGATTGTAAACTTGAATGTTTAGAATTGAAAACAGTGAATTGTTTGCGATCATTTAGATAACTGCGAAATAATTGAAGAGTAACACCACGAATTCCATAATAATAAAGTTTTGAAAGGAGGATATCATGGTTAATTGAATCAAACGCTTTTTTAAAATCCAAAAATATACCAACAATGATTTCTTTGTTTTTTTTGCCTTTGATACTTGTATTAACAAATCTAAAAGAGCATGATCAGTTGAATACCCGGCCCTAAATCCAAACTGCTTATTATAAAGTATACTATGTTTATCAAGAAAACCGTGTAGTCTGGTATAGATGCATTTTTCAAAGATTTTAGAGAAGAGTGGAAGTAATGAAATGGGTCTGTAATTTGAGAATATATCTTTAGGTCCCTTTTTATGAATGGGAATAATTTTGGCAATTTTCAGGTCAACAGGTACAACACCTTGCTCAATACATGAGTTAAAAATATTGCACAATAGCCAAGTAGCCAAGCCTACGATTAATAATCTTTTGTGCGACAGGAGAGTAAGGAAATTGTTCGACACGCTTTAACACCCTCCTTCCCTTTGATCGTGTTTTTTCGTCAGCTACCATTGTGTTCGATAGAAATATGAAACATCAATCAAGTAACGTGACTAGAATCGTGGTGTTTTGACGCAGTCCCGACCGGGATGCCACAGAAACATCTTTGGGTAATATCGAAGACAAAATTGATAGATTCGTAAACAAATGTAAAAACTAACATGATTACCCCCAAAAAGCTGGCTTTGCTTTGGGTCAGATCCATGAAGTGTAACGCAGAGTTTTATAATCCTTCTCAAGTATCTCAATGTTTTTGTTGTAAGATAATCATCATATATTCCATGATGAAAATTTTCTTGGTTTAAACAAAATGTAGGCTAAAAAGTGGACCCAGTCTATATTAGTGTGTATAACAGAGGTTTTCAAGATTGCCTGTCCAGTGAGCTACAATGAAGAGTTTCTTTTGAAATTAAGCAGTTTCTTGGGTTTGCAACGATTGTGAATACGTACTGGACATCTCAACAGCCAATTTGTTGAATATGCATAGCAATAACATTTTAGTGCCTATGGCAATTTTTGCCAAGTTTCGAGGATAGTAGATCATGAAATGTTTTAAGATAGCCTCTTCATGCCGGCCTTGCAATTATCATCATTACCCCCTAACATTGCCGGGTACCCGTTTAATGCACATGCATGTGTTAGGCCCATTTGTAGATGGAGACAGTACGGGGAAAAACTCCTTGTCTACATTGTCTACGAAAGAACAAACACCGATCAAACAAGAATATGTGTATGCTGTTAACAACGTTTTACTCTCATGTTTTTGTCTCGTTAGTTCTCTTTGACAATTTTTTTTTGTTTGATCAAGTTTTGTTTGCTCTTTTCCTGAGTTTTCTGAGGTTCCTCAGTGTCGATGTTATATTTTAATTATAAACTATTTGTCATAGATGTATAGCCACATTTTGATCCATGATTTAAAGTGAAAAAAGAAAGAATAATAAGTGGAGAGGTGAAGGAAAGTTAGAATCCATATACTCTGAAAAATATTGGGCAAAAAATTGTCGAATTTTTACCCAACATGAGGGCGATTATGTGTCCAACCAACTGTCGGGTAAATTAAAGATTTTGCATGATTTACCCAGTGTTGGATTAAAAGAAAATACCCAGCTTTTGCCCAGTTACATCTGCCCAATTTATTTCGAACATTTAATTGGGTAAATACATGTAGTAAATGGTTGGAAGAAAATAACCCAAATGTTAGACAAAAATGGCCCAACTTTAATTTGCCCAATTATTTCACTGGTTACTCAAGATTGGTAGGGAATAACTCAATTGTTGGACGATATTTGCCCAACATCGATTTGCCAAGTAACACCTACCCAACCTATTTTTACCTTTCATGATGTAACTTCATATAGTAAATGGTTGGGAGAAAGATACCTAATTATTGGACAAAATTCGCCCAACTTTGATTTGTCCAGTAACATCTGCCCAACTTTTTTTTTACAGTCTTACGCATGCTCGGGAGTGCATGAGTGCGGAGTTACGCCTGATTCCCGTCACATATACAGAGACCCATATTTGGACCTCTCCATTTACTCAAAAAATAAATGCAGTTAATTTTTTTTTAAATTTGAAATTCATTTTTTGTCTTCCTAAAATGTATGAATTACTATTACGATTTGTTTATTACAATGTAACTATGTTTTGTATACATTTTACATTGTATTCGTTATTATGTATTGTATTTTGTTGGAAATGACAAAATAAAAATGAAATGAAAATGAAATGATGACACCATTGCAGTCTTAGCCTATCTCGGGGCGGGCGGCCCTAACGGTTAACCTATACACCGATACGGGCGAATTTTCATGGATGTGAGCCCTCTACGTTTATCATTACATGCTGGGGGGCTTCTATCAGCTTGCGCTTTCATCTTGCATGCAACGATCATTGCTTTCTCACAGACAAACCACTTATTATTCCTTGCCGCTTTCGGACATTTCAACTTCATTTTGTCTAAATTTATTTCATTTACGATGGATGAATGGGTAGATGATGTCCGTCATTGGCCTAAATTGGAGTTTCAAGGCATGTTATTGCGATTTAGAGGCGAGTTTTGCGTGCGTTTTCGGCAATCGAAGTTTGGGAGACGCCGTTGTAACGGTGTCCCACATATTCATTATCGTGTATGTTAACATGCAGATGATTTTATTGAATTGAAGAGAGTGAGAGACGGAATGATTTAGAGTTAAAATATAAATAATTCAAGGAATTTTAGCCTTTAAAATGTAGGACGGAGTTTGCTCCTCGGAATTTCATACAATAAATGTAGATGCGGGCCTAAGTACGAACGAGCTCTCGCTCATTCAACTTTCCCATTCAGGTGCTATCCAGAAGCCCCCCAGCTGCCCCCCAACTGTAGCGCCACTTACGGCGGCTTGCGTGGAAGGTCGCCCAAAGTGTATTTGTGTATACAGTAACACACCTGGCAGGCAGTGGATTATTCGAAATGAGTGAAAAGGGGGAAGACAGACTGCTTGGTAAGCAGAGGAAGCTTATCCACTCACTCTGGTAAAGAACCATCCCATCTTGTTTTACACTCTTTGATCCTGGGGTTTTCTGTAAAACATTGTCAAAATCACTGATTAGGCCCTCCTGGATTAATAAACAAAGATATGAAAAATAATTAAATAAAGAAAAAATAAATATACAACTAAACAAAAGAAAATAAATAGGGAAAATCCAGAACCTTGCAAGAGAGTGGCAAGAGCATTCAACAGATACCACAGTACTGCCAAGGGTGCTCTTACTGGGGACTTAGGATTAGACTATAACAATTCTGAACTGACATGTCTCGAGCACTTTTAGGCCATTAACTATATAAAATATAACATCTTTGAATGAGTCACATGAATCAATTTTCATTCGTCATGGTCTAGATTTACCAGCTTCCTTTTTATTGAGAGGAAAATGGATTAATTGAGTTCGACCCAATTCTCCCATTCACCGTGGTCGCATTCTTTTGTAAGGTAGTATTATATTGAATGTTTTTTAATCATGAACTAAATATGTAGAGAATTAGCGACGTAGAGTAGCTCCACCGAATGAGGGGGCACTGATGTCATGGGGGGCAGAGCCACCTATATACAGAGTTTGGCCAACTTGGTTTCAATGGTCACACCATGGCGTATATTCCATTGTGTTGTCCTTGCCCAACAAAACAGTGGTCGCCATATTGTGTCCAACTCGAACCGGGTTGGCCAAACTCTGTGTATAGATTGCTCTAATGGGACGGAATTAAGATGATGACATGCGACCAAAATATGTCATCGACTGACTGTGTAGGATGGTTAAGATTACTTCCTATGCATGTGGCCCCACCCTCGTCCTTTATATTTCATTTTGTTCCACCCTACTAAGGTTGAAGCAGGGAGACTGTTGGTCGAAGGTAATTATGGCACCTGTATATACTATGTATGACGTATAGCAGGGGCGTACATCCGTACCGAGGAGTGGGGGGGGGGGGGGATGATCGGCGATAGCCATCACATACTAGCACGAGCACACGCCAACACTAATTTACGCAAGCGCGCGCGATCGTGCACGCACAAACACACAACACACACACACACACACACACAAACGCACACGCACACGCACACACACAAACGAACAAACAACAAACACTATTAGAGAAAGAAAACGATTCGTTGTACCGTTCTCGAAAATAATCCTCGTCTGAATTCAGTTCCCCCTCCCGCGCAAAGCGCGGAAGCTCTTACGTTTCATAAAATCATTAGAGAAAGAAGACGATTCGTTGTACCGTTCTCGACTCTTAATCCTCGTCTGAATTCAGTCCCCCCCCCCATCCCCTCCCGCGCGAGGCGCGGAAGCTTTTACGTTTCATTAAATCATTAGAGAAAGAAGACGATTCGTTGTTCCGTTCTCGACTCTTAATCCTTGTCTGAATTCAGTTCCCCCTCCCCTCCCGCGCGAAGCGCGGAAGCTTTTACGTTTCATTAAATCATTCGAGAAAGAAGACGATTCGTTGTTCCGTTCTCGACTCTTAATCTTTGTCTGAATTCAGTTCCCCCCTCCCGCGTGAAGCGCGGAAGCTCTTACGTTTTATAAAATCATTAAAGAAAGAAGACGATTCGTTGTACCGTTCTCGACTCTTAATCCTCGTCTGAATTCAGTTCCCCCTCCCCTCCCGCGCGAAGCGCGGAAGCTTTTACTTTTCATTAAATCATTTGAGAAAGAAGACGATTCGTTGTTCTGTTCTCGACTCTTAATCCTTGTCTGAATTCAGTTCCCCCTCCCCTCCCGCGCGAAGCGCGGAATCTTTTAAGTTTCATAAAATCATTAGAGAAAGAAGACGATTCGTTGTTCCGTTCTCGACTCTTAATCCTTGTCTGAATTCAGTTCCCCCCTCCCCTCCCGCGCGAAGCGCGGAAGCTTTTACTTTTCATTAAATCATTAGAGAAAGAAGACGATTCGTTGTTCCGTTCTCGACTCTTAATCCTTGTCTGAATTCACTTTCCCCCTCACCTCCCGCGCGAAGCGCGGAAGCTCTTAAGTTTCATAAAATCATTAGAGAAAGAAGACGATTCGTTGTTCCGTTTTCGACTCTTAATCCTTGTCTGAATTCAGTTCCCCCCCTCCCCTCCCGCGCGAAGCGCGGAAGCTTTTAAGTTTCATAAAATCATTAGAGAAAGAAGACGATTCGTTGTTCCGTTCTCGACTCGTAATCCTTGTTTGAATTCAGTTCCCCCCTCCTCTCCCGCGCGAAGCGCGGAAGCTCTTACGTTTTATAAAATCATTAAAGAAAGAAGACGATTCGTTGTACCGTTCTCGACTCTTAATCCTCGTCTGAATTCAGTTCACCCTTCCCTCCCGCGCGAAGCACGGAAGCTCTTACGTTTTATAAAATCATTAAAGAAAGAAGACGATTCGTTGTACCGTTCTCGACTCTTAATCCTCGTCTGAATTCAGTTCACCCTTCCCTCCCGCGCGAAGCGCGGAAGCTTTTACTTTTCATTAAATCATTAGAGAAAGAAGACGATTCGTTGTTCCGTTCTCGACTCTTAATACTTGTCTGAATTCAGTTCCCCCCCCCCTCCCGCGCGAAGCGCGGAAGCTCTTAAGTTTCATTAAATCATTAGAGAAAGAAGACGATTCGTTGTTCCGTTCTCGACTCTTAATCCTTGTCTGAATTCAGTTCCCCCCTCCCCTCCCGCGCGAAGCGCGGAAGCTTTTACGTTTCATTAAATCATTAGAGAAAGAAGACGATTCGTTGTACCGTTCTCGACTTTTAATCCTCATCTGAATTCAGTTTTTCCCTTCCCCCCTCCTGCGCGAAGCGCGGAAGCTTTTACGTTTCATAAAATCATTAGAGAAAGAAGACGATTCGTTGTACCGTTCTCGACTCTTAATCCTCGTGTGAATTTTGTCCCCCCCCCCCCTCCCGCGCGAAGCGCCTAAGCTTTTACGTTTCATTAAATCATTTGAATAAGAAGACGATTCGTTGAACCGTTCTCGACTCTTAATCCTCATATGAATTCAGTTTTTCCCTCCCCCCTCCCGCGCGAAGCGCGGAAGCTTTTACGTTTCATTAAATCATTAGAGAAAGAAGACAATTTGTTGTACCGTTCTCGACTCTTAATCCTCATCTGAATTTAGTTTTTCCCTCTCGCGCAAAGCGCGGAAGCTTTTGCGTTTCATTAAATCTTTAGAGAAAGAAGACAATTCGTTGTACCGTTCTCGACTCTTAATCCTCATCTGAATTCAGTTTTTCCCTCCCCCCTCCCCCTCCCCCTCCCGCGCAAAGCGCGGAAGCTTTTACGTTTCATTAAATCCTTAGAGAAAGAAGACGATTCGTTGTACCGTTCTCGACCTCTTATCCTCATCTGAATTCAGTTTTTCCCTTCCCCCGCCAGCGCGAAGTGCGGAAGCTTTTACGTTTCATTAAATCATTAGAGAAAGAAGACGATTCGTTTTACCATTCTCGACTCTTAATTTCTTTAAAAAGGGGGTGGTTTTTTTTCTCTCTCTTTTTGGACTCCTGAGAAATGTAAAAAGGAGGTTATAAAATATCTTGAATATCATAGAAAAAATTGATCAAATCCCGGGATCAAATTCCTGAAATTCCTGCTAGCTTTGAAAGCTCATTCAGGATTATTTAATTTTGAAAAGTAAAAGCATTGGCCCCCAGACCCCTCGATCGACTAGAGCTCACCTGAAATTGGGGGGGGGGGGGGTGATACATTCAGCAGTGTTCCGGATTTCGGGGGGGGGGGGGGGGTCTCCAAGACAGGAAAAGCCAGCGGAAAGCCGGCGAAAGGGGGATTCAGAAATGTTGGCAGTCCTGAGACAGGGTGGGGGGTGCTTTAAAAGGGAGGGAACGAGCATACGCGTACCCTAAATAACACTTAGTGGGGGGGGGGGGGGCGGGCATCTACTGTACATGATTGCACTTTTTAAGCGCTCGCGCGCTGGCGCACTTTACGTCTTGGCTATAATAATACCTTGCAAAATAACGAAAAATTATTCTGAATTTTATGAAGTGCTTGTTCGCGCACGTCGCGCAACTACTCTTTATGATCGTGACATACTGTATACGTGTAGGCTTTACAGTTATACATACATAAAAAATAACTCATTTCTCATGCATTATGCTGAAATTGAAACAATCACATTTTCTTCTTCTTCTTCTTCTTCCTTTTTTTCTCTCTTTTTTGGGGGTGTAATATCAGGGGGGGGGGGGAGGGTGTTTGTACAGGCCATCCCCCTACTTCAAGCCAGGGGGGGGGGGATGCAGCCCCCCCATCCCCCGGGATTTACGCCCCTGACGTATAGGGTAAGACAAAAGAGGATTCTAGATATTTTGCAGAGTGTTGATGGAAAAGCTAAGGAGACATCAATCAAATTTTGGGTATAGACGGACCAATCAAATACCTGTTTGAATAATAATGCATAATTGAATCGTTCCCTTGATGCATCACCTTTAAACTCTCATTCAAATTAAAGAGATGTATTCCCACGATCCAGTTCTGTCCTGATCATCCACATTTACCGCTTTCTTTTTAAAGAAGTATCGCCATGGTGTTTCCCTAAAGAAAAATCTCGTTATCTATTTAATACCAAATACTGGATGGGAGCTAGAGAGAATTCAATCCATATCTGAAAATTCGTTGGAAATGCTTCATAAATGTTACTTCTGAAGTGAGCTGCAGTTGAATTTAGGGACCGTTTTTTTTTTTTTTTTTTTTTGGGGGGGGGGGGGCACAACGACTTCCTTTAAAGCCACTTGGAATACAAAAAGAAATTCGACCCAAAAAGGAGCTGTAAATAGGATAACGCTTTCTCTCTCTCTCTCTTTTGCTTTCTTGCTTGCCAACGTTTTTTTTCGGAATGCCCCCTCCCTTTTGTTTCGCAGGCCATACTGACATTATCAAAACAATTCTGACTTAATTTTGTTAAAGCTATTCTTGTTTCCGAAGTAGCAAATCACATTGCCTTTGAATCAGATCTCCGTAGAGGTGAAAATAATTGTTGCGGTAGCCATTAGTAAGCATAAGCGATATTCCAAACTAGTATTACGAAAACAACTTTGAAATGCTGCAAATAATCATTGGCTCTCTGCCTGTCTGACAGTCTGAGCTCCTCGTCCCATTGAGTTGAAGCAACACATCACGTTTCGCCATGTAATGACAATTTGCGACTTAAATTAAAGAGGTAGAGCTCTTGTAAAAGGGATAAATACTTTGTCTCAGACAATGTATGTCAGTTTGGAAGAAAATCATAGAGCAGAGATTTTACCATGACGATGGATACCCTTCAAGTAATGAGAATTAACAGAACAGTTTGGAACAGACGTCCATGCCTCATGTATGTGTAGCCCCTAATATTCAAATCTGTGCGCATTTCATGTGATTTTCAGCCAGATTGAGTCACATTCTTCTTATTGTTATCCTTCCAGAAACTCCTACATATACGATTCGTCCATCCTACAGAATCAACCTTTCCCATTTTGCTTACAGACTGATTCTTTCACAGTGTTATTGCAAGACATTATCATTAAGTACACATACATTCGGCGGGCATATCAAACGGGATTTCTGGAATAATTATAGGCATATCGCATCTTAAAACGAAGCTGCGCGGTGTAATAATGGCCGTTGCTTACAAGGTGTCATTGGATTGACGTTGCACCGCATCATAATGGTCATTGACGTGCCTTATTAACAGGCACCTGCAACAAATGTATTTTTCGATTATTTTTTCTCCTTTTTCCTCTTCCTTCTCTTTTGTGTTTTGTTGTATTTGTTTAGCAGAGATTATTTTGTGCTTCATTGACGAGGGAATCTGAAATCCGTCCCTGCAAGACCACACCATAATGCACGATTAAATGACACTAAAGAACTCCACAAATCTTGTTTTGTGTAGGTCCATTTGCTCATTTTATTTACTTCAACAAATTCACACTACGCTGCATGTACGAAATTTTGGTAATTCGAGTGAAGAGATTATAGCCTTAATTGCATTATCTGCATGGTTGAACTTGTTGCTTCCAATTCAATGCAAGTAGATGTCACTTTGATCAGCACTATTTACCAAAGGATGACAGAATACAATGCCTCTTTATAGGGGATTCATGGATATCCACTTTGTAAATATTTTTTTTAAATATTTGACTGCCTGCCAAATGGAGCAAACGGTTAGGTGAAATAGTGAGATAGATGTTTTCCAGACACGACTATTCAAACGCAGTCAGATCATGCAGTAGCATCATGGCGAGGAAGGAACCGGTCTTACTTGATATATGCATGGGTTCATCAGCTTCTTCTTTTCATGTTTTCCTTTCCCACCTGCCCTTTATTCCTTCCTTTTTGGAGAGTCGGGAAGTATAGTGGCACACATACACGCACACACACACACTCTCTCTCTCTCTATATTATATATATATATATATATATATATATATATATATAGTTTTTTTCTCTCTCACACACCCACTCACACCCATGTCAATATAATCTCTATTTCACTTTATATACAAGTCTATAGGTGGAACATGACTAAGATTATAGATTTTTCTGTGTAAGAATTTTAGGTGTTCATAATTATTTTCTCATGGAAAAATGAACCTTTTTTAAACACGAGTGACCCAGGCCACGCCACAACTGTTTTAACAAATAGCTAGCATGACATTTGTTGTCTTTGAGATGACATCCAAGACCAAATGCAAGTCTACCAATTGTGGGTTCAAACAGATTGTTATTCAAACTCTATACAAGGGAAAATATTTATGAAACAAAGAAATATAAATGCAATAAACTGTATTCTGACTGTTAAAGGAATTATATGCTTTCTACCAATTTTGATTATAGTTTATTTTTTATTTGAGAGAGGTCATGTATCAGCTATATAAACGAGATTAAAACGCGATGTTAATTAATCCCAATTTCAAAGATGGTATCAATATGTAATTTAAATGGCTTTCATGTTACACCAAATTCATGGTAATTCAGTGTTTTCTTGAAATATTTTTACAAAATACTATTTTTTTTCTTCAAAAGGGTCGTTTCTTTTTTGGACACCCTCTCCGACTTTGGGGATGACCGCTGCAAATAAAAACTAGAAATGCAACCGTGTCACAACGGTGTGCGTGAAATGACGCCATGTTTCTACGTGTCAAACGAAAGAGCTTCTCTCGGACTATCCAGAGCAATTTGTACGAAGTCTGTAGCTTCTGTAATATTGGAGATAGGTAGGGCGAAAGAAAGGCCTTAACAGTGACCTTGATGGGTTGGTAGTGACTATGCCTACGAAGTTTGAAAGAAATTGGGATAGGGGAAAGAACCTAGAAAGGACTCGCAATTAGCACTGCGTGCAAAAACCAATGGGATTTGGTGCATGTTCGTCATTGCAATAAAGATCGTTCTGGGGGCCAAAAGCGTGAACCCGATATGACCCATAGACAATGCGTGTAATGCGTGGGCGGAAAACGTACAGGATCTGTATTATGACCGAAGTTATATTGTTTTTTCTTTCTCTCTTTAAGTCTCTCTATGGGCCGTATTTGGTATCATTAGAAAGAAAATTTCATGGTTGTTATTTTGAATTACTCTCTTTTTTTCTATGATAATTCTATCAAAACACGTGATGTAAAATAGATTTATAGGACAAAATGGCGTCTTAAATGGCCCTCTTGACCAATTTTAAAAATCCGGCTACAAGGTGCCCTGCGTATTGCAACTCGGCATGTCACTGCAAATTTTCAAGGAAAAAAGAAAACGTTTACGGGACGAAAAGCAGTCTGAAAAAATGACGGCATAGCCGATACATGTTATAATTGGGCGGAAACTCGGCGGAATTCGTATAGTGAGCCTTGTTCAAATGTGATTTACTCAAAATCTTCTGTGTGAACATATACCATACTTGGTATCATTCGAAAGGGCACTTCATTGCAGTCAGTTTAACACCATTGTCATCTACGCGCTATTTATTGCACGTATTAAACGCGCTATTACGTAATACATAATAGATTCATCATTTTTGGCGATTACTTTGCGCTGACATAAGCGAATATTAACAAACTTGGCAGACAGTTGTCACGTATATGGATACATGTGTCTGCTAAATTCCATTGACGTAGACATAAGGATCGTAATTTTAGAGCAAGTTGAAGTTATTTCTCAATTTTTTTGGAAATAGCGAATTTGGAGGACAGCTTTCTAAAATTTAGTCAGCGATATATAATTTTGTATATAGCTGGAAAGGGTATATCTTCAAATATATAAATCCAAAAAAGGGTACGGGTCTGCCAAGCCATAATGGAGATACGGCCATATAAAGAAAGCCAATTCCCATAACTAGCTATTGGAGCCTGAATTTTGGCATGGCTATGTGCAATAATAAGATAAAAATACTGTAAGATTAATAAAAAAAAAAAAAACGAAATTTATATGAGAAAGTTATGGCAGTTTTAGATTTTTAGGGGTCCATTTTTCAAGAATTTTAAAGATTTTTGACGGAGTCGGTTTCAGATTTGAATTTTGAGTACGAACATGGCATTTTGAATGTCAAGTTAAATGTGGCAGATGAAAGAACGTCTCTTAGACTATCTAGAGGAATTTGTTAGAAATGTGTAGGATCTAGGATAGTGGAGATAGGAAGGAAGAAATAAAGGCCTTAACATTGACCAGAAACGAACAAAATGGCGCATGGAGGGTTATGCATAAGTGATTTCGAAAATCGAAGAATGTAGTGACCTGGATGAGATGCTAGAGATGATGCCTACGAAACTTGAAAGGAAGAGGACATGAGGAAAGCACCTAACTAGGAATAACAAGCACTACGTGCAAAATGAATGGGATTTCCGGACGATAAGGAAAACCAGGAGAATATTAATGGGGCAGAATGTGAACGAAAACAAGGCAATGACGAAGGTCGTCATTGCAATTAGAAAATCACATCTGAATAATTGTGTGCTATGATAACATCTTTCGAATAAACAAGGCGTGTGCTAGTGGCAGGCAAAACTCTATTTTTCTGACTTTGGCCCTCCGCTTCACAGTAGGCCTATACGACCTCGTTCTCACTCACTTTCTTGACCGATCTATGCTATTCGTTCACATAATAGTCTGTAGCTCTCATGCGAAAAGCATTTCAATTCTTCTTGACAGCGAGTGGGAACTAAAATCTCAAACTGAGAGAATTACTTACGCTCATGCTATTTTTACCCCCCCCCTAAAAAATAAAAATAAAAAAAATAACACTCCACAGTCTTTTGTCCCTTCTTTTTTGCTTTTTAAGTTGTGCCAGTCACAACAATCCTAACAACTAGCAGTTACTAATCAAAAATATTGACCTGGGAGCAAATTTTCAAGGTTTTATGGGGAGAAAATACAAAAGGAATAAGCATTATAAGCCAAACGAATACACATGTCCTTGACCTCCCTAAGTAAATATTTTGTTTGTTTTTTCGAATCTGAGTCCGTCCGTCAGATAGTTTTTTTTACAAAAATATTATTCTTCAATAGTTTTTAGATCCAGTTGGAAAAGAGGAAGATAGCAATTAGTTAAGTCGTTGTTAGGTTTAAAGGTATAGACCAGTTTTGGAAATACCCCCCCCCCCCTTCTCAGAAAATGAAATGGAAATTTTATTGCACATCATGTGAAAGAATGTGGTTTGACTAATACGTGATGATACAAATTTTGCCGGGAAACTGCCTACTAATTGATTTACTTGGTAAATTGTCATATCTATCCGGCCTGGATAGATATCGCGTATATACATCTTTCTATGTAAAGTGTTTGTAACTTTACGAAGACTGGACCAAATTTCTTATCATTTTGATGATTCCAGAACCTTGCAGTACACACCAATACCTATATGCTAGATGATCAACCTTTTCTGATCGATTCCAAAACGTTTTTTTTCACAATGGAATCGCATGACCAGAACTGGTCTTTACTTTTAAGTGTTGTAGTAGAATATAAATATGAAGGGTTGTGTAATCTATGAACATTCCTTTTCTCATATTTGCTGATGGGTGAGCATCCTCTCTTTGTAAAGGAATCACATCGTTAGAGTTCAATCTGGAGTGTTATCGTCTGATCCGAAGTAGTGATTTAAATTACTCTTTTGAGAGTGCCGGATTCCACTATTTTTAACGTACTACGTTTTCGCTTCAAAACAAAGCGTGGATTTGCACACCTTTAGTACGTAGAGCAGAAGTGTGTAAAATGAAATTGAAAAAAAATCAAATACATGTCCGTGGATTTTATTTCTTCAATGATATAGGGATGAATTTGCAATTTGTTTTTAGGTTAGATTTAGGTTAATTAGGGTCAGATCAGGCATAGTGTTTGGTCCAGAGTTGAAGCAAGGAATTCAGTTAACTTCGCAACCTGACCACGCGGCCATTGTGGACTGTGGTCAAAACATGTGCCTTACAACTGTAGGGACCTCTAGTTCAGCGATATATGGTCTCAATTGGGAGTTACACATGTATGATTTCATACATATCAAATAATTATTAACATTTCATTAAAAGCCATGGACAGAATGTCAGAATACATGGCACATGTCATTTTTTTTTTATACAATTGGAACAATGAGGCCATATTCAAAGAATTTCATTCAGTTTCTTTTTTCTTTCTTCTTCTTCTGAGGTGGTCTGTCGGATAACGTCAGATTACCTCTTAATTTCGTCAAAATTGTTTTACTTTATCATTTCTGTATTCTTATTTAATTATTTTTTTATTTATTTGACCCTTATTTTTTAATGTAGAGTATAACTAAACATGTTTACAGTCAGTTTCTTTCAATTGTGGCACAGTCATGAGAAGTGACAGCAACATTTTCAAGGTCATCATCTTTATATGACGCCATCCAGGCGCTATTTTGTTAATTTTTTTGGAAAATCAACTCATGATCATATCTTCATAACGCAAATCATTTCCCATTCATATATATCATAAACGCGCGCGTACACGTACGTCCGCGCGTCAGTGCATGCGCAAAATTTAAAAATGCTCCGAATCGTCTTAAATTCATTTTGCATACGTTTCAAGCCATTTTGGGCATGTGTCAAAAAATCGCGTACACGAGCATGCACGCGCGTTTGTGTTCGTCATGGCCGTACGCAACATAATATAGTATTAATGACTGCTTTGAGAAACATAGTTGTTTTTATACGCTCAAGGGAAGGTTACAATCGAGCTATTGCCCAAGGCTTGCCGATCATGGTAATCAAGTTTGTTTACGCTATCGAGACAGCAGATAGTGTAAGGGCACAAGGTACATACAAATGCGTGTGTGGGACTATGAACGGGCTGGATTTTTTGTATTACTAAAATGTGCTTAGAATTCAAGTAATTCATCTATTAAATAACTATAACAGACAAGAAACAAGTCTGAGGTAAGGACAAGAATCAGTGCTTATCAATATAACAGAAATTTTGCATGAAATACCATCAGGAAAGCTATCTAAATTTTGTCAGAAATTAGCGACAAACACACCAAATTCACCAAACTATCACATGGGCGTGGCATTTTTCGTTTATTTAAGGGAATGGCTAAAACCATAACTGCAATTTCGACCAATCAAATGGCTGGATTTCTTAAGTGAGGTATATAATTATCGCCATTATTTTTACTTTCATGATTTTTACTAACAATTTGATACCACTTTGATCTCTTTATGACTATTAATAACAGGAATGAGCGTCCGTTCAAGATAAATGTCCCTGCGCACGTGCTTCTGTACTAGTGTACATAGCATATATATGGGCATAAACATGCCTATACAAAAATCCATTATAGCTCCTTGGGATGCTCGGGGATCCCCACCTTTTTTCTTCATATTTAGATAGAATTTGAGTCAGAGATATGATTTCATGTCTCATTTGGCCATTAAGTACATCGTGACGTCATCACAATGGCTTGGAACCAAAAATACGAATCGGCAGGTTGTGACGTCAGCATATCTATGGGTTATTGATTGTATCTCTTTAAATATTGAACACTTTTTTTCATAAAGGCGACATGTCAGATTTTTTTTTATTTGCGTGTTATGCGTATGGAATGTGAATTTTGTTCATGAAATCATGCAAATACGTGACATTGTTCTTTGAACAGTATCTCGTTTATTTCTGCTCTATTTCCTCCCAATGTTTGGTATGTTATAGCTGAGACTATGGGCCATGAGACCATGCCATTTTTATTTTTTTTGATCAAGTGTTGGAATCATGTCGAAATTTTCATTTGAAAGTTGAAATTGCGACTCTAAATTTGTCAGCTTTGTATGTAAAATCTACGGGAAATACTTTTGTATATTGGTCAAAGCACTTGACTCCCATTCCGGTGACACAGGCTCGAATCCTGGTGGGTCAATTTTTTTTATTTTCTTGTTTTGCTTTCTTTTTATATTTGATTTTTATCACCTTCTTCGACTATCATAACATATCATATATAATCAATCACAAACAATGTAATAAAATGCCAAATTGTGCATGTTATATCTATAGGAGAGGAATGTCAATAGTTTGCGTACGACCCTATGGGAATTCTTTTTTCCTTGTCGTGTATTAAATCTATAGGGTTAATCTCCAAAGTCTACTACAATATCAGATCGTCCCATTTCTATGATGCTAGTCTCCTTCCCAGACGTTTATATTTTCCACTTATTTTATTTTACTCTCCTTGAAAGATGTTAATGGCCTTCCAGTTCTTCAGATTTAAAGACAGTCCAGCTAAACAGTTTCAATGATCAATTAAATTCTCATGTCAATTCTGTCTTTGGTACAGTGATAGTTCTATGGAGGCGAATAAATAAATCCATACAAATAATTGTTCTAGGCTTCTAGCTACATCCAATGTAGGTCAAATAAATACAAAGCATTCCAATATTGTTGTTATATGCATTCCAGGTCGCACGCATATACATACCACAGGCCCATATTCAACCGCCCACACACGTTTAGATTGTATGCCTTTCAGTATATTATAATATTATTTTGTACATTGACCCTCGGTATTGCCAAATAGTTTGTGCAAGTTCAGAGGAAGTTGAAGGCCTTAATTGAATTAATGGGGGAAATGGTTTAATGTTTAATCACGTTAACTATGTTTTACATTGATATATTAATACTAGATTATATGATACACTCAGCGAAAAAAAAAATATGGATACTCTTTATAGTTCAGATTGTTATGTAACTCGTTAATATGAACTTATTTGATTTGATTTGATTCGATTTATTGGTTTCTGCATAATTTTTTTTTTCATCAAACATTTTCATGAACATAATACGGTTTGAAACAACATGTTAAGTGTATATAATTTTATACAGATAATATACAAAATTAAACAAATATACTGAATGCATAATTAACATACATCAGATGCAGGAGTGCTACAGAAATAAGCAAAGTAACTGTAACAATAAAAATACAAAAGAGTGACTTGCAGAGACGAAAGGGAAAGGGAGAGAAGGAGCGTTGGTTTTCTGTTCATACAATAAATCTAGTACATAAATCTTTTCTTTCATGAATCCAAAGAAGAAAGTAACCTCTTCAAGAAGATATGCAACTGGAATCACACGATTCATGCGCGAGTGAGCACAGCCATTTGAACACCAATAAGTGTCTGACTGACAATTACCAGAATGGGGAATTTGTTCATTCAAATTTTGATCACTGTTATCAAAGCATTGTAGTGGGCCCAAATTTGAAATCAATTTGAAATTTAGTGTGCTGAAATATGAAAATCGTGCCGGCACTAGTGAGCACTAATAATTTTTTGTTTGGCCCTGGAAAATTGGAAAAATTGCACCCCCCCCCCTTGAGCGCCAGGGGGTGGGGGGAGGGCATCTCCAAAAAAAGGTAAAATTAACGTTAAAAAATGTAAAAATACACATTTTTTTCCTAGGGGGGAGGGGGGGGGGGCGCCACTGATCCGCCACTGATTTAAGAGTACAGTCGTTAGAAGAAAAATAAATTGAACATGTTGCGTCTTTTTTTATAAACCTCAAAAGCGTGTGTTTGATGCGCCTCAGCTTCGAACGATTTCGAACAAAGCAGGTTCGTGCTTGACGACACATTTAACCAGAAATGTGTCTCTTTATACTTCATGGGATGGTGTATGAATACACCTTTTTTCACCTCGGTGGGAAGAGTCCGCAAACAGGCATCGTGCTTTCGAGTATGATTGCGGTTTGTTGAACGCCGAGGTTCAGATTTACAGGGACTGAAGTGAGATATTCCTCCATTTGTTAGCATATTACAAATTTAAGTATATATCTTTTGGAGAAAACAAAATGAATAAAAGTAATTGAATAATGACAGGAATGGCAGGTTCGGCCATTCCGCCCCAATAATAAATCTACGATTTCTCAACTTCAAGATAAGGATTAACAAAAAATGTTGTATTGCCCTTTGCGACCGAGCCAACAATTAAAAGAAAAAAATGTTTAACTTATACAAAAATAGGTATTAAAGCCTCACTGCATTAAATTTAGCTACTTTATAGCAAACAAAGTCCTAAGCGGTGACCGTTGGTCCACCATGGTCCCTTTTTTTGTATGTTAAGTGAGAGCTGATTTGATGAGATAATAGGGATTTTTAGATTTACACGACGAGAACGTGGACCTCTACGTGTGACATCCTTTTAAGGCAATGTGTCGTCCTTTTAAGGCACTACCGGGCACTGCCAGTGCCTTAATAGGACGTCACATTGCCTTAAAAGGATGCCACACGTAGAGGTCCACGTTCTTGTCGTGTAAATCTAAAAGTCCATAATATCCAATCTGTGACCACGCAGCATGCAGTTAGGTCTAATCCCTCCTGGCTAACTAGTGCAGTGAATCAACACTATTGTTGAACTTGTTTCCTATCTTTTATTCTGTTTTGCCATTGTAGCTGCCAGACCCGGGAAGACTTATTTAATTTAGTTGTTTTCATGCACATGCTACCACCGTGTACGTGGCACCGGGCATTCCAAAGTTCAAGGGGACAATTTATGTGCACTGATATGAATAAGTCAAGTCAACGGCATGCCATCGTCGACGGTCACGTGACCACGACCATTGGTTTCATCGTGCTAAACAGGCGTGCGTGGGCAGGCTAGTTTTGATGTTAAAGATAAAGGCCAGTTATGGTCATGCGATTGCATTGTGAAAGAAACGTTTTGGAATCGAGCAGAAAAGGTTGATCATCTAGCATATAAGTATTGGTGCGGACTGCAAGGTTCTGGAATCATCAAAATGATTGGAAATTTGGCCCAGTCTTCGTAAAGTTACAAGCACTGTACACAGAAAGATGTATATGGGACTACGCACACGTGCGCGACACGTGCGTTTATCTCTCACATACCAATAGATAAATTTATTTACCAAATATATCAATTAATAGGCGGTTTCCCGGCAAATTTTTATCATCATGTATTAGTCAAAACATACTCTTTCACATGATTGGTAATAAGAGCTTCCATTTCATTTTTTGAAATTGGGGCGTTTCCAATACTGGTCTTTACCTTTAAAATATTTGGTCCAGTTCAGTTTATATTTCACTCAAGGGAAACATTAAAATACAAGATACGTATCATAGACATATTGACAAAGCTATGTACATGTACAAGTCTAAACGATGAGATTTATTGTAATGTACAACGAAAAGTAAACATTTGAAAGTGAAAATCTACTGTAGAACTTGCGCGGTAGAAAAATAATATGCAATAATAAGAGGATGGGATCTAAATTCATGAATGTTGTTCATTCCTCCAGTTTTTGCGTTTTATACTGTGCCACAAGAGGTGGTGCGTTTACTAAAGGACATCCCTCCAAATTCCCTAGCAACTAATCTTATACTCAGAATAAAACTGACGGAACGAGCTGAAATACAGCTTGTAAGCAACGTTCTTGCAACAATATTGTAACATATTTTCCTTCTCGAGGAAACAATGTAATGTCTACAATCTACACATAAAATAAACACAATAGCTATAATCCATCATCATCTTTATGTTATAGAGTGTGTATTCTCAGTCAGATGTAATGCAACTGAAACCCACCTCACACTATATACTATCGTCCTGCCATTCTCATTTCGAAGAAATGGAAATTGAATTACAAAGGGAATCTTTAATAACAAACATCATCTTCCTGATTTAGCTTCTAAGTAATGACAAGAATAGTAACGTCCGGAAATTTCGTGCTTTGAACTCTTGAAATCAGAATAAAAGCTGAAGCGGCTTCAAATCGTGGACAATCGCACTACTGCTCTGATATCACTCCAAGGAAGCATGGAATCTCTTTAAAATTTTGATTTTGATTCTGATTTTTTTGATTTTTTTAAAAGATCTTCTTAGATCTTCGGGCATTAAGATCGTACATGTTTCAATGTTTGCATCAAATGATATTGCAAATCCTTCCAAATTCGACTCGTAGTCGGATCGTACAGCTGGCGGTTGACTTCATTTGATTGAGGCTGAGAAGACGCGCTATTGCTATGAAATATATTCAGTATTTGTCTGATAGCAGATCAGATTTTGTTCCTGAGAAAGACGTTAGAGTATGTCTATTAACATTCGAGCAGTGACTTTAAAGGGGCTGTAGCATGACGAGACTATGTATCTTTCACATGGCCCTCGGGGCTACTACGGACGAAGGGGCCGCAGTAATTACGTGCGTGCAGCAACATACGCGAAACCGAAGCGTGAGGAGAACTGCGGTCTGTTCCGCGCCCTTTCGCGAACACTAGCTATTTATGTATGTGTCGCAAGCTGGTACGTGAGCCCAAGTACATATTTATCTATAAGGTTAGATTGTTTTCGTATCTCAAAGGCTATTCATCAGTTGTTTTCCTTTACTTTTCAATCCTAGCTTCTTACTTTCACCAATACCATGGTTACATCATACATCAAATAACATGATGAAATTACATGTATATTAATGAATTATACAGCAAATAAATTTAAGCTTGTATGATAAATTCTACTTAACATAGCATTTTTCAGACTTTATCAGTTTTTTCCCAATATTTGTTTTGACTCAGTCCATTATACTGTCCCGTATATAGAGTCAATACATTAGGTTTGGTAATTTACAGTAATCATTTGCTCTTCCCGTTCATGTAGGCCTTTTTATTACTAGACCAGGCCCTGTTGCATTAATCTTACCACTGATGTTAACTTTCCCTCAATATTAATTATAAAAGCGATATCACTCAACACCCACTCAAATGAAGGTTTCCCTGGAAGTTACCATGAATGGCAAAGGTACCATGAATGGTAAGTTTAAGGCAACGGGGCCCGAGGGGCTAACCCGGTCCCCTCCCCCCCCCCCCCCCCCCACTCAGTGTTATTTACTGTTAGGGGGAATGCACAAACCTTTTTCCCTCTCATGTGGTTATTGCTTCAAATAGCATTGCATACAACCAGTCGGTGATATTTCTCATGTACCTCGTTCAATCATGCAAGCAATGTCGCACACAAGTAGCAAGTAGTTTGCAATTGAACTGCGTTAGTCGCTTCAGTTTCCTCATCAATCACAACTGCGGCATTGCTTTTTTTTTTCTTCCAAAATGCACTATACAAATATATCGACGTGACGTCATAATGAAGTATTGAGATGTGACCCTCCCATTCTCCCACACACGGCCGTATGAAGGTGAATCACAGATATCAAGCTCGCACTATTTGTGCATTACATAGCAATATAATAGAGAAAATGACCGTCAGGCAAAAAGGTGTAGTCAAATACAAACAACAACGCGAGCGGCCCGTGTGACTGGTTTTTCTCTAGAGTTTACCAACTTTAGTCTATTTTTAATTCGGCGAAGGTCGTGCAGACAGGAATGATAATACTGGGGAGATATCATAGAACTGATATTGGATAAAGTTACATCACTGTTGAACTTGCTTACTTGGAAACGGATTATTGCAGAAACTATTTTGAAAATTAGACTAAATACATCAACGATATTATCAGGGATTCAAACAGGAATTTGAGAGCTACTCATGGTGCAGAACCAAAATATTGAGGAGGATTTTTTAAATTGTATTCCGTTCCGACACTGATAAACGGCGTTTCTTTTCGCACATTCCATTCATCGTAACTTGCAATCTTGTAACTCTCTAGTGGACAAACTTTCACAACTTGACAGCAGCTTGCTTGGTCTGCCAGTCTGCAAGTAAAAGTATGTATCGGATTTTTACGGAGTCTACGCACATCGTGACCAAATCAAGGCTGCATGTACTATCATAAAATACTCGTTATCACTGTAAACAGAGGTACGGAACGAGAATTATTACAGAGTTTTATTTGTTGGATAAATGAGGAAGAAAGATGGGTGCAACTGAGATTACACAACGTGATTCTAGGGTGATGATCCCAAGGATCTATGATTAGCACACCAGCCAGCAAAATGATTCTCTTATAGCCTACGGTAGCTCTTACATCTACATACGTATCATTCGAAGCTGTGCATCCTCTAACTTTGTTCAACTTCAATTATGCCACACGGTAACAGAAGAAAAGAAGAAATCACAATATAAATCAAAAAATATTGTTTGATTTCGATCAAACCTTTGAACATTATATTCATTACGAACAGCAGTGTGAAGCCTTGCGATAACTGATTTGGAAACTCTATCCTTTGTATTTTGGTGCGCTCTGTGAATACTGATTGATATTTTCTTTCTTTCGTCGAAACTTTGAAAGTGATCTCATTTTCTGAGCCCAACAACACTATACAATTTTACTTTCGATTTATGGGATAGTAGGCAGCATATCTTTGACACCATGTCGGGTCATCGCTCAATAGGAAGACTGGCTATCGCGACGCTGGTGTTGCTAATCGCATTGAATCTGAAGGAGTGTCATTCAGAAGGTAAGAGTATGTTACTTTAAGGTCACATTATCAATTACAGTAAGAATGATGATATTAAGGATAAAATGTGGAATGATCATGATAGTAATGATGATGATGATGAGAAAAGCTAATAAGTAATATCAAGATAAATCTTTCGTAGTTAAGCCTTTGACGAATTTCTATAGATGCCTCGGTCTTTCACGTCCACTTTTCTTTTGTCTTCCCTATTTTATTCTATCAGTCTATTGATTTAGTTTATATATTGTAATCAAACTCTACATACAATATTGTTGAAATGATATAAATAATAAAATGCCTCGTAAGAGGAAAGGAGAAAAAAAGATGATGATGATGATGATGAAAATAATATTAATGATAATAATAATAATAGTAATAATAACAATAATATTCATATTAATAACAATGATACAAATGAAAGTAACTACGATATTGATGTAATAATAGTAACAATCATACTGATATTTAACAACAGCAACAATGATAAGAATAGGTATAAAAATAATGATTATATTAACAATAATCATAATAGGAAGATGAAGAAGAAGAAAATAATAACTCGTGGTTTATAGCCATTTGGTCTACTACAGTCCGTCCCCTACCCAATTAGTCTTTTCCCATAGGATCTACACCCAGCTTGTCTACTATACGCATGGTCTAATAATCATTTCGTGTACTTATCATTTGGTCTAGTGACCATTTAGGCTAATTATATAGTGATTTTTTTCCATTTGGTCTAATTAGTCTGCTACCCATTTGATCTATATTTTGTTTGGTTGTTTGTTTGATTTATTTCTTTCTGCGTTCGAATAACAAATACAAGGTTATACATTTTTACATAAGTATTATATACATAGCAAATCATGTCTAATAATATTATACAAAAACCATAATACAAAGCATACAAACAAGTATAACAGATATTTTATATATTTTTCATTAACTAAAGAGATAAATTTCAGAACGCAGAAGACCGCCATCGGGAGCGATTAGGCTGAAAATGGATGGCGGCCTCGTGAAAAAAATAGATTTAGCACCAAAAAATCTCTTGGTAAAACCTAGTGATCAAGTGGTACAGTGCAATTCCAGGTGCGGGTGCAGCAGATGGCAGTTGAGTAAACGGAATATTAAATCATGGTTTCAGACAAAGCTATAAAGCGTTTGGCACATTTGATTGTATTATTTTTCGTTTTAGTTCGGCTTTCAAGGAATAGAGGGTTGAACAAGATTTGATGTTGTCGGGAAAATTATTCCAAATATCCGGACCACAATGTCTAATGGATTTGTGCGTTTATTAATAATTTGGGGTTAGTCAGGTGGAAATGTCTAGATATGCGAATGGGGTAAGCATGAACAGAACAATTGAAACTAACATGCTATCAAAGGATGGTGGAAATTGTTTATTAAGATACTTGAACATAATAACTGCTACTTGAATAGTATTCACACACGAAAAAATAGTGTTGTAAGTTTAGAGAATAAGGGGTCAGTGTGAGCCAAATAATGTGATCCTGTACAAATACGGATAGCTCTCTTTCGTTCATTTAGTCTAATAATTAGAAAGTCTAGTTCCCAGTTTGTTAAATACCCTTTTCGTCTTCCACCTATAAGTTATAATAATCATTTAACCATTAATAATAAACAGGCAAGGCAGTTTGGAAAGAAGAAAGCTGCTATCAAAAACAAGGATACCTCGAGGAATCATGAAATGTATTCGTGTAAAATATACAATGTATTCAAGAGTTAATAAATCAAAACATCGTCAGGATCTTGTTGATAAGCACAACAAGTACAGAAATGTACTGACCACTCTACCAGCGCTCAAAATACACGGGGGCGGTGGGCGATTCGCCCCCGTGAGCTACACAATCGCCTCCGTCAAAGTGCTCACGGGGGCGATTGCAAAATTAAAAATCGCCCCCGTGGAATTTTAAAATAAAGATTACCCTTTCTGTTATAGCTTTCACACAATAATGAGTTTCAAATTTCAAACCTTAACCCAATGAAATGGAACTATGGAAGTTATATTTTAATAGCGTGCAGGATTTCTCCCTCGAATTTTTCGGTGTCTAGAGGCTGCCATATTGTAAAGAAATAAACGTTCATCGCCGCAAGATCGCGCTATATCTCCCATCTCCACATCTCTATGGGTATTACGGATACAAACAACGGAAGCTCGCAGTGCACTGCGGCCGTCAGCAGCGACTATACCCGCCCCCCCCGCCCCCCACTCAGAGGTCGGAATGACCGCATGCGTGTTGCCAAAATGTCCGGTACTTTTCGTGCGACAAAGTCCGGCCCGAGAATTGTAAAAAAAAAGGGTGTATTTGACTTTTCACCCGGAGATTTCTTTAAAAAGGAGGTGTTTTTTCTTTTTTTTTCTCTCATCTCTTTGGACTCCTGAGAAATTATTCCGAATTTAGGGGGGTACATAGAGCATTTTTCCTGATTTAGGAGGGTCTCCCAGGCAGGAAAAGCCCGCGAAAAGCCCGCGAAAGGGGGGTTCGAAAATGTTGGCAGTCCTCAGATAGGGAGTGCTTTCAAAAAGAGGGAACAAGCATATGCGTACCCTAAATAACACTGAGTTTGGAGGGGGGGGGGGGACTATACCAGCTGCGCCGCACAGTGGGCCAGGGAGGAGCGAAAGTGTGCCAAAACTCATTTTGGGGGGGGGGATTTATCTTTTATAAATCCAGAGGAAATGTTTAGATTTCCAGTGATTTCAGCTTAAATTTTATTACCAACATTTTTTCTGATGCCTAAGCTTTAATTTGATACCAGATTTGGCTGCCCGATTCTGCCCGTTATTATGTTAGAGCCATTTTCCTTGCAACATTGATTCAGCCGCGGACCTTTAAAAAAAATCGGGGTAATGTGGCAAGGAAAATCGGCTCTAACACAACAACGGGCAAGATTGGGCAGCCAAATTTGGTATCAACTTAAAGCTTAGACATCAGAAAAAATGGTGGTATTAAAATTGAAGCGGTACTCTGAGGAGATCTAAACATTTTCTAAACATTAAACAAATGGATAATTAGTCCATTTTTCAGTGAATTACCCTATAGTATATCATGAAGATTGTGTTTCTATCAATTTTAACCCATTCATGCAACGAAATGAACTATCAGGAATATGTGAGAGCAATTTTATATCAATAACTTAAAAACTACATGTTACATTGAAAGATTTATAAAATAAGTCACTTTTGCACTAAAACTGTGAATATGTAGGCTTTTGCTGTTTAAAGGAGTAAATTTATACCCATATTGTGCATACCGGAATTAAATATTTTACTGAGGTATTCCTCAATGTGTTACCTTTCAACTGGGCAAGAAAAAAGTTGGGAAAAAAAATCATCAAAAATGAGTTTTGGCGCACTTTGGTTCCTCCCTGGCCCACTGTGCGCCGGTAGTATACTGGTGTGCACGCTGCCGCCCCATATCTGCTGGAGCTAGAAGCGATCGCGCAAGGACCGAAGCGTGGAGAAGTTTTTCGTTGTAAAAATCATGAGTCCTCTGAAATCAGGTGATTCCTATAGACCAGCAAATAATGAACCTCGACCAGTAAATCAACCGAAAGCTAAAATTAGTAAATGGAAACCTGTTGGCAAGGAGGCGAATGTATACGGGCTGGCTTGGACCAGACATTTCGTACAGAGGGAGGACATCTGACTATTAGGTGCATGTTATAACTTGTAAAATTGTAAGAGGAAAATAATGCCGACTATTAAAGGGAAAGTCCACCCTGAAATTAAGTTAGTGTTAATAGGAGTAGAAAAATGAGAGAAACAAGTCAGTGAAAGTTTGAGCAAATTCCGATTAAAAATAAGGAAGTTAGGATTTTTTAAGTTGTGATCAATCAAACACAAATTGGCAACTCTATGACGTATCATGCGAGCTCAACTTCCATTTGCTCAGTACTAAAAAAATACTAAAATTTTCATTTTCCCTCAAGAAAAATTTCAACCATACATGCACCCTAAATATAATAATTGCAAATATGTTTCTATACTCCCCCTGCAAGGAACAAATATATATTCCGTCATCAATAACGAAGAAAACATGATTTTATGGAATATTATGCACAAAGCAAATGAAGGAGAGCTCGTATAATAAGTCACAGAGTTGCCAATTTGTATTTGATTGATCACAACTTCAATAATTCATAACTTTCTTATTTTCATTCAGAATTTGCTCAAACTTTCACTCACCTGATTTTCTTATTATTCTGCCTCTATCGAAACAAACTTATTTTGGGGGTGGACTTTCCCTTTAATGATAATGATGAAATAACAAATAATTTAGGAGTTTCATGGGTATCACCAATTTAATGGAAATCTGTATTAAAAAAGAGCCCCCGCCAGTACTAAAAAAGCCCCCGTGAGAAGGCTCAAAGATATTTTTTTATGTTCCAGAAATTGGAAAATTATGCCGATCGATATTTCGTTCAGTAGGGGGGGGGGGGGGGGGGATAAGGAAACTATTGTTTTTTGTTTTGTTTTTAATTTGAGTAGTGGGAGTTTTCCTTTAAAACACACTTATAAACAAAATTTGAGGGGGGTTACCCCCACCCCCCCCCCCCCCCCGCTCATGACAATCTATCACAGATGATGCCAGATGCGAAGCAGAAATAAAAAGAAGAATGTAAATTACTCGGAATACATTTCTGGTAGTGAAAGACTTATTCACGGATAGAAAGGTGAAACTTGCGCTTAGGTTGAGACTAGTAAACTGTTGTGTAGTGTCTGTCCTATTGCATGCAGCAGAAACATGGACAATAAGCAAGGCCATGGAAAATAGAATAACATCTTTTGACATGTGGATTTATAGAAGGTGATGAAAATATCCTGGAAACGAATGGAAACCAACAAAGAGATATTGCACATGGCAGGGCGTAAAGAAATTGCACTAGTAGGATTTAATAGTTGAGGATATGAAATCAAATACTTTGGTCATGTTAAAAGGCACCAAAGCCTCTTAAAGGATGTATTGAAGGGAAGAGTGGAAGAAACTAGACCGAGAGGGAGACCCAGAATCAACTGGGAAGAAAGTGTCAAGAACTGGAGTGGACTAAAATTGCAAGAGTGCACCAGAATGGCAGAAGATGAAGTGTGAAATGCAGAGATGTTGCAATATACTGATAAGATACTTAGAAAGAGATATAGATGTAGTAATGGCATCCAAAGGTTACCTCTTGAATGGTTTAAGGTCTTTCCTAGTAAACGATTTCAGTGTGTTCAGTGTGGTCAAACGTTATATGAAAGTAAGAAGATAAGATGTGGTGTTCAACATAGATCAGTATTAGGGCCAACCCACCCCCCCCCCCGAGTCAGTGTTATTTAGGTTACGCATATGCGTGTTCCCTCCCTTTGAAAACAACCCCCTAAGTCCGGTGTGTAAAGTCAATACGGGCCGGATTTTTGTGTACTACGAGCCGGACTTTGGTGCGTGAAAAGTACCCCTTTACCGGACATTTTGGGAACACGCAGGCGGTCATTTCGACCCCGCAGTGGGGGGGGGGGGGGACACTATTTTGTATATTTTTGAATGATTTGCTAACAGTTACCGATTATTTTGATTTTGATTTTAAAATTGACGTGAATGAAGTGAATAACAACATATATAAGATACTGCATTGCTAACAAACTGACAATTAATTCAATGATAACTAATGTCATGTTAATAAAGAGTAGGTGGAAAATAATAGGTATGAATGGTAAACTAAAAATCGCCGGCGAGGGAATTGAAGAGGTTGATGTGGCTACTTTTGTTGGGGATCACAATGATTGACATTCGTCTCGGACTAGTCATATTCGTTTTGTAAATCAGTGTATTAGAAGAAGAAAACAAATTGGAGTCTTTTTATACCAAATTTATATCATTTTGACCTAAATGTACTATTGGTACAGTGTAGCATCGACATTCTCCACGCTGCAAGCGGCTATAATGATTATTCCTCCTTAAATTATGAACTGTATACAATGCAGAATTGTTACTTCGCGGATATATACAGTTTAATTAGTAATCATTCAAAACAGTTAAGACATAAATATAGAACGTCACGGACTTATACTTAAATGAGATACACTATCAATATTATGCAAGGTTAAGGATTGTTCGTCATTCGATGACCGAGATTCTCAAGGGGCACCCTCACCTCCTCGGATGAGAACAAAAGGTTGGAGAGCTAATTGGATTGAGGTGTCGTGGTCGAATGGATACGTCGCCGGACTGTCGATCACAAGGTCCGCGGTTCGAGTCCCGCCGCGGCACTAATGTCCTTTTGCAAGACATTGATCTACATTTGTCACACTCAACCCAGGTGATGTAAATTAGTACAAATACTGGAGCGCTGTTATGGCAGCTAGGCTAAAGCCGGGTAAATAATAAATAAGATTGGAATTTCTAGATAGACGGCGCATTTATTACGGAATAGAGGTGTGAGGAAGCACTTATAAAACTAGCCTAAAAAACCTAATGTATTCAAAGAAAAATGGCAGTACGCGCTATAACATTTAATGAATTGAGAATTGGCAGGGAACAAGTAAGATGAGTTTGAGAACCCCTATTATATAAATAAGCTATTCCACGAGACAAAAAGAAGGTTGACTATTACATCTTCCAAAATCTAGAAAGACACATCGTCAGTTTGTAATGTCTTTTGTGGGCAGTGGATATTTGAATAGATTACCTATTAAAGTCAGATTAACAAGGTCTAGAACTAGGTTTCGAAATTTGTTTCTAGTCATTTGTTGAACAAATAAGGAATTGAATATCAAGTTAAACAGATTAAAAATACATAAATTCGAACAATAACAAATACAACGAATAAAATGTTTACAAAAGTAATTAAATGAAAAATCATGTACAATTATATCATACGATAAACATGTACGAAGCATACAGTAAGATAAGAAATATGAAATATTTTGGTGATTATTCCAATACTTTTGGAAATGCACATTGTAACGTGGTGTAAATGATCATTCCAAGTCAACGTTTCATTTATAAGAACTCCCAAAAACTTGGACTTAGTTTTCTTCTCTAGTAGCATACCATCGATTTTAATATATATAGGTGCTTTTGTATTATGAGAATGATTAAAAAAAAAAATGAAATGAGTCTTTTTTTTGTATTAAGAGAAAGTTAATTGGATTTAAATCAATCTGATACTTTGTTAATTTCATAATTCAAAGTATTGTTTAACGAATTAAGGTCTTTATGGAAATAAAAGTTATTTGTGTCATCGGCAAATAAGATAAAAGAAAGAAGGGGGATGTAGGCCTATTAATAATATCATTTACATAAAGAAGAAAAAACAGTGGACCTAAGATGGAGCTTTGAGGAACACCGCATTGAATTAAAAGAGGATCAGAATCAAAGTATTAAATGTAACATATTGTCTTCTGTTTGTTAAATAATCTTTAAACCAGAGTGGCTGACCCCGAATTCCATAATGACTGAGTTTGGAGAGTGGAATAGCGCGATTGAGCGTATCGAATGCTTTACTCAAGTCACAGAATATAACTATAACATGCTCTTTGTTAACTATAGCACTTGTAATTTTGTCATTAATTTGAATTAATGTTAAGTCAGTTGAGTAATTTTTCCTGAAGCCATATTGATTTGAATTGAGTATTTTGTATCTAGTGATAAATTTGTGTAGCCTATTATGAACGATTTTTTCTAAGACTTTGGATATACTTGGAAGTAGGGAAATTGGACTATAGTTATTAATTTCGTGAGAATCATCTTTTTTGAGAAGGGGGTTGACTTTAGCTATTTTTAATAGATCAGGGAAAACACCTTGCGATAACGAGTGATTAAATATTTGAGTTAAAGGCTTTGCAAGTGGGTACATTATTTCTTTTAGGAGAGGAAAACTTATTCTATCAAAACCGTGGGATTTTGAGTTGTTAAGAGATTGGGTAATGTTAATAATTTCGCTAGGATTTGTCGGATTTTAAAAGAGAGACTCTTGGTTTTGATTGGGAAGATATTCTATAAGGTGGGCGTGAGTTCTATTAATTTTGCTGACGAGTTCAGGGCCAATATTCGTAAAAAATGAGTTAAATGAATTTGCATGAAGACTAGGATCACGTATTTTAGTGCCATGTAATGTGATATAATCGGTGGGTGGGGGATTCGTTTTTTCCCCCATAACCTCTTTGATAATTTTCCAAGTTGCAGTAGTGTTTGAAGTGGCCTTTTTATTCTATTATGAAAATGCAATCTACGGAATGTATGGATTAGTTTTGTTAATTTGTTTCGATAAATTTTGTATGTGTTTAGGTTAGTGTCAGTTGGATTGCGTAAATGTAATTTGTAGAGGCGATTGCCTGTTTGTATTGATTTCAATAAACCTCTTGTTATCAAAGGATTCCTGGGTTTATTTCGCTTATTACTCATTTTGCCTAAAGGAGTATTCTTTTCATAATAATATTGCAATTTGTTACTAAAATGTTTATATACAGTATTGACATCATTTACATTATATACCTCAGCCCATCCCCCGAAAAATAAATCCTGTTTCAGCAATTCTATATTACGTTTGGATTATTTGCGATATCATCAAATGATTTACTGCAAGGCAGTTTGCATTCACAAGTTAAAAATATGGGTAGGTGATCGGACACTTTAGAACACAATATTCCACCGATGGTTTTGTTGTTATGTACGTTTGAATAAATATTGTCAATCTTTGACCCCATGCTTCAAGGCCCAAGCCGCCAAAAAGTTATGCGCTAATCTGCTACTGTTGACCAGGTGGTGAGAGCGCATGAAATGAGCGCATGAAATTTCAAGATTTAGAATTCCTACATCAGAAAATGGTATCACAGCAACTGTTCGCTGTCTCTTTGAATGATTTCTCATCTATTGTTGAATGTGTAAAGAGTGGAACAAGCGAACACAAACTTGGGTAATTTCATCCTTTTTTTTAACTTCAAAAATCGTCGCTGTTTTCACGAAGTGACGGTAGTGAAAAAACATTGCATTCACTTTGCGTTACGATTTTCCTAACTACCGTCACTTCGTGAAAACAAGGACGAAATATTAAAGAAACACGCGAAAACACGCATTAGCAAACTCAATATTATTGAAGATTGTAAATCATGGATTCAATAACGGGACATTAAAACATGCACAAATTAGCGTATTATCCTAAAATATTGAGTTTTTGTCAGGATGTAATTTTTCTTTTACCAACTCTGACACACAAATTATAGGAAGGACGGAGTACTAAATTTGAAAATTTGTTTGATGCACTATTCCCAATACAGTCCCCATATAAAGTTTGTGATTTTCACTGAAATTTTGCCGGTAATTTAATATGTTGTAATAAATGTAAAACTGGTGACTGGCTTCCGAAAGTCCCCACAGTGGAAGCGCGGTTCGGAGCCTGGAACTTCAAAGCCAAGTGGAATGTTACACATCCCACTGTTCCGCTTTAGAAATCACAAATGCGTTTGAATAAATTACAAGAGTTTCGCCTCCTTTCTTTGACATCTCTGATGATACGTATAATGAAACAATTCCACTTCCGCCTTCACACAACGCCGCGGCCCAACCCAAGCTAGAGTGATGCTAGACGATCGATAGCAGCCAATAATTTATCATCAATTTTAATGATTTATTATCCATAAAA
This sequence comes from Strongylocentrotus purpuratus, assembly GCF_000002235.5. Taxonomy (NCBI): domain Eukaryota; kingdom Metazoa; phylum Echinodermata; class Echinoidea; order Camarodonta; family Strongylocentrotidae; genus Strongylocentrotus; species Strongylocentrotus purpuratus. The sequence goes on along the minus strand of NW_022145613.1, from coordinate 13,133,486 downwards.
TGCATGTAGTTTGGCCAGGCAGTAACTTCGATTTGCAGTATTTACCGTCTGAATCCAGTGCCGATGATATTGATGGTATCGATGGTATGGTAAAACCAGTCACTCAAATATTTTCTTTACTTTTTTTGAAGCACTTCATAATCATTTTGAAGCACAATTTTTTTTAGGGCTTCAATATTAAAAAAAATCTTTATGTGGGCAAGCCTTAAACCATAATGCATGGCCTTACAGAGGAATTTATCCTGTTGGGGACCGGAGGAAAATGCAATGAATTATGGATGACTTATTGCATTTCTTTATTTGTTTTTGTTTTTGTGGGGGCGGCGACGTACGATAGCCCCCGCTGCGTACAGTCATGATTCAGTGGCTAAGCAATGGCCTCGTTACTGTGAGCCCCCAGGATCAAAACCGTGTCGATTAGCTATATTGCTAGAGGGCGCTGCACTTGTGGCAACCAGGGATTTTTAAATTCTCGTCCATTTAAGTCATATTTTCACGTTATTTTTCATCTTTGGAAACGTACTGTTACTTTTCATTTGCTTCAATGTGATTATTGTGCAGTGATGAAAATGTCTGTTAAGTTTTTAAACATCGTGTGGGTCTGTTTGGTGCTATTTCTGATTGCTTTTTCTCCGGCGCAATCCCTCTACCCCATTACATATGACCGTCGTGTACTGCGTGAACTCGAAGGAGCCGTGGCGTCGCATGCCACGCCCTTAGACTTGCCTACGTGGGTACCAACTAGAAATGACCACTGGACGGCGCCTCCCGATGAGCGTAGGAACAGACGCCGTGGCAGAAAGAGTGGTGTAAGACAACGTGTCAGAAGGAGAGGACAACGACCACCCTTACCAGTAATTACGTTATCTAATCTGAGGTCAGTAAGAAACAAAATTGATGAGATTCGAGCTGGTTGCAAATATTTGTCCGAGTTCAGAGATTCCAGCATACTTTGTTTCACTGAAACCTGGTTATCAAATGACATTCCGGACAACATTATTGATATTGATGGATTCGATATTGTACGTCTCGATAGGTCACAGACCGCTACTAATAAATCGAGGGGAGGGGGAATTTGCATGTATGTAAACAAGCGATGGTGCCAGAACTTTCAGATAAAGAAAATCATGTGCAATGCTAACATTGAGCTCATGTGTGTAGCCCTACGACCCTACTACCTCTCCCGAGAATTTAACCAAATCCATGTTTTCCTGGCATACATCCCCCCAGACGCTAACAAGGACGAGGCGTCGAATATGGTTTATGACTTTGTCCAATCTATGAGTAGTTCTTCCCCAGAGTCACCGAAAATTGTTCTTGGAGATGTTAATCACTGTGAACAGCTTCTCAGCGAAATACTTCCTACATTTGTTCGATGTGTTAATGAATCTACACGTGAAAATAAGATTTTGGAGCAATGTTACTGTTTAATTTCCAATTCGTATAAGTCAGTGATTCGTCCTGCGATTGGGAACTCGGACCACAATGTCGTCCACCTTCTACCCAAGTACCGATAAAAACTTAAAACAACTAAACCCATCAAAAAAGACGTTAAAGTGTGGGATAAAGTTGCTATCGAAAGATTACAATCTTGCTTCGAAAACTCAAACTGGGATATTTTCTGCAATGAAGACATTAATGTTGAAACGGAAAAGATAAATGATTACATACGATTTTGCGTAGATACCTGTGTTCAAACAAAATCAGTAAAAATATATCCTAACCCAAAACCTTGGATCACGAAGAAAGTAAGAGATGCAATGAAGCAAAAAATCGTTGCATTCTCGGCCAACGATCGAGACATGTTAATTGGCAGTGCTAAGAAAGTAAAGAGGGAAATTCAGAACGAGCATACCCTGACAAATTAGAGAATAACTTCAAAACTAACAACCCCGAGACGCATACAAATGTATGAAGGGGATTAGGAGATGACAGGTTTTTTTCGAGGAAAAACGATGACCCCATCCTATTTGCATCTGATCCCCATGACAAGGCCAATGAGTTGAATGAATTCTTCTGTCGATTTGAAAGGGAAAATCGTGGGGACTCCACTACTCCAGAACTATTGTTTGATGAACCTGCACAATGCAACCATCTTATCGAAATATGGGAAGTGGTGAAGCAGTTTAAGCGGATGAATCCACGCAAAGCCAATAGGCCAGATCACATCACAGGGAAAATTCTTAAAGAATGTGCTCATCAGTTGGCAATTCTATATGCAGCATTGTTCGAAAAGTCACTGAAAACGCACACCATCCCGTACTGCTGGAAGTCTGCCGTCATTGTTCCTGTTGCTAAGAAACCGCGGCCCAAGGAAACCGAACGACTATCGTCCGATTGCCTTGACATCGCAAGTCATGAAGTGTTTTGAGCGAATTGTATCCAAGCGTCTCCTTGATCCTCTAGTGCAGCAGGTGGATACATTTCAGTTTGCATACCAAAAGAATAAATCAGTAGACGATGCAGTGTTGTCACTGGCTCACTCTATTCAACGTCATACGGACAACCGCGATACATATGCTCGCGGTACTTTTGTTGACTTCTCATCAGCATTCAATACCATGGCAGCAGCAAAGCTGATTGAAAAGCTCAGGGATCTTCGTGTTGACCCCACACTAGTTCAATGGATTGGTGATTTCCTCGTGAACAGAACCAACAGGTGTCGGTTAATGGTGCTCTCTCGCGACCAATGTCAACGAGCACCAGGTCTCCTCAGGGTTGTGTACTGTCTCAGGCTCGTAGCCAGGGGGGCGGTGGGGGCGGTCGCCCCCCCCCCAAAAAAAAAAAACTGAATACAAATAAGGATTAAGGGTCGAGAAAGGTACAACGAATCGTCTTCTTTGTCTAATAATACGTCAAAGCTTCCGCGCTATGCGCAGGAGGGGCGGACTGAATTCAGACAAGGATTATGAGTCGAGAAAGGTACAACGAATCGTCTTCTTTCAAAGAAACTCCCCCTCCCTGCTTCCACCCCCCTAGGGAGCGCGCTACGCGCGCTCTTTAAGTGATTCGCACGCTTCGCGTGCTCACTACCGCCCCCCTAAATGAAATCCTGGCTACGCGCTTGTACTGTCTCCCATCCTTTTTATACTCTACACGAATGAATGCCAAGCTGATGGTGTAAATACAAGTATTCTTAAATACGCCGATGAAACGGTCATCATTGCTCTCATCACGAAGAATGACGAAACAGAATATAGGAGAACATTGAACTATTTTGTACAGTGGTGCGATTCTAACTTTCTAATACTCAATGAAAAGAAAACAAATGAAATTGTATTCGATCATAGGAAAAGGCAAAATGTTGCTATAAGTCCAGTTATCCTACAAAATTCAGTCATTGAAATTGTTCCGAAATATAAATATCTGGGTATAGTAATTGATGAGAAGCTGAATTGGGTAAAACAGAGCAAACATGTTCTGGCAAAAGGTCATGTAAGACTGCACTTTCTGAGAAAACTCAAATCTTTCCATGTCGACAAGACTATTCTAAAACTCTTCTACACCGCAGTCGTTGAGAGTACCATCCTATATGGCTGCCTCTATAGGTATTATAGTTTAAGGAAGTGTGACCAAACAAAAAAATCAAAAGGTTGTTGAACCAAGCAGGTAAAAAAGTTGGTGAAAATTTCAGTCTAAATGATACATGCTCTGTCCGTGTTCTTAAGAAAGCTGAGAATATCATGAAGGACCCCCAACACCCCCTTCATCCATGTTTCTGCTGGATGAGATCAGGCAAACGACTCCAGTCTGCAAAATGCATTATTTCATTCCATTTGCCATTAGAGCCTTTAACAACACACGTTAACTTAAATTGGTGTCAATCAATATAGTTCACCTGAAATGTTGACCTTATAATTATTATGTCTAAAGAGCTGGGCTTTTAAATGCAATTAAACTCTGACTTTCCATATTTGTTGGCATGTGCTGTAATAATAATAATAAATTATATTTCTATAGCGCATTATACAAGGTATGTCTCTATGCGCTTTACATTGTATTACAAGCTTAATTAATTACATACATCTACTATTGAACTATCCTCAAACAAAAATTCTGACAAGATCTTAACTAAAATAGTATAACAGTAACTAGATAGATAAACATTATAATTCATTCTTAAATTATGATACAACAATTATGGTTCAAGATTTTATTTATATATTACAAGTTGTAGGCATATACAATTTCAATTCAAATTATAGATTAATAATTAATTCTTAAAAAGGTAGGTCTTAAGTGCAGTCTTGAAGGTCTGGATGGAAGGTGCAGTTCGAATGGCGAGCGGGAGAGAGTTCCAGAGGGTTGGATCATTGAAGGTGAAGGAGCTACGGCCGTAGTACTGGGTCTTAAAACGAGGAATCTGGAGAAGATGTTTGTTCTGGGATCTGAGAGCACGGGAGGGTGTGTAGGTGTGAATGAGTTCAGACAGATAAGAAGGGGTAGAGTTAGAGAGAGACTTGTAGGTGAGAAGTAGGATCTTAAAGTGAATCCGCTTGTTGATTGGGAGCCAGTGGAGGTTACGGAGAAGGGATGTGGTAGAAGTGAGACCAGTTGCTTTCTCTGTGATTCTGGCTGCGATGTTTTGAATTCTTTGAAGCTTCATCAGTTCGTTGGCAGGAAGATTAGGAAGAAGTGCATTGCATGTGTCAAGTTTGGAGGTGACGAAGGCATGGATGAGAGTGAGAGTTGTCTTCCGGTCTAAAACCCTACGAATTTGACCTATCTTTCTGATAGATGACATGGCAGAGCGACACACCCCTGCGACATGAGATTTCCTAGTGGCGTGCTCATCGAATATGATTCCCAAGTTCCTAGCCTCGGCCTTGGCTTCAATAACTGACTCACCGACTGTTACCGTAACAGAGGGAGTTTTTGGGAGGAATCTGGAGGAAAAGTGAAGAACTTCCGTTTCGCCGTCATTAATTTTTAACTTGTTTAAGCCTGCTCAGGAGCGGATGTCAGCTATGCATCTATTCACTCGAAGAACGGCAGATGCTCTCTCTGATGGGTCGAAAGACAGGTAGATCTGAGTGTCGTCAGCATATAACATTGACTGAATTCCATGCTCAGATATGATGTCATGGATTGGGGCAGTGTACAGGGTAAACAGCAGCGGTCCAAGTACCGAACCTTGGGGTACGCCGCATGTGTCCTCTACTGGTCCTGAAGAAGCAAGGCTCACTCTTACCACATGATTCCTTCCTGCAAGGTAAGAGTGGAACCATTTCATTTCATTTCCTGAAACTCCAAAATTCTCAGAAAGTCTCTCCAGGAGTATTGGATGGTCTATAGTGTCGAACGCGGCCGTAAAATCTAGGAGTACGAGGATCACTTCTTTATGGGTGTCTAAGGCCTCTAAGCAGTCATTTTCTACGCGTAGAAGAGCTGTTTCTACACTATGGTGCTTTCGGTAAGCTGACTGTGTTTTAGGAAGTAAGGCATTTTCTTCAAGGTAATCTAGAAATTGCCCCATGACAGCCCTTTCTATTACCTTCGACATGTAGGGGATGTTTGAGATTGGTCTGAAATTCTTGAGTTCGTTGACTGGTAGATTCGATTTCTTAAGTTTTGGAAACACTATAGCGTGTTTCAAGGCTGTGGGAAATATGCCCGTCTGGAAACTCAGGTTGACGAACTTTGTGATGAGAGGAGCAAGAATAGATGTGCAACGCTTCAGAAGGATGGTGGGCAAGGGGTCTAAGGCACAGGATGCTGAAGATGAGGTCTTAATGATTGACAAAACCTCGTCCTGTGAGACTTCGTCAAAATTCATGAAGTGATGATGGGTTGATGAAGAAATATCAGCCGAGATATCTTCATAGATTTGCTGATCAAGGTTGTCGCGAAGACGTCTAATCTTGGTTGTGAAGAAGTCACTGAAATCTTGAGCGAGCTCAGATGGACTTGTGTGCTGTGGTAAACAGGAACCTGCAGTAGGAGAAGTCAGATCATTCATTATATGCGGAAAAGCTGCTTCTGATCTGCATCCTGTATCTTGTTCTGAAAATACAATTCCTTGGTTTCATAAAGTAGATCATTGTAGAGCTTGCAATGTTTCTGGTAGATCTCTTTGTCGATTTGCAAGTTTGTTGGCTTTGTTGCTCTCCTCTCGCAGCGTCTACGTTCTTGTTTCGCCTTTCTAAGATGTTGGTTGTACCAGGGGGCGTGTGGACGTAGAATAACATTCTTCTCAAGTTCTGGAGCATGTAAATCTACAATGTTTCGAAGTTCACTGTCTAATAAGTTCGCTAGCTGTTCTGGATCATCTGGGGGGTTGGTGATGACACTTGATGATGCTAGATCAGCTGCGAATGAACTCAGGTCGATGGTCTTGAGGGATCGGGACTTAAATTTCTTCTGAATATGCGCAGGACGTGATAGTTTGAGGTCGCATGTAACAACAGAATGGTCAGATGGCAGTGACTGACTGGTAGTAACATTGGAAACCAACTGGTTCTCTCCCCTGGTGATGATCAGGTCAAGTGTGTGCTTAGCCTTATGTGTAGGACAGCAAACATGATTACTGAAACTAACCCCATCAAGGAGCTCAAGGAATGCTCTAGAATTAGCATCAGCTTCGTTGTCGACGTGGATGTTAAAGTCTCCTACAAGTAGTAGAGGCTTGTTTGACGCCTGGAGAATCTCAATGAAGGAAGAGAATTCTTGACAAAAATCTGCGATCGAGTGTTTATTTTTCTTCGATGTCGGAGGTCTGTATACAGTGACTAGGCGGAGATGCTTTGTCGACGAGTGGATGGTAAGGTCACTGTATTCAAACGAAGAGAAGGCATGCCTGTCATGGAACACGACATCGAAAGCTTTATGCAGGATCACACCAACTCCTCCACCTGTGGATGTTGCCCGTGGGATGTGATGAAAGTCATAATTCGCCAATGTCTTGCGGATGGTTGAAATGGCATGGTGATCTCTGTCTGTGTTTGTTAGCCAGGTCTCAGTAAGGGCTAACACATCAATGCGATCTTGTATGACATAGTCAAAAACAGTCGTGGCTTTCCCTTTGGCCTTGATCGATCTCGCATTCCAGAGTGCAAAACGTGTGGGCTGAGATTCACAACGATTTCTAGGCAATTCAATTTTGATGAGGGCATCATCTTTGTTATCTCTTTTGCTGACGAAACGAAGAGATCGCGTATTACAGGATACATGAGAAGAAATGGATCTTGGTGGAGCAGACAATGCCTTTCTTGCAACCTTCCTACCAGCTCTGCTTGTACGCCTCTTAGCTATGTTTAAGTCACAGAGTTCTTCCCATAGACTGTCATCAATCCGATTCAATGGAGTGGTCTTAATTGCCTTCTTGATATCAAAAAGTTCTCTTGTGCTGTATTTCAAAGTCGACAAACAACCTTTGTCTATGTTCCTATTCATCCCAGCAGGAATAAAGAGGTACTGGACAAAACAAGCCCAGACTAAGAGGATTGTGTACAGCATGAATGAGATTGGTCACGAAAGTCCACTATCAAATAGGAGACCTATCATAGGTGTTTGAAGCGAGCTAGTAGCGGGGTACTGTGTGGTAGTATTCCGTATGCAGCAATCCCGAGCTCGACGGAGAAATGTTTATCATTTCTCTTGGCCTAAAAATGGCAATGTAAGAGAAAAACTCAACAGCCACTCCTTAGTATACTTCTAAAGTCCTTACTAAACAAGTTCACGAGTGAGAAAATCAACGAACAACGCAAAAAGTGAGTTTAAAGCAAAATAAATGAAGAGCGATCACAGTGACCGTGCTGCCCTGGTGGTGGCGCTAAGTTCGTAGTCATGTAAGCGTAAGCAAGGGTGTCGATTTGTATTCTCGGTTGGGGGGGGGGGGGGGATGATAGGTGCCAAAATATTTTCGGCAATGGATCAAAGCAACCCCTCCTTTCCAAGTTATTAACTTTTTCAAGTCACCCTCAATAAAGATAACATTTTAGAGAATATGGGACCCATGTGAGTCCCACATGGGCTTGCTACCTGGGTTATTATCCTCTCAAGCATATAGGCAGCGGAAGCTTTGACGTTTCATTAAATTGTTAGAGAAAGAAGACGATTCGTTGTACCATTCTCGACTCTTAATCCTTGTCTGAATTCAGTTCCCCCCCCCCTTCTTCCCGCGCGAAGCGCAGAAGCTTTGACGTTTCATTAAATTATTAGAGAAAGAAGACGATTCGTTGTACCATTCTCGACTCTTAAACCTTGCTGAATTCAGTCCCGCACTTTTGCGGTTCGCGCTTAACATTTACTAAGCTCGTTGCTTTTTAACGCTGCGGCTTTGCATTTGGCGCACTGCATTTCTATGATTCTTCGACCCTTCATCAACTTTTTAGAGAAAGAAGACGATTCGTTGTACCGTTTTCGACTCTTAATCCTTTTTCTTCCTACGTCATCTTCCTATCCTCTTTCTCTCTTTTTTTTTGGGGGGGGGGCGACCGCCCCCACCACCCTCTGGCTACGCGCCTGTATCCTCTCTGTCTCTCATTATCTCTCTCTCTCTCTCACTCTCTTCTGCTTTTTTGCACTTTTGCGCTTCGCGCTTAACAATAGGGACTTTTAGATTCGCACAACGACAACGTGGATTGCTACGATCGACGTCCTTTTAATGCACTGCCATGAATGGACGTCACACGTATCAGTCCACGCAAATCTAAAAGTCCCTATTTACTAAGCTCGTTACTTTTCAACGCTGCGGCTTTGCATTTGGCGCACTGCATTGCAAGATGATGTTGATTGAGTAAATTGAATGAATTGAATAAATTCATCAATTCCTGATGAAGCCGTATGAGCGAGAATTCCTAAATTATGCAAATAACATGAAGTATAATTAGAATTCTATTAATAATAATGAAGTACAAGTCGAGGAGGGTCAGCATATTTCCAGGTGCTAGGCAGTGAGATCACACAAAGGAAATTCAAAGAAAAGAATTTCAAATGAGGAAAGGAACCTTATAAATAGGGTTCGCGGGCGCACGTAGCCATCTTTTCAAAGAAGGAAGAGGTGTCAACAAACGAAAAACTCTCCCCAAAACAGAGTAAATATTTGTCCAAAAACCGAAATATCATATTATTGATCATAACAAAAGCTACAATAGATCAAATCCATTCAATCAATCATAATCAATCAAACAAAAACTACAATCGATCATATCCAATCAATCAAAACATAACTCCTGTCAAACAACAGCTAAAGTCCAAACAGACATGAAGCCAGGATATATACACTCGCAATTAAAAAAGAGAGAAGATTCTGTGATTTGAACAATAACAAAAATCCAGAAGGGAGGGAATCTTCAGCAAAAGATCTTGAAGGGAGGGACCCTCCTCGACTTGTACTTCATTATTATTAATAGAATTCTAATTATACTTCATGTTATTTGCATAATTTAGGAATTCTATTACATAACATTCGTACAAGTCTTCAGAGGGTTAGCATATTCAAAGAGCAGATCACAGAATCTGAAAAAAGACGAACTTACATGAATAAACAACCAACACTTGAATTGCAGGTGTATCAAATTTTTAATCATAACACGAACCTCAAAAATAATGAAGCATAAAAGGATTACTCAGATCTCCTTGACTAAATCAGTCTTGCTTAAAAGTAAACTACGATCACGTGAATCATGTAAATACATCTCTAGTAACCTAGGATTTCCCTTTAATGGAACTGTACCAAAAATTGATTACCAAAGAGAAGCGAACCTTCTTCTCATTTAACATAGAGCCCTCTTTTGTGATAATGTCATGATATAGAACATAAATTTCAAGAAGCTTGAGCTAAAACCGAAAAAGCGAAAGTTCCATCTTCAACGACGGGTTTGTGGTAAAAGGTTTTGAATGTTCGGGCATTTGACCAGTCAGCTTTCTTCATTATTTCTTTCAAGGTGACCCCATGAGCGAAAGCAGAAGAGGTAGCGGCACTCCTGAAACTGTGCGCCGAAAATACTGATGTGTCAATGCCTGAAGCAAACAAAGAGAATTTTAACCATCTTGCCAAAGTACTGGAGGTTACCGATTTGTGAGGTTTTCTAGTTGAAATAAAGAGCTTCGTTTCCCCATGACATTCACGAAGAGGTTTGGTACGAGTAAGATATTCCTTAAGAGTTAACAAAACACACAACTTCTTATTCGAAGGAAAAGAAGGAAGCTCAACTATTTGCTTAGCAATACCCTTTTTTGGAGTAGTCGTTTTTAAGACATCCATGACCTGAAAAACTGCACGATCATCTGAAATGTGCATGAAAGAGATATCTAAATGATTGAGAGTCTGTGTACGTTGCGCTGTAACAAGTGCGACTAACGACACAAGTTTTTGACTCAAATGAAACAAAGAAAGTTGATAATTTTCTGCCATTGAACACAAATAATCCAAAACCCTGGAGACTTCCCACGTGCTTTGGTACCTTGGTTTAGGAGGGTTTGCATTAAATATCCCCTTCAATAATCTTATTACCATGGGATGCTTGCCAACTGGAAAGCCTTCCATTGGTGGTAGTACAGAAGAAAGGCCAGAACGATAAGAATTAATAGTAGAGTAGGATTTTCCTAAACCCTGTTGAGCACTAAGAAAATTAATCACGTTTACAATACACGAGTCAAAGGGATCAAGCGATTGTGAATCACACCAGCGAAGCCACTGTTGCCAAGCCGATTCATATTGTTTGTTGGTTCCATCTCGCCAAGAGAGGGCGATGAGGCTGGAAGCGTGTTCCGAAAGGCCCGCTGAGCGCCAACCTTTGTTGAGATAATCCAGGCGGTTAGCTTGAGGTTTGGGAATGGGTTTGAATGTCCCACAAGAGAGTTCGGAGGTAGTAGAAGGGGTGGGGCGACAAGTAACTGAAGGATCATGGGATACCATGGCTGGGCTCGCCACAAAGGAGCGATTAGAAGGGCAATGTCCACCTTGTCCTCCCGAAGCTTCTGCAAGACCCTAGTAAGAAGACAAAAAGGAGGAAAGAGATATATGTTCAATGCATTCCAAGAGATGGTAAAAGCATCTACTGCAAAAGCACAAGGGTCATACTTCCAGGTTACATAACATGGTAATTGATTGTTGAAACGAGAAGAAAACAAATCAACGTCGAGACATACATTGAAATGCTGACAAATAGAGAAAAACCTATCGGGACAAAGATGAAGCTCTTTGTTTAGATCTCTACGTGAAAGCGTGTCTGCCTCAATATTTGCAATCCCAGCCAGGTGAGATGCAGAAAGCCAAATATTACGTTCAAAACACCATGACCAAATGGCCCGGGAGATTCCTTCTAACATGGAGATACGCCCACCAAACTTCTTAATATAAGATACGGCGGAACTATTATCAGACTTAATATGAATATGGGCATTCATCCGTGAATTGCATAATGATGATAATGCGTGTTGAATTGCAAGCAATTCCAGAACATTAATATGTAGATGGGCATATTTAGATGACCAAACCCCTTGAGAAAATGAATAATCATTCTCACAGAAAGCTCCCCATCCCGTGCTACTTGCATCTGTACGTAATGTGATGCTGATAGGAGGCATTTTAGCGGGCGTAGTGAATGCATCCGATGGGATCGAGAGCCACCATTGAATTTCGCATAATGCGTCGGTATTGAGAGACACAAAAGAATCGAAATTCCCACCTGAAGATTCAAGCGCTTTAGTTTTGAAAGATTCCAATTTGCGGTAATGAATCCTCCCTTTTGGAAAGGCCTCAAAGGAAGAAACAATAATGCCAATGAACTTCGCAAGGTCCCGAACAATGACCCGATTCGAAGCTAGAATAGAGCTTCCTACTGATTTCAATTTCTCCACCTTCTCACCAGGTAAACTTATCGACATACTAGCCGAATCAATGCAGAAACCCAGACAAGTTGTGTCAGTTTTAGGGGATAAACAAGACTTCTCGAAATTTATTTCGAATCCCAAAGATGATAATAAATTACACACAAAACTAGTGTGCTCGAGACTTGCTTGCCTCGAATTAGCGAAAATAATTATATCATCCAAATAAATCATAGAACGAATGCCCCTGCATCTTATAGCGGCCATCACCGGTTTCAAAACTTTGTAAATACTCTAGGTGCTGAGCTTAGTCCAAATGGTAAACATTGAAAACAATAATAGGCCTTCTCCCACGAAAAACCTAAGAAACGGTGATGATCTTCATGAATCGGGATTGAAAAATAAGCGTCCCTCAAATCAATTGAGGTCATGAAATCAGATTGCATCATCAGATCTTGAACATTTTTAAACGTTTCCATTTTAAAATGATCATACTTGACAAAAGTGTTCAGTTTTTTCAAATTAATGACTGGTCTGCGTTCTCCCGATTTCTTCGGAATCGTGAAAATAGAAGACAAGAAAACAAGGTCCTGTCTAGATGTTTTTCTAATTGCATTTTTCTCGAGAAGGGAAACAATCTCCCTACTAATTGCTTCCTTCTCTATAAGAGAGGCAACGTAATTGCTCGGTGAGCAACGTTGAAAAGGAAGAGAGCAAAAATCAATTTTATAACCACCGATTGCGTCTAAAACCCAAGAATCAGACGTCAGACGCGACCACTCATCTTTGAAAAACCTGAGTCTCCCTGACTGGGAAAGGTCACTTACTAGTTTTTTGGGAAACCGGGCTTGTTAAACTTGCCCCGATCTGCGTTGTACTTGGACTGTGGAGCCTTGGAAACTGTCGCTGGGGCGCGAAACTCCTTAAATCCAGATGGGCCGCTGTTGCGATCCCTCGAAAAACGAGAATAATCCCGCTTGTCCTGCCGATATGGGGCTGGTCGCTGATAGTTGCGCTTGGCACGCCCCCTGAAGTTCTGAGGCGAAATTTTCTGACTGACCAGAAACGAGTCTCCGACCCCTTTAAGGGTCGCTTGAAATTCACTTCCAAAGAGGCCCTCAGATACCGATACTGAACGGCTGCAAATACCCTTGTACTTGGGGTTAAAAGAGGGCTTCAATTCTTCCCTACGCCTCATGCTCACTTCGTAGGAGGCAAAACCGCTTAGTGTGATACCGTCGAGGGCGAGACGCTGAATGCGGTTGGTATCCACATCGCGCTTCTCCGAAGCCGCGCTCTGTAACTCTGAAAGAATCTCCGCATAGGGAAGCAAACCTTTCACAATATGAGTCTGCAACTTCTGTGCACGACTATCGGCAGCACGATAATTCGGTGGAATTGAGCCCCACAGTTCCTGGGGAATCCTCGGCGTGCAAACCGCTGGAGCATTCTCCGGTGTAAGATATTGAGTAGCAATCTTCTCAATGCTTTCCTTCTTCGGAGGAAGCGTTACTGCTTTGGTCATGCGAGCCGCCAGGCTATCAGACACAGGCGATCTGAAATCCAATGTGCCCTTATACAGGTCACAAACGAACAAATAGATACACTGTTATCAGCGAAAATGCTGAGCAAGTCATCATCAGGTAAATCGCCCCCATGCTTCGCACGTGGGACTGTCTCATTTTGATTTGTGGACATAACATCCATAAACCGAGACATCTTGGAAGAAAGCTTCCTAAGTTCTGCGGACTGGGCGGCGACTTTGCCCACCAGGGATTCCGCCGGATCAGTCCCCGTCGACTCATCGGCTCCCTGCTCGAAAATCTCCGTCTGCATGTCGAAGTCCGTCTGCATGTACTGTCGAAAGAAAATAGGTGTTCTTACTGCCACACACAAAAGAAAAGATGACTACGTGCGCCCGCGAACCCTATTTATAAGGTTCCTTTCCTCATTTGAAATTCTTTTCTTTGAATTTCCTTTGTGTGATCTCACTGCCTAGCACCTGGAAATATGCTAACCCTCTGAAGACTTGTACGAATGTTATGTAATAGAATTAAATTTATACTTGTCTCATATACGGTCGTCTCATTTACTTCGTTTTCTATTTATATATCTATGTATTATGAAAATGAGATAGCAAAATGTGTATATTGATGGTCATCTTGCGAGTAATAACCATAAACTACTCTCATCGGGCTCTCATCTTTAATTTTTCTTTTTTTTTTTTTTTTTTGATGATGAATTATTGGGGGGGGGGGGGGATATATCCCCCTTCCCCCCCCCCCCCCCGGATCGACACCCATGAGCGTAACAGTAAACAAACATATTGCATGTAATAATATTCATATATTTATATATTCATCACCAACATGTAACTCTTGTTGTTATTATGTGCAAGGAGACGCCTCTTTTCGATGGACCAGTTTCGTAATATGTTCGAGTTGGGTGCATGGGTATGGAAAGCCGTTGGTGACTTTATTCACGTGCTCCAGACGTATGGAACTCGGCACACGTCTGCTAAATTGACCAATCACCGCCTGTTATTTAGCAGGCGCATGCAAGGTGCGATAGCACACGCCTGTTACTTTATTAGCACACGTGTGCCTTTTTCCAGACGGATGCTGTTTACTGCACATGCGTCTGGAATTGATCTACCAATCAGATACCTTGTTTAATATGGAGTTTAATGTGTGTGTACGGTGAGTGCATGCAGCGCAGACAAACAAAAATGTGCCGGGCACATGGTGATCTACGCACGTGGTACTCTTACCGTTCTTAAAAGTATTGACTTTGAATTCTATGTCAGAAAAGAAGTATACATTGTACTTCCATTGAGGTTGGAACTTTCTGATGCAAAGAATAGTATGCCAAATTATAAACGAGGTACCGAACTGCTATATGAACGTTTATCCTCCACCTAGTATTGGAGTTTGTAAATACTATAAAGCTATATTCTAGGGTTGATAAAGAAAAAGGTAAGTCTAATATCATGAACGGTAGTTTCCAGACTTACAATCTATCATTCAGAACCTACTCTAATTGCAAATTAGGTGATATACTATGCAACAGTGCCATTTTGATAATGTGTATGAGCCAGTGTGATAAATAGTGTTGGAACAACAGAGTATATCTCTCCCCCTCTTCCATCTCTCCCTTATCTCTCTTGGGTCACTCTGCACAGAGGTCAACCTCACTCGTGGTATAGGGAACACACACACACACTCTCTCTTTCTCTCCCTTTCTTCCCCAATATTCTCGTCCATGTTGTGTTGTTGAGCAACACTCTCCATTGGGCTAGGACAGGGGGATTAGTGATAGGAGGCATGTTTGCTTAAGAGCTCAGATTAGAAGTTGGAAACAATGTGAAGAGTTTGCATTTGCTTGGCACAAGGGATTGTCTGACCATTATTATTTGGTAGTTATTAATCGAATAAACCTGCTCATAATTATCCCATAGGCCTAATTGTATTTAAGGGTTGATGTTTGGATGTTGATTGGATTATAATACAACATGTATTGCTCTATATTGCATAAGTGGAAGTTATCACATTTCTTAGAGACAATCAATATTCTTTAGTCTATATGTCTTGTCTTGTATATAGTTTATGATTATTCCTTTGTATTTCTATGTTATATGTCATATGAGTAGTCGAAGCATAGTAATATAGTGCAATATTTATAGGTGAATCACATGCAGATTGCAGTATTGATTGATAAGCTCTTTTTCCTTAAACGATATTTACACCTGAGATTATGTATGTGTTGTGTGCTGGAGGAATACAACATATTTCTATGTTATTATAGGTTTTCCCGCCCAACTTCGTAAACTTAGCATCCGAATTAACGTTACGTTCATTCAAGTTCGTGCGAAATTGAATGACTATGTAGATCAACATTCAAAAAGCTAACTGCGTCGTTCAATTTGATTTAGTAGCATGCGATTTCATACTCTTGTCACGGAGAAGTGCAAAACGAGCATTTAATTTAGAAAAGCGTGCAAAGAGCATTCAAATTCGCGCCGGACAGACGGTGGTATGTATTCGAGCATTCAATTTCGTGATTAAGCATCCATATGTGACATTTGTGCATTGCTTTTCATTTGATGTTAATTTGTCACTTAATATACTTCTGTTTGAATAATTTAATGCTAAGTTTACTTGTAGGAATGATTATGCGTATTCGTTAGCAGATATCTGTCATTACACAGGTAAATGTCCCCAGAGAAGGCGCACAATTTGTGACTTCTCTTCTTCTTGTAAGAACAAGCTATATAATTATACACAGATCCTGGACAGCGGTAGAGTTGATCTTTAGACATGGCCATGATGGAAACAAAATACAATGATGAATAAATATGTGAAATGAACAGAAAGAAAGATTACCCACTCAATCCAGATTGATAAAAAAAAAACATTTAAAAAATAACCTCATTTATAATGAAAGATATGAAGACATGACTGTATAAAGAAATGTTTCATCAAAAATAAAGATCGACAGAAAGAGAAAATATTGAATGCAATATAAATATATCACACAAATAAGAAGATTGTATAATGTGAAATCATGTCAGAAAAGATCGTAGAGAAAAAGAATGAACAAATGAACATGAAAAAGTGAATATCAGAATAAACATCGAGCCTCATACAATAATTATGAGGTCTAGTTTTAATTTGAATTACCCGATTGCGAAAGAGGTTGCCCATAGACGAAAATGAAACCGCAATTCGACAAAGAATTGTCCTCCCACTCAACTTTGGCGAAATTGAATGACGCTAACGCATTTCCAAATTGACTGAACCAAACGTTAATTTGAATGTGGTTGTTTCGAAAATTCGGTGACTCGAAACGAAATTGAATGCAAAAAGTTTAAAAATGAAACAGGGAAGCAACGAGTGGAGAAAATTTGCTCGAACATAAATGCACGTTAGTGAAATTGATCGCTGCTTTGATGAAATTGGCCGGGAAAACCTATATTATTTATAAATCTGAGAGGATAATAGATTAGCGCGTTTAGATGAGATTGCCTAGGTACAATGAAGGTCTGCTTTAGAGTTAGGGTATAACGATTCACCATCAGGGGCGTCTCCAAGAGGGGAGGGGGTGGGGGTACGTGCGACACCCCCCAACTGAAAGGAAAGAAAGGAAAAGAAAGGAAATCAAAGAGAAGAAAAAAAGAGAAAAAAAGAAAAAGAGGGAGGAGAGGAAAGAAAAGAAAAGAAAGAAAAGGAAAAAAAGAAGAAAAAAGAAGAAAAAAGAAAAGAAACGGGGGATGAAAGAGAGGAGAAAGAGGGGAGGTAAGAGTCTGAGAGAGGAGGAGTGGGAGTAAAAGAGAGAAGGAGGTTGTTGGGTGGAGTCGTCTCGTCAAGGGAGCAAGAGAGACACGGGTAAATGTTGCTGTGTCGGGTCAGCTGTGTCGGTATTCTTGCTCGATCCTCGTGTACTATATATCAATGCAGAAGTTTGAAGTCGGTGAGATGTATATTTTCGGTCGGCCGACAAGTTTTTTTCCCTACGAACTGTGACTTTTTATCCGCTGTGACGACTTCGAGAGTGACTACAACTACTATAACTGTATTTTCTCGAAGTTTCACTTTCCTATAATATCAGCTAAAGAAATCAGAGGTTTGAAATTTTCGAGGAAACTGAATTCAAACAAGGTTTAAGAGTCAACAACGGTACGACGAATCGTACCGTCTTCCTTTCTCTATATTGTGATGAAACGCCAAAAATTCCGCCCTTCGCGCGGAAGGGGAAAACTTCATTTAGACGAGTCGAGAACGGTACAACGAATCGTCTTCTTTCTCTAATAATTTAAGGAAACGTCAAAGCTTCCGCGCTTCGCGCGAGAGGGGGAAACTGAATTCAGATGAATAGGGCTTAATAAGAGTCAAAAACAGTACGACGAATCCTCTTCTTTTCTCTATATTGTGATGGAACGCCAAAAAATCCGCCCTTCGCGCGGAAGGGGAAAACTTCATTCAGATAAAGATTAAGAGTCGAGAACAGTACACCGAATCGTCAGCTTTTTCTCATAACTTAATGAAACGTCAAAGCTTCCGCGCTTCGCGCGGAAGGAAACCGAATTCAGACAAGGATTAAGAGTCGGGCACGGTTCATTAACTAATCGTCTACTTTCTCTAAAAATTTAATGAAACGCCAAATCTTCAGAGCTTCGCGCGGGAGAAGAAGAACTGAATTCAGATAAGAATTAAGAGTCGAGAATAGTCCACCGAATCGTCTGCTTTTTCTCATCATTTAATGAAACGTCAAAGCTTCCGCGCTTTGCGCGGGAGGGGGAGAAACTGAATCAGACAAGGATTAACAGTCGAGAACGGTTCATTAACTAATCGTCTACTTTCTCTAAAAATTTAATGAAACGCCAAATCTTCAGAGCTTCGCGCGGGAGGAGAAGAACTAAATTCAGATAAGGATTAAGAGTCGAGAACAGTCCACCGAATCGTCTGCTTTTTCTCATCATTTAATGAAACGTCAAAGCTTCCGCGCTTTGCGCGGGAGGGGGAGAAACTGAATCAGACAAGGATTAACAGTCGAGAACGGTACAACAAATCGTCTTCTTTTCCTAATAATTTAAGGAAACGTCTAAGCTTCCGCGCTTCGCGCGGGAGGCCTACCACCCACACCCCCGCGCTCTTTGAGTGATTCGCTTGCTCACTCACCACCCCTTCCTAAAATAAGATCCTAGCTCCGTGTCTGTCTTAAAATATATAGCTATGAATGCTGACTAAGTTGACGAAATAATTCGTATATTTGTGTCGTCGTGGAAATTGACCATTTGCACATACGCAAGTACTATAGATAGTCCATATGAAAAACAATTTAGCCTTCGGCCCCGGGTTTATAGGGTTAAATTTGTAGATATTGGAAATTTAATTTTGTCCGTAATTGGTGGCTAGTTTTGTCGGTAATCGTCGGCCTCTACACCCCCCCCCCCCCCCCCCCCCACTGAAAAAGGTCTAGCGACGCCCCTGATCACCATATTAGGTATGAATATGATGTGTATAAGAACAAAACATATATAACATTCAATCTGTATGTAAGTGTTTATTCGATTTGATAATGAAACTGTTCTTATAATAACGTAGATGTTAGTTAAATAGGAACTCTGTAGGACCATGCATTATGGTTCAAGGCATGCCCACATAGAGAATTTTGTTATGTTAGGGGTTAGGTGCCATCTAGGGGCTTGTGTATCATGCCCCTAACCCACAGCAAAGGAAGGAATCGACAGAGAGGGGGTTGTATGGACTTAAAGGGCAAGTCCACTTCAAAAATTAATAACAAACCAATCAAACTAAAAGTTTGCAAAATCGGATAAATAATAAGAAAGTTTTGAATTTTTAATGACATGAAAAACTTTGAAAATCACAAGAAAAATTGGCAACTCACTCATGAGTCTGTGACGTCATTCAGGCGTGGATACAGGATTTCCTAGGGAGGGGGCCCAAATTTGAAATCATGCGAGCCAAATATTGGTACGTAATGGTGACCAGCAGTGACGTAATAGGGGGTGGGTACAGGGACGGGCGAGCTTCCCCGTCCCTCCTCCACGAAGCGCGGAAGCTTTGACGTTTCAATAAATTATTAGAGAAAGAAGACGATTCGCTGTACCGTTCTCGTCTCTTGACGTGCAGACCTCAAAATAAGCATATTTTCTCGCCTGACTGTAACTTTCGGAATTCGTCATTTTCCAACAAACTCATAAAACAGTAATAATTTACTAAAAAATTATGTCATTTTACAACATTTGTAAATCACTGAAATCGAATTAGAAATGAACCACTTAAGGGGGAGGCTGCCCCCTTCGAATTAGTACGCCAGTGGTGTCTAGTGGCGTATCTGGCGCTTGATCTCGTTTGGGGGAGGCGAGATGAGCGCGAAACCATATCTTTTCCCCCTTTTCTTTTCCCCTTACTCTTCATTTTCTTTCCCTTTCTCTCCTCTTTCCCATTCCCTCCCTCCCTTCTTTCTCTCTCTCTCTCTCTCTCTCTCTTTTGCTGAGGGGGGAGGGGGAGACAAGGGCCTTTCGCCCCCGATCCACACCTTGATGGCGGGAAAAATCGCAACTGATCTCCCCTACCTTTCTTCTTCCTCTTTTTTTTTCTTTCCCTTTCTCATCTCTTTCCCTTCCCCTTCCCTTCCTTCTCTCTTTTTAAAGTTTGCTGGGGAGGCAAAGGCCTTTCACCCCCTACCCGAACCACATGTTGTTGGCTGGATTAATTGCATCTGACCCCCTCCATTTCTTTTCGCCTGTTTCTTTTCTTCTTTCCCTTTTTTGTTCCCTTTAGCCCTTCCCTTTCCTTTTCCCTTCCTACTCTCCCCCCCCCCCCCCGAGGATCAACAAATATTGTTGGCGAGAAAATCGTAACTGATATCCTCCTTCATTACTTTTCTTATTCCTCCCCCCCCCCTTCCCTTTGACTCCTCTTCTCCTTTTTTTTTTAATTTCCCTTTCCTTCCTTCCTTCTCTCTTTTTTGGGGGAGGGGGGAGGGGAGCAACAGCCTCGGAGGCAAGCCCCTCAGTTGCCCCCCCCCCCCGCCAATCTCTTTCCCCCCCTCTTTTCTTTCCTCTTTCCCCTTCCCTTCTGTTCCTTCTCTCTCTAGCTCTCTCTCTTTTTTGGCGGGGGAGGGGGAAGGCCCCTTCGGCCCTCCCCTGGATCCGTTCCTGGCCGTGGGTGTGTCCCCCATCCAATATGTACTGAGAAGTTTTGTAATAGCGAACAGGCCCCGTACGTACTGATCGAGCTAAGCAGCTTTGTAACAGCGGACTTGATTGGTTGCCCTAAAAATCAATTTACGAGGGTTCTGCGCATCCGTCTGGCAAAGTAACAGGCGTGTGCTATCGCACCTTGCATGCGCCTGCTAAATAACAGGCGGTGATTGGTCAATTTAGCAGACGTGTGCCGCGTTCCATACGTCTGGGGCACGTGAATAAAGTCACCAACAGCTCTCCATAGTTCATCAGTGTGCACACAGATCCAAAAGGTAAAAGCGGGATATTTTACCGACATGCTGTCATGTATTTCCAATTACGGCGAAAGCAACAAAGGAGTGATTTCCGGTTCCTGTACCCGACAACATTGCACGCGCGTAATACAACGGAGGCATGTGACTGACGACACATTGCTGTGTTTGCCCAAGTACTCACATTGTTTAAAAATGGAAAATGAATTAATTGAATTGAATTGTTGTTGTTATTCTTGCTGGTATTATTTTCTAATAATATAGGTTTCTTTAGATGTAGCCAATCATTTGGGTTAACTGCTAGCTAAAGAAAACATGTTTCAGATATATCTACTAAAATAGAAATCAAATTGATTAACATGATTAACTTGCTTAACTTGTAGTCAATATTTGTTTATGTTACAGAGCCACGAACCTCTGCAGAATGGTAACCCAGATAGCAAAATATCTGGGGCCCATCTGGGTTTTGTATGGGATGGCTAAAGCCCACGTGGCCAATACAAAAACCAGATGGGCCTTCCCACCCAGAACCCACGCATATGGGCCCCATGTGGGCCCCATGTGGGTTTTTGGTGGTGAAAATCGCACGTCGAGCATTGGCTGGGCCCAGCTAAAAACCAGGTGTATACCAGATGGGCCTTCCCACCAAGAACCCACAAGTATACCAACACATATGTGCCCCATGTGGGCCCCATGTGGGTTTTTGGTGGTGAAAATTGCACGTCGAACATCGGCTGGGCTCAGCTAAAAACCAGATGTATACCAGATGGGCCTTCCCACCAAAAACCCACAAGTACCAACACATATGTGCCCCTTGTGGGCCCCATGTGGGTTTTTGGTGGTGAAAATCGCAAGTCGAACATTGTCTTCGCCCAGCTGAAAACCAGATGTATACCAGATGGGCCTTCCCACCCAAAACCCACAAAATATACCCAGAATTTGCATAATGAATATGGGGTGCGTGCATATCTATGTTTTTTTTACAATTTATCTGAATTTACAGGATATTTCCTAATTGCTGATGATTTAGTTATAAGCAATTCATTTCGAAAATACTATTAAATGTAAATTGCTAATTATTAGGACATTTCACTACTTTGTATACATTACATTTAATTAAACATGAATTAGGAAAAACACTAACTATGACCTAAAACAGATTCAATAAAATACAAGTATATGGAAATGTCTCATCACCGCAAAATAACCAAGTCTTCTTAATACCAATGCCTTTACATTGGACATTTTAGACGATGTGTTGTTGCCAATGGCAAAATTAATAAGTACAAGTGCTACATGAATTACTAATTAAGTCTGCTAATTGGAGCTAACAACTGGTTGAAAGGTGTGCCAAATGGTACGACTGGTCCAGTTAAACCCAACTGGTAACCCTGGAAATAGAAATGGGATAAATGAATTCAGCAACTGGGTAAAAATAGAACCCATTTAAACAATGAAGCCCATTTAGAACCACATTGGCCCATACGGGACCATATCAAACCCACTTGGCCCATATGGATCCCATATAAAAACCCGCTTATAGCCCATATGGGGCCCATATAGAACCCACTTGACCCATATATAGAATGTGGTAGGTCCCACATATAACCCACATGGCCCATCTGGTGCCCAATAGGTAACCCTTGTGTATATTGGTGGGCCAATTGTGGGGCCCATCTGGGTTCTACGTGGGCCCATCTGGGCCAAGTGGGTCCAATCTGGGCCGCCCATCTGGGGCCCTTCTATAACCCGGGTGCAGATTGCTGGGCCCCACATGGGGCCCATCTGGGACCCAAATGGGCTAAATGGGCCAAGTGGGCAATAGATGGGCTGGCCCATCTGGGCCAAGTGGGACAGCCCAGTTGTAACCAGATAAAACCCAGATGGGCCCCACAACATTTTGCTATCTGGGAATCACCGAATGAATGGAATACCGCTTCGAGATACTTATTACTACAGAGGACAAATTTATCTGTAGACCCGCTGACTCTATGGATTGTATACTGACTGTTGGTCATAAAGGTGAATAATTATTTTTACCCCAATTTATGGAATGATTTTGACAACGATTTATTCCTAAAAGATCTAAATAATAGTATACCTGTATATTCACAGATTTTATTGAATAATAATTTGTGAGTGTTTGATTTGCGTGACTGCTAAAGCATGTGTGTGCTACTATGCTAATCAACTAGGAGGCCTACGTCCTTAAGCCATAACTGACAGTAATGAGGATTAATGCCTCACAAAAGGGCACTAATATAGCTGATCGACATAGATTTTATTCTAGGGGCTCACATTAACGAGGCCATTGCTTAGCCACTGAATCATGACTGTACGCAGCGGAGGCTAGGGTACGTCGCAGCCCCCATACATACACAAAAACACAAAGAAAATGCAATATATGATCAATAATTCATTGCATTTTCCCCCGGTCCCAAACAAAAATTCCTCTGTAGGGGCATGCATTATGGTTCAAGGTATGCCCACATGGAGGATTGGTTTTTATTTTGGGGGGTCGGGGCAAAATGCAATGAATTATTGATAATTTATTGCATTATTTTTTTTTTCTTTCTTTTTTGTATTTGTGGGGGCGGCGACGTTTCGTAGCCCCCGCTGCGTACAATCATAATTCAGTGGCTAAGCAATGGCCTCGTTACTGCGAGCCCCCAGGATCAAAACCGTGTCGACGTGCTATATAAGAGCCCTTTTATCAGGCATTAATTATCATTACTGTCAGTTATGACTGAAGGACGTAGGTCCCCTTGTTGATTAGCATAGTAGCATATGCATGCTTTAGCAGTCACGCAAAACAAACATTCACAATTTATTATTCTATAAAATCTGAGAATGTATACTATTATCTAGATCTATTAGGGATAAATCATTGTAAAAATCATTCCATTAATTGGGGTAAAAATAATTATTCCACCTTTATGACCAACAGTATACATGTACAATAAAATATCATGGTGTCGATTGGGAAGACCCACTAGATAGATTCATGACTTCTTTCCCAAGGTTTCTAATTCCGAAAATGAAAAATGGTTTGTTATTCCGTAATTGAAATCTATCTATCAAGGCATGTTTTCCTAGCCCGAAGGTTGATTGCTGTAATTGTCTATACATTTCTGTTTTCTGCCACCCCAGTACAGTAAGTGTCGCTCTTGGTATTCTACCTTTTACTTTTCCTTGCAATAAATCTTTTAAGAGGCTCTGATGTCTTTTAACGTGGCCAAAGAATTTTGCCTTTTTTTCTTCAACCATTCCTATTACGATATTTTTTTTGAGCCCTCCATATGCACTTTTTCTCCAGTACACTCAATTTTCCATATTCTTTGTTAATGTCCACGTTGCCATACAATGAAATAGACCAGACCCAGAAATTAAGAAGTTTTGTAGCCTTTGTAGTAGGCTTTTGTTGATGAAAGCAGAAAAATAGGAGAAACGGAATGGTAAAATAAAAACGGACAAACAATAAGAGAGTTATGAATGTTTGAACTATTTATGTGAATCTCACGGTGGCAATTTTGTCAGTAGATCGTGCTGTTTTCATAAACAACTCCTCGTTTTTCTCGTACAAAAATATAATTAATTCTGTTTTCCCTAGGCCACTTCTCAAAGATATCAGAGAAAGCATATTAATGAAGGTCCTCGAGGAAGGAAAGACCCTGTCGAGTCATTCTATGTTTTAATTCAAGTTTAGTAGGGTTATGTGTTGGAACTAATGGGAAAGTTGTCCCGCACTACATCATACTGACATATCTATTCAAAAAATTTGAAATTCTCATTTCTCATAAGTATATTGATTATAACTTTCAAAAATCCACTTTTGATGTATATATTTTTTCCCCTTTTTTTCGGGGGTCCGATTTCACCAGAGTACTTTCCTGATTTCTCTGTTGTCTTTGACATGAGTAAGTTATTCATGTAATATTTACCTTAAATAAGTACTAAAATGAATTATGAAAGTAAAAGGTCATCAAGTGTGAAAAGAGGTGATATTTTTTCCTTTTCTCGCTGCCTTACCCCTCCTCCTCCTCCTCCATTCGGTTAGGGGCAGGTAAGCTACTAATGATACACTTTATGTGCCCTTTTAAAAAAATCCCTATAATTTTGATGAATTTAGTTTTTAAGTGTAACGAAACATGTAATTACGTAACTCCTTCTTCGTTCTTTTATTAAGCTTAATAAAAGTCTTGTAAGTTGTGCTTGTGTTACATGTTTATATCTTGCAGATATACTCTGTTTTATTTATATATATTTTTATATACATTACTATAGATGAGAGTGAATCAGTTACTGACAAAATGATATAAGATTGTGATATTGATCTGCCGTGATATGAAGTCAACTGACCCTACTAGAAACGTAGTGTTACTGTTGCATAAGTTCCTGCAATATCCTTAGACATAGATCACTTTTCAATCAAATGAGAATTTCAGTGATAATGAGAAAGGGCTTATAAAGCATGAACGAAAAAACAATATAGGCATTAAAATGTGTAGTGGTATTCTATATGATATTAGCTGGTATGTGGGACATCATTTTACGTATAGTTTATTTTTTGTTGATTGTGAATGAATAGTATGGGATGACCATAAATAGGTTGTACTATTCGGTGTGCAAAAGGAATGCCAATACTTTTTTACATAACAGATACGCGAAGTTATGAGATATGAGATATATTTTGTTTTTCTATATGCCATGTGCTCTCATAGTAATTTGGAGATTTGCGGAGGAAATGCATATTTTTAGATGTAAATCTCTTTTGTGAATAGTGTAGCTGTTGTTCATGATGTTGGTATTGTGTCCCCGACATGTTCATGTGCCTATGTTAATTTTTTTAAATCTTGTATAGTTAATATTTTGTAAGCTCATTAAGATAGTCTTCCTATGGTAAACAGCTAAATATCATCAATCGTTGATTACAATTACTCTGATCATAATCCATTATAATCATCCGTCAAAATTTGCGCCTATATGCCCCATATTTACACTTGCTGATATATGTTTTGTAATAAATAATTTTTGTTCAATGCAACTCGTAGCACATAAGGAATTTTACACTTTTTTCAGTATTTTTGCACCCTCTTTTTTGTTTTCTCCCCCTCTTTTTTGTGTGTTTTTCTTCAGAGATATAAAGCAAATAACTACCGTTGGTGAAGGTGATGGGACAAACTATCACTTCCGAGGCGACATGGATGTGGCTATCTTTCCTCAGCTTCGCTTCGGAAAGATAGCGTATACATTCAGATCGCCGAGGAAGTGATAGTTTGCCATCGCCTCAAACCAAAAGGTGATTATTTGCTTCCATTCCACAGCGGAAACATTTCACTTATTTCGTCATTTTAGAGCAACAAGTCATGAATTAACAGCTAGCAAACGATGTACTACGGTGGTGTGACCATATAGTTTGCGCGTGACCAAAGTTCGCGCGTGACCAAAGCGCGCGTACTATAACACTATAAGCGCTTAAAGAGGAGAGCAATACGCAGCGTATACAATTAAAGTGCGTTGCACTGTGTAGATAGTACTACTATCTACACAGTGCAACGAACTTTTTGCTTCTCCCAGCAATGACGGGCGAACTATCTTTCATCACGTGATTTACTTTCGTCCAATCGTAGAGCAAGGTTCTTAGTATGTGGAATATAATTTGGTATATCATAGTTATAATGTTGTGCATATCTTAAAGACCGTCAACACTACTGAGCCAGAAGGGATGAGACCATACGGCGAGGTCACTGACAGGTGGCTATCTCATTAACCCAGCTCTCAACTAACATACAAACAAGAGGATCATGGGGGACCAACAGGCACCGATTGGGGAAGTTTTCTATATAGGGTAGGTGCAGGGAATTGGAGGCCGCAGGGAATTGGAGACCACCAAGCTTGAACCCATCACTGTCTGTCCGGGTTGGCTCTTATATTGCTATAGCGCCATTTGTGGCCTTTAACAACCCTACTGCATATATCCAATACATTTTTAAGAATACAATGTGCTCTTTCTCCGAGAAAATTGGCAAAATTTAGAATTGCCTTTATTTATTATTTATTTATTATCAGGTGGGCTTTATAACGTACAGACCACCTTATAATTTCGTTAGAATTGCCTTTATTTATGTATTTATCAGGTGGGCTGTATAACGTACAGACCACCTTATAATTTCGTTAGAATTGCCTTTATTATCAGGTGGGCTGTATAACGTACAGACCACCTTATAATTTCGTTAGAATTGCCTTTATTATTTATTTATTCTTTATTTTTCTTATTTCTAACCACTTTTTTGTGGACAAGATAACTTGAAAGTGGCTCAATCAAATGCCTTGAAATTTGGCACACATATGTATTGGCATATTTACAAAGCACAATAACGTTTTCAATATTGACCTTTACTAATGACGTCATCTAGGCGCCATTTTGTAAAATGTTATGGAAATCATCTCATGATCATATCTTCATAACCAAAAGCTATTTCTCATTCATATTTATCATGATCAAAGTCAATATCCGTCCGGTCAATTTCAGGTCATGAAACGCGCGCGTGCGCGTACGTCCGCGCGTCAATGCGCGCGCAAAAATTTAAAATGCTCAAAATCGTCTCAAAATAATTTTCCATACGTTTTAGGCCATTTTAGGCATTTTATAAAAAATCGCGCACACGGGCATGCGAGCGCGTTTTCGCGCATCAAACTATTACACAACATAGAATCGGCATTTTTTTCTTTCATTATATTCCAAATATTTTTACAAACAAATTGATAGCATGTTTATCTCTTTATGACTATTAATGACGGAATGATCGACCGTTAAACATAAATTTCCGTGCGCGCGAGCTCTTGTAATACATAGCATATATGGGCAAAAACATGCCTCTGCAAAATCCATTGTGGCTCTTTAGGATGCAAGGTGACCCCAATTTTTTTCATATTTTGATTGAGTATGAATCGGAGATATGATTTCATGTCTCATTTGACCCTCAATTAACTCATGACGTCATCATAATGGCCTCCGAACTCAAAATTTCAATTTGCATATTATGACGTCAGCAGATTTTTGGAAAATTGATTGTATCTTTGTAAAATATGATCGATTTTCTTTAAAATTTTGATATGTTCTAGCTGAGACAATTCTCAACAAATCCAGTGGCCATGATTTTTCATTTTGACAAAGGCATCATGGCGTATTTTTGCAATTAAAGGAGGCATGTCAATTTTTCACATTTTGCGTGTATTCTCTATGGGACATGACTTTTTCTCAAAACTTGATTCTACATTCTCGTCTTTCGCGAGCAATATCTACTTCGTTTTAGCTTCATTTACGCTGAACTTCGAGTATGTTGTAGCTGAGACAAAAAGCTATCTCAGATGTACCCTTCATTTTGTCTCAATTTTTTGTTGGATCAGCCCATCTATCCTTGCGGTGACACGACATTTGCTCCTGCGACAATTGCTCCGGGCTTTATTTCGTCGAAGATGTAGGGTTAGGGTTAGGGTTTCAAAAGGGTTTTATGTTAGGTTTAGGGTTAGGTTTAGGGTAGGGTAAAGTGTAATATCCAGGGTTGAAGTTAGCCATTCGATTAGTGTATGAAATTTACAGCGGAGCAATTGTCGCCGGAGCAAATGTCATGGAATCATACTTGTTCCAAACAAGTATTACAAATCTAGTATATTTTTCTTATTTCTAACAACTTTTTTGTGAACAAGATAACTTGAAAATGGCTTGATGAAATGCCTTGAAATTTGACACACATATGTATAGGCATATGAACAAAGCACAGAAATTATTTCAACCTTGACCTTGACTGATGACGTCATCTAGGCGCCATTTTGTAAAATTTTACGAAAATAAACTCATGATCATATCTTTATAACCAAAAGATATTTCTCATTTATATTTTTCATAATCAAGGTCAATATCCGTCCGGTCAATGGTAGGTCAACAAAACGCGCACGTGCGCGTACGTCCGCGCGTCAATGCGCGCGTAAAATTTTGAAATGCTCAAAATCGTCTCAAAAAAATTTTGCATACTTTTTAGGCCATTCTAAGCATTTTATAAAATGTGCGCGTTTTCGCGCGTAAAACTATTGCACAACATGAAATCGCCATTTTTTTTCTTTCATAATATTCCATATATTTTAGCAAACAAATTGATAGCATGTTTATCTCTTTATGACTATTGATGACAGAATGATCGACCGTTAAACATAAATTTCCGTGCGCGCGAGCTCTTGTAATACATAGCATATATGGGCAAAAATATGCCTATGCAAAATCCATTGTAGCCCTTTAGGATGCAAGGTGACCCCAATTTTTTTCATATTTTCATTGAGTATGAATCGGAGATATGATTTCATGTCTCATTTGACCCTCAATTAACTCATGACGTCATCATAATGACCTCCGAACTCAAAATTTCAATTTGCATATTATGACGTCAGCATATTTATGGAAAATTGATTGTATCTTTGTAAAAATTGATCGATTTTCTTCAAAATTTTGATATGTTCTAGCTGAGACAATTTTCTACAAATCTAGTCACCACGATTTTTCATTTTGACAAAGGCATCATGGCGTATTTTTTTCAATTTAAGGAGGCATGTCAATTTTTCAGATTTTGCGTGTATTCTCTATGGGACATGACTTTTTCATAGCATATATGGGCAAAAACATGCCTATGCAAAATCCATAGTAGCTCTTTAGGATGCAAGGTGACCCCAATTTTTTTCATATTTTGATAGAGTATGATTCTGAGATATTGTTTCATGTCACATGTGACCTTCAATTAACTCATAACGTCATCATAATGGCCTCTGAACTCAAAATTCCAATTTGCATATTATGACGTCAGCATATTTATGGAAAATTGATTGTATCTCTGTAAATGTTGATTGATTTTCTTCCAAATTTTGATATGTTCTAGCTGAGACAATTCTATACAAACAAAAACGTCACGATCTTCATTTTGATAAAGGCATCATGGCGTATTTTTGCGATTAAAGGAGGCATGTCAATTTTTCACATTTTGCGTGTATTTTCTATGGGACATGGCTTTTTCTCAAAACTTGATTCTACATTCCCGTCTTTCGCGAGCAATATCTACGTCGTTTTAGCTTCATTTACGCTGAAATTCGAGTATGTTGTAGCTGAGACAAAAAGCTATCTCAAATGTACCCGTCATTTTGTCTCAATTTTTTGTTGGATCAGCCCACCTATACTTGTTCCAAACAAGTATTACAAATCTAGTTATTATTATTATTATTCATTTATTGGTACATAATGATCGATTAGTAGCACAAGGGTCAAGTTATAAAGGTATAGTGATGTAAATTATATACATGTACAATAGTATTACGAAACATAGTAAATAAATCTGTAACATAATGACAATACAGCAGAGTTTTATTGTGTTCGTTTATGTACATTACGTGAAAGGATGTACTAGCAGAAGATTGAGCAGGGGAAGGTATATGGCTCATGAAAGTGAGAGTGATTAAAGAGAAGGTTGAGTTCTGGGAAGAGGTGAAAAATAATTTGTGAGCATTACTCATTCTTATTATGCAAGTGTGGAAGAACATCAGTTAAGACATGTTCCCTGAAAAGCATGGCTCTTCAAATGCCTTCATATTCTAAATATGCATGTAACATCGTAAAAATCGGGGGGCCGGCTTTTTACGCCACGTGTTCGTGTAGTCCCATATACATCTTTCTGTCCAAGTGTTTGTAACTTTACCAAGACTTGGCTAAATTTCTTATCATTAACCTTGCAATACACACATGCTAGATGATCAACCTTTTCTGGTCGGTTCCACACCGTTACTTTCACAATGCAATCGCATGACCAGAACTCAACTTCATCTTTAAGCGAATGGAGTAGAGAGAGAGAGAGACAGAGAGAGGATGGAAGAAAAGGGGAGGTACAAGGAGAGAAAGGAAGAGAGAGAGAGAGAGAGAGCAGGGAATGGAATGATAATAATTATATAAACATATTATTCCTAATTACATGCAATACATTAATAAAAATTAAGAGAATCAGATTTCGGCGAGACAACAATAATCATCATACTTGCTAGAAGAGAGAAAAGGGAAGGTTAAAAGAAAAAAAGAAGGAGAAAAGTTTAAAGAGAGAAAATAGGGAGAGAGAGAGATGGGGGTCGTTTGTTGTGAATGTCGAGTATGCCGAGGACAGTCAATGACCCGATGCTGGTTAGTTAATTGTCCATGTACAGAAATATTTTGGGCCACATTGTTTTAAAATCGTTTCAAAATTACAGTAAGTTCATTGGCTGCACATATCTCTTTCAAAAAGTGGTCGAACTAACCATAACAATCCCAATATCATTCAAATTGTATTTAAAATGTCTTGATTTGTAACTGTCCCTTATTACCTGCACATGTAGGTAATAAGTGACCTTTGGTGCTGACGTCATTAATCATTGTTATCATATTAATCAGTTACATCATGCCCACACTTTTCTTACCAAATAAAGAGAAGAAGATACTGAAGAGAATATAAAACTTTATGTATGTGTAACATTTTTCATGTTCATGTAAATGTGCTTAAGGGTCTCCAATTCCCTGCACCTACCCTAGAGGGAGCAAGTAGCTATGTCAGATATGCTGTAGCATCACCAGGAAGACAAAGGCAATGGTGTTGATGTATTGCACATATGTATGGAAGCATGCAATTCTATTATGAACGTGTGCTAAGCTGGGGGAAATTACATACCATTGTCTACTCTAGAATATTAGTTTAGTCTGCCATGTCTGACATAGCAGCTTATATGTTGCTATTGTTTGTGGTATTGTAACAGGTGGTCAACTTTGGCAAAGTTACATGCCACTTTCTCAAGTTAGCTCATTGATGACTGACAGATGATGTCACAAGGGGAATGAGATCTAGAGGTTTTTTCGGGTGGAGCTTAGCAAGTTTGAAAAACAAATATTTCAAAAAATACTTAAAAATCTGTGAAACAAATTCAGAATTTTACATATCAAAATATGAGATGTATGCAGGACTACACACCAACAGGAATACGCTTGTATTTTGATATCATGGGCCCTTTAATAGGCCTACCCTGAATTAAGAAAATGTATTTTTTGGGTCAAAGAATTAATACAGATCATAGTTTCCATATCATTATCATTAATATCGGACTCATATTATTTTACTAGCATAGTATTGTGCATCATGCCCACTTCCACTTCACTAATTACATTTCAAGACCAGACACTTATGACAGTCCATTCCTTTCATCTATCGGTACAGAAATTAAGAAGCTGGAATCATTTAAACAAAAGCAAAATAAAACATATCCATTATTTGTTTTGTCTCTGAGCTGGAATGTTATGAATGCATTTAAAAGCGGAACGACGAAAATGAACATGAATGTACAAAACAACAAATTGAATGAAAGTATTAGAATAGAATAGAATAGAATAGAATAGAATTTATTGACTCATTCGACCCCCTTCTGGGGTATGAGAGTACAACACATGTACATGTCATGATAATGATACATAATAAAGAATACAAACATAGCTTAATAATACAAAGAATACAGAATACAACAAAACAACAATATAAAAGTATAACGATAAATAGGAATGATCTAAACCTAGCCTATGCTAAACATAAATACAATATTATACAATATGGCAAGCATACATGAAAAGTGGAAAATACCACATGAAATACCACATTGAATGAAAGTAAGACACTATTTAAAGAAACACGGTAACTTTTCCCACGACTTTTCACCACTTTACTAGATGGTTTGAAATTAGCCAAACTTTCTACTTTGCGTCTATTATTGACCAAGTAAAGCTCATCATTCCTCTTGATATTCAAATTGGGCCAATTGTTGAATCAAAATATCAAGTAACAACATTATACACTACGATTGAAAGCCTTGATGATATGCAAGTTTGATTAACACGTTTGTAAATTTGTAGCAACGTTTTGCTTAGTCCAGAATCTGCCCGGTCCTTTATAATTCCCTACACACTTTCAAGCCGTCGAAGATGGCGTTATCAACAAACTCATAATTATGCTCACCAGATTTTCGCCGGGCGTCTTAATTTATTGATCACGCCATCATCGGCTGGTAGCAAGTAAGTAGAGAGAGGTAGCGTTGGTGTGGTGGATATCAAAATTAGATAGGCCAGATTCCGAACTACGTTTTGCCCGGCGCACACGATGTGTTATTTGACTGACGTAGGACTGTGTCTGTGTCACTGACTGGCACGGCATTTGACGGGCCTTGAGAAAGTGATCGTTTAGAGAAAGTAAGTGCAAGATAAACGATGTAAACCTGCAAACATTACTTTGTTTTACTGGCGTGTGGGTGGACTATAAAATTGGAACAACCAAGTAGACCGAAAGCCAACGAGACCGACAGTCCACCTTCAAAAGAATTTCGGAAGGCACACCAAAGGGTTCGTGGGATGTCGGTCTCGTGCGCTATCGGTCTCGAGAACTGTAGCCGGACCTGTCATGTAGCTCCGATAAGTCTCATTTGACAACGCCCCCTATTGTCAGAGTCCAGCAGCCTAACATCTTAGCCTATGGACGTTTACCCCAAAAATGGTTGCAAATTCATTTTTGTTTAAACGAAAAGCACATCCACCCGACGTATGTTATCACTAGCTCTTTCATTGGAACCCTCATTGACTTTTGAAAGTTTACCCACCGTAATTCGGTCAAAATAGGTCGCCAGCTCGCCATTGCATATATAACACATGTGCAACAAGTCGAACTTTGGACGCAATTTACCACGCGATTTTAAGGTTATAAGTCAAGCACACGAAGGATAACAAGCATGAATCATCATAGATCAGTTCTGGTTTGTTCATTATGTCCATTTCAGCCAACCCCCCACCGTAATGTTTCCATTTCCACATGAATATTCATGAACACCATGGACTATTCGATTATTAACAGAGGGGTGCAATTGTGCACCATATTAGACTCCCCTACTTTTAGTCAAGTATTTCATTGTATTATGTAGTTTGGTAGGTTTATTTTACTAACTGTTTAATTATCAGATATCAATGATAGTTTAAAAATATGGAAAAGGCTCTTGTTTTTTATATTTAGCAAAGCAATCTCACATACAAAATCACTTTCAAGTGTCGTCTGCTCCGCCGATTGCCGTCTGCTATATACGTGCAAGGCACATATTTATCTGTGGACTGTGATGTAGACAGTTTACTCGTCATTGTAGATTTATGATTAGCCATCTGCCACACAAACAATTACTACACACACGAACACTCTCACTTCCCCTCCCCAACAAACCATTTCCGCACACCCGGTTCACAAATCATACCCAATGGCATACACCCTGAAACATAGTGGAACATTCTAGTTTGGTAGTGACGTCGAACTAGCTACGTTTGTGCTGGCATTAATCCAGAGAGCGAAAATGAGACAACCGGAGCAATATGTGCCTCCACATCCTTTTTGTTTTTGTTTTAAGGAGGGGAGCGCTAATATATCTAGATTTTCTCAACATGGGATGGCATCCTCCTGAAATGGGGAATAGGGGAGGGAGGAGACGGGCTTTCGGATGATATATCGGGGCAGCCCCCGTGCTAAAGTGGTGTAGATCATTTTCCACCAGCGGCATTAAACGAGTGTTGGGCGTATTATATTATAATATATCTAGATTTTCTCAACATGGGATAACATCCTTCTGAAACGGGGAATAGGGGAGGGGGAGACGGGCTTTCGGATGATATATAGAGGCAGCCCCCATGCTAAAGTGTTGTAGATCATTTCCACCAGCGGCATTAAACGAGTGTTGGGCGTATCATATTATATCATCTCTTTCATTATCACCTAGTCTTTAATCTTGACTTTGTTCTCTTTTTCTTCCAAACAAATATGCAGTTCATGTCAGGTCACGCAATATTTTACTTTGCTTTGAAATGGATTCGGACTTAGGCCGCATGAAGTTCATAACGTGTACCTTGTTTTGAATAAACGCGAAGGGTGATAAAGAGATCATTTAAAGGGCAAGTCCGGTCCGTTTGAAAGTTGACTTAAATAAATAAAGAACAAATAAACAAACAGAACAACAAAATTTCATCAAAGTCGGGTGAAAAATTAAAAAATTACGGAATAAGTTTCGCATAATTTCATGAAACATTGATATGTATTACATAAGCTGTTTGCGAATTAGCGAGTTGATGATGTCATCCTCTCAATTTTCTCTAACCGTTTGTACATAGAATCTGACAAAAATATCACTCCTGTGCTCTGGGAATGAAAACATGGCTTGAAACCTCATGGAATATGTGCAAAATTACCATTATTGCAACTTATCATGTATAAAGGAACAAATTGTGCATGTGTGTCAAAACAAAAGAAACTTGCAAATTCATGAAACTAAATATATGGGGGATAGTGAGAGGATGACATCACCAACTTTCTAATTTAAATACAGCCTATGTGATACATAACACTGTTTCATGAAATAATGAGAAATTTTAAAATTCCATAACCTTCTTCTTTCTTTAAATGTGAATGGCCTTTGTTCTGTATCTTCACTTGTAACCATAGTATTTCCTTGTTCAGATGTACTTACTTATGTAAACGAAAACTGAAACATATCCTTCGTATTACATCGTGATAATAATATATAATAGTCCGTTCTTGTATAGCGCATAACCCATTTTGATATAAAGTCTATATGCGCTTCCAAAGAGCTTTGGAAATAGCTTAATTTCTTTTAAATACAGATTAGTCTACATGTACATTGTAGGTATCCTCTTTTCTATTCTGTGCACTAGTCTGTATTCATTTATTATATAATTTGAGTAAAGAAATCCTCTGAAATTTAAAAACATTTAGGGTTTTGCACGCCTCGGGCTAAATTGGCACGTGTATTTCGGTATGACTGCAGAAAGGCTGGGTTGTTTTTAATAAGTTGTTTGAAATCTCGAAATGAAATATAAAAAGCTCAAAATAGTTCATGAAAGAGGATGGCAACAAATATCGGTACCTGCGCTGTACAGCAAATGCACCCGATACCAATACAGTTACAGTAAAGTATCAAAGCAGATTACCCAAAGTTGCTCAGTAATATCAGAGCAGAATATGTAATCTGAAACCCAGGTGACAAAGTTGCTCTGGTAATGAACTGGAACTATTGTCACCTAGGTTAGATTTATAGAACAGTAGTGAACTGTAGGATTGAGTAATTTGTGCGCCCTGATAGTACACTGGTCTGATGAGTTTTCTTTACTCCAGACTTTACCTATTTTTAATCGCATGGGCAATGAAAATATAAATGATATAAAATAAAACGCGTGCATGCTCCTCTGTGTAAGTTGTTCATGTTGTTTAATGTTCACTTATTGATTTAGATTTTGTTGGCACTGACATAACTTTTTTTAATTCACTTTTTTAAATATTTTTAGGGGGGTAGGGGCAATGCTTCATGCATGCATAAACAACGAATTAAGCAAGATCATAGCTTTAAAAGAACCTAGCGGTAAAGAGTACCAATTGATCACCAAAACAAAGGTTGTAGTGAAGTTAGGAGTTTCATTTGTTCATAGGCCGATTGTATAACATTTTAAAAGAGCTATACATTGATATTACCCCTATTTATAGACCCTCGATTAACATAAAATCGTCTTGTGAGTAGACTATTACCTCTTACTTAAATGTTATCCAGATTACGGTAGCCACAGTAACGCACTGTTCCTCTTTATCACCTGAGTATTATAGTGTCTCTCCTTCTTTCCTCGTCCCCTTCTATTCTCTCGATCCCTCATCCCCATTCTCCTTTGATTTTCCCCTGCCCCCCCCCCACCCCCCATGCACCCCTTCAGCCATTTCCCTCTCTTCGCCGTAAACCCAATCATCTTTCCCCCATCCTCTCTAAACTCGTTCTTCCGCCGGTTTGCTTGCTCATCCCTCCCCTCCTCCCCTTGCCTTACCGCTTCCCTTCTCTAGCTCTCTGTTTACCACTCTCTCCTTCTTTTTTCTCTCCCCTTTCATTCTCTCCTTCCTCATTCTCCTCCAACTTTCGTCTTCTACCTTTAATTCGCTCTTATCCGTTAATCCCAGTTTATCCAATCCTTTCCCCTAGTTCCTTCACTCCCTTTTCCCAAACCTTCAACTCATTCTCCAGTCGGCCTGCTTATTCCGCCACCCCCCCCCTCCTCAATCTTCCTTCCCTCCACCCCGCACGCGCTCTTTCTCCCTCTCTCTTTCCCTTCACTATCCTGCGCTAGCTCTTCTTATTTCCCCTCATTTCCTAAACGCTCCACGGAGTATACGCCCTTATTCCCTTACCCGGCCGGCCGCCCTCTTAAATCCAAAAGAATGCCCCCTTTCGCCTCCTCCCCACCTCCGCTCCCTTTTCTCCACGTCTTATTAATGTTGGTCCCTCTCTCGATCCCCCTTTCTCCCTGCTTCCCCTCTCAAGGCGCGGATCCAGGATTTCTTAGGGGTGGGGGCCCAATTTTTTTTCTTTTTGCTCCCGGAAATTTGAAAATCGCGCCAGCCGAAAATGCGCTCAGTGGGGGGTTGGGGGGGGGGGGGGGTGGCGGGTAGTAGTGAGCACATTTTTTTGGGGGGAAGCCCTCTAAAATTTGCATCCCCCCCCCCTCCCCCTTGAGCGCCAGGGGGGGGGGGAATCTCCCCAAAAAGGTAAAATTAACGTGTTTTTACACGTTTTATTTTTGAAGGGGGGGGGGGGACGGCCCCCCCCCCCGATCCGCCACTGCCCCTCTCTTACATCGCTCTCTCAGCTCCACCGTTCCTCTCTGTTTCCTCTACTTTTTGTTCCCCCTTTAACCTCCCGTTAGTGGGGTAGTGAGCACATTTTTTTTGGGGGGGAGGGCCCTCTAAATTTTGCCCCCCCCCTTGAGCGGCAGGGGGGGGGGGGCGTGGGGGGGGGGTGGGGTAGGGTAAAATTACTTGTTTTTACATTTTTATTTTCGAAGGGGGCCCCCCCCCCACCCAGATCCGCCACTGCCCCTCTCTTACCTCGCTCTCTCAGCTCCACCGTTCCTCTCGCTTTCCTCTACTTATTGTTCACCCTTTAACCTCCCCTTAGTGGGGTAGTGAGCACATTTTTTTTTTTTGGGGGGGGGGGGGCACTCTAAATTTTGCCCCCCCCCCCCTTGAGCGTCAGGGGGGGGGGGGGTAGGGTAAAATTAACGTGTTTTTACATTTTTATTTTCGAAGGGGCCCCCCCCCCCCACCCAGATCCGCCACTGCCCCTCTCTTACCTCGCTCTCTCAGCTCCACCGTTCCTCTCGCTTTCCTCTACTTATTGTTCCCCCTTTAACCTCACCTTAGTGGGGTAGTGAGCACATTTTTTTTTTGGGGGGGGGGCCTCTAAATTTTGCCCCCCCCCCCTTGAGCGGCAGGGGGGGGGGGCGTGGGGTAAAATTAACGTGTTTTTACATTTTCATTTTCGAAGGGGGCCCCCCCCCCCACCCAGATCCGCCACTGCCCCTCTCTTACCTCGCTCTCTCAGCTCCACCGTTCCTCTCGCTTTCCTCTACTTTTTGTTCCCCCTTTAACCTCCCCTTAGTGGGGTAGTGAGCACATTTTTTTTTTGGGGGGGGGGCCCTCTTAATTCCCCCCCCCCTTGGTGCTCAAGGGGGGGGGGGCGGGGCATCTCCCCCAAAAGGTTAAATCGACGTGTTTTTACACGTTTTATTTTTGAAGGGACGGCCCCCCCCCCCCCCCGGATCCGCCACTGCCCCTCTCTCACCTCGCTCTCTCAGCTCCACCATTCCTCTCTGTTTCCTCTACTTTCTGTTCTCCCTTTAACCCCCCCCCCCCCCATTAATTCCTCTTTTTCCCCCTGCTTTCAGAGTCTATATCACCTCCCATTTCTTGGTCTTCCTCCTCTTTCAGCCTAACATCATATATCGGGCATATATCATTATTATCGTCCCACTCATTTCTAGCCCTTCCTCCATTTCCTTCCCCATTTCATCCTCTTTTTCCTCACTCAATCCATCTCCTCCCTTCTTCCCTATTCTACTCTATATACCTCTCTCTTCTACCTCCTGCTCCCGCCCTCCTTTACCCCTCCAATTCTGTTTTCCACACTCAGTCTCCTTCTCACCTCGTCCCCTTCTATTCTCTCGATCCTCCTTCCCCACCCTCTCTAAACTCATTCTATCGCCTCATTCGCCGTCTTGCTCATCGTGTTGATATAGGTGATATATTACTATATTATCCTTGTCTCCTTATGTAGAAAACAAAACCTGTTACAATACAAAATATGGGGCACCTATCCCTCTTCACCAACCTCTCCCCGAATCAAAGAATATGTACAACTCATGGTTGGGAGGAACAAAAATTAAAATTTCCTCATAAAAGGAATCAATGTTACTGATCATGCTGAGCTTATAATGCAGTCGCTTGTCTTCACACATTCTTTATATATGAAACAGCCCCGGCAACTGAGTGGCCGGTGGCCGCCTATCACACTGCCCAAATCGCGTTCCAGAGAAGAACAAAGTCCACACAAAGAAATAAAATTCTCGACAAGAGTCAAGTGTTGAAGTGGATAGTAACTTTATTACAATTTATTACATATAATCATGAAAAGTCACATCTATGGGCTGGAAGCCCCCAACTCTGCTAAAACTTTAGCACCTCATGGCGGCAAAGGAAATGAGGTATGAAACAAATTCAGGAACTGCTTCCCATTTTATACCTTCTGACACGTGTGTTGCCCCTTAATAGGGCGTGTCACTACGAGGCATTGCGTCAAATTAATCCCTGGAACCATATACACCCATATTAAAAGGAAATTTATTAATTTTGCGAACTTAACCTCCAGAGTTGAGCTCACCGGACCCACCATTACTCCTCTACAATCCATTGATGTGTATTGCATGTAGTCCACAGTCAGGAGGGTCACAAACCCCTCTACATGTACATCCACTGTCACATCTTGATTCTTGAGATGAACTCGGTAGAAGTATCCACATTGTTTTGGAGTTGCATGCTCCTTCTGGTGACTGCTCCCCCCTTCAGCTACTAGTACAGAAAAGTCCAATGGCATCCTTGTACGCAATTCCGACACGCCGGCTGTTCATGAATAAAATATAAACTATTTTCAAATAGTATACAACTTTAGGAAGTCAAGCTGACATCATCAGTGTATTTCTTCTTCTTTTTCTTCTTGTTCTACTTCTTCTAGTAAGTAATCTTCAAAGAGTTATTCGTTTTATAAAAACATATTGTTCGTTCGACAGGAGTACATTCCTTATTTTCCATGCTTATCAGCCCAACGACAGATCCCAGATAATTATAATAATACATGGTCTTCATGGTCTGAAATGAAATTACTGTATTACCAAACATGCTTTTCATTACTAATATACTACGTTTGCGTAAAAGATCTAATTAAACATTCAGACCATTGTTTTTATGTTTAAAATCACCAATCCAAACGTTGAACTTGGGTTACTGTTGTTAAGAAAATATATTGTGAAAGTGGGATGGGTTGCATGTGGTAAGGATGTGTTGCATGTTAACAATTGCAACAGAAAGTTCTCGCTCTTCTATGGGGCGACTTACTTCAGACACTGTCATCTGGCCTCCGAGCTTTAGACAGCAAGGTCCTTGTCTACCATATCATTGTGAGCTTCTCATTCTACCCTTCATTTGCATGAAATACATTACATGTACAGGCACCTGTTTGTATAGAGACATAAAATAAATTCACTTTTACGGCATGTTCATGAAAGCAATGTGAAGTACTAATTATAAAGTGAACAGCAGGGTAGGGTTCTTGCAGAATTTCTAGAACTCGCAGTAAGGGTGTAATAAATATAAACTTTGAACAATACTGGTATGTAGAAAGGGATTTAGGGTAGCCCGAAATTGGGTCTGGCAATGTTTAATACATTTAGGGTTGACATTATGTTTAGCAATGGATCCAGGATTAAAGTTAAGAATTCATTTTGTGTTACAACATAACCAGTACATAAATGCCTATAGAGCACGTTGTAAAAATCGCTGAATTCTTTTAATTGGTAATACAGTGCTACATGTTTCACAAACTGCAGGCCAGTGTGTTTTTACTTTATAAAATCTATTTTAAATGATACTGTGTTACATACTTTTTTCTCTTCCACTCTACATCATGTTTCTGCTTTCACAATACAGAGGAAGATTTTAAAACTACCATTGATGAGTAAAAGATACATGCAGCTCCACCAGCACCTGGAAAATCAAGTTGTAGAACACCTTCTCCTGAGACAATTGCTTCACATAATTTTTCTACACTATTAAACTTCATCCCTAGGCCTAACCCTAAACCTAAACCACCTTAATCACAATTCCAACCCTCAGTCTAACCCTACACCTTTGACAAAATAAAGCCTAGAGTAGTCGTTGCAGGAGCAAATGTTGAGTTACTAAAAATGCCATGACAGACTCATATGCTATGAATTTATCTCTGTTTCTTTCCCTGATTTGTTAAAAAAACATTGTAATATGCATTATGAATTACCAGTCCATTGTGCTTCGCTCATATATTGCCAGGCACAAGAGGCCATCGCTTAGAGGTAAGGGGCAGAACATCAAGACTGGAAGTGGAACCTCAAGGCACCCCATGATCTCTCAACAGCAAGCCCTTCCTCTCCATCTCTGGAACCGAATTATAAAAATATTCAATAAATATTAACCAAATATGTAAGAATACACAAAAATTGCATTATTTTTTTTTCTTCAATTGTCTTCAATGTTTACTTTCTTTTTCAGCAAAATATGAAGGTCAATTATTTTCTTTTTGCTTGTCATTCTGTTTCGTGTATAGGGCCATTCCATGGTAACTCGCGTTACACCTAATGGGTACATTGACACGATAATGTGCCTATATCTTTAGAACTGCTAGGATCTGCAAGATACTTTTT
The DNA here is from genome assembly GCF_000002235.5 of Strongylocentrotus purpuratus. Classification (NCBI taxonomy): domain Eukaryota; kingdom Metazoa; phylum Echinodermata; class Echinoidea; order Camarodonta; family Strongylocentrotidae; genus Strongylocentrotus; species Strongylocentrotus purpuratus. The sequence continues at coordinate 13,091,818 of NW_022145613.1, read as the reverse complement.
TCAAACATGGACAGGGTAGATATAGAACAACTGAATGAAACAAAAAAGAAAATTGAAGAACAAACATTTTTAGATTCTTGGATTATTGAATTTTGGTAACTCGCGTTACAAAAAAAGGACATGGTCAATTCTATGAGACCCTCTTTTGGCAAAGTCTCCTCATACTAGACAATCTTGACAAAATCTTTCCTACGTTGATAGTAGGTTGAGACTTACTAGTATCATACCCCATTCACAGTGGCCTCAAACACCGCGACAGCAGCGGGACTGTCCCGCTGCTGTCGCGGTGTTGTCTTCAGTGTGAAGGCTCGGACCCGTTATAAACTATCGCGGGATAACACCGCCTAGCGAGAACGCCGACACAAACTATCGCTAGGGACGCCTAGCTACAGCAGCGGGACAGTCCCGCTGCTGTCGCGGTGTTTACTCAGTGTGAAGGCTCTCCGCTATAACACCGCGACAAACACGTGTGATTTGTTTACTTACCTATCACTGACTTCTTTTCTACAGCAATGGGGAACATAAAGTGAAATAGAAATAAAGTAACCAGTGGATTCAAATTGATTTTATTATTATGTAGGTATTATAATTATCCAAATAAAAATATTTCACACTTCAAAAAATTAAAATATTCTGACTGGAAGCAATAAAAATGCTAGTTTTTTAAAAAGTAATATGATCGAGGATACAAAAAGCAACTTGACATGTTTACCGCGCAATTTCAAGCAAGTATTTCCGGTCATATCGGGGTCACTCGCGGGTCATAAGCCATGCATACACGTGTTTGTTACGGAGGTAATAAAAATCACCCGCTGCAGCGTGAATGGGTACATGATATTTATCCCGCTGCTGCAGCGGGATAACTTTTCTACTGTGAATGCATTTGTAGCGGTGTTATGGCGGTGTCGCCGCTCCGCTACAACGCCGCTACAAATTTCAAAACCACTGTGAATGGGGTATAAGATCACAATATTAAAGATAAGAAACAATGGACTAGTAAAATGCAGGAAGCAAATATGTCGGTAACTCGCGTTACATTTTGTCCGGAGGCCATTTTCACCCCTATGTAATAGATTAAATATCCCAGGACCCCTTAGAAAAGGCTTAGAATATGGAAATATATTCATCTTTTTCAATTTAGCGAAATTTTCAGGAAAAAATATTACAAGAATCCTGTGTAATCTGCAATAAATTGGTTTTTTTTCATCTACAGTCCCACATGTACGTTTTTGATGATGGTTTGAGATCTTAGGAAATCAACGAAAAAGGAAAAATAAATTGTATTGAATTTGAAAGGCCCTAATGTTTTATGAACATCCATGGCATAAGGTTAGTGATAAATCAAAGAATTAACATAAGAGGTACATTTCTTTTTTTGATGTCATGTCCTTCTTCTCATGGAATGGCCCTATAGGACTCCCCCCCCCCTCCCCCCATCCCTTCTTCAAGGCCTTCAAATGTTAATTATAAAAAAAATATATATTGGAAGTTAAAATACACTATAAATAAACACTACAGCAACTTGTTAGTAGACATCTTGTTGCACACATACCATGTAGCCACCCCTGAATCGATACTTCTCATACCAGCCCTTTGCATACCCCTCCAACTTGGCCTTATTTAATGCCCTCACCCATTTAAAAATTTCCTTTTACTTGACTAACTAAACAGGTGAAGTTTTAAAAAGTCCAAGTTAAAAAAAAAATTAAAAAAAAATTACCTTTTCTTGTTGTGGTCCGTTTTCTCCAGGACATTCTTGTTTCAGGCACATACTCAAAGAAGCAAGCATATGGTAATACACTCTGTATATTTCCTGTAAAAGAGAGGGGGAAAATTTATTCTTAAAATAGCTAGGTTCACATTCAGACTCAGTGACTGAAAACAACAGTCACTGCTACAATGTTTGCAGTCTAAAGACTGAGAGTAGAGACAGAGTCTTGACGTAAACTAAGAGACATAGAGTCAAGACTGCGCCAAAAAAAGATCAATACTCTAGAGTAAATTTAGAAACCACTAGCATGACTAGGCACTAGACTACACTTCACTGCAGAGTGCAGTATACTTCTTCTCCTTCTTGAAGATAATCTGCCTCCTATCCTTCAATACCGGTACTGAAGATTCTTGCAGATGCCGTATATTCATGTATATATATATATATTCGGCCTGAGTGGGGTGTGCAGGTAGACCACTACATCAGGTTTTTCCCCTATTCTTATACGAATAGTGCCGTGGGTTCTTAACGTGCAAGGGTAGTGATTATCCTGTACACGGGGTCTCCTTTTAACATCCTATCCGAGACGGATTGTTTTCCATGTAACATAGCCTGCGTCTATGAAACAACAAGGGGAGGGGCACGTTAACACACAACGCTTGCTTTAGTCATCCGCCTGGGTGCGATTCGAACCCAAGATCTTTGGGCCGACAGGCAGACGCTTTACCGACTGAGCCAATTTGCCTCCTAGTCCTCCTACTGTCTACCGACTAGACTCTAGATTATTTACATTTCTATTTTAATTCTAACTTAACTAAAGTCTAGTGAAATCTTTACTCCAGGGAGCTCCGTCACCGAAGCCCTTCGGAGGCCGTAGGCGGAGTTCTCTGAAGCATGTACATGTATAGCATGGAGTAAGTGAAATCTAAACACTGTTTGGGGGTTTGCAGTTTATTGCAGGAGTTGTTGTTTTGGCTGCTTACAGCTTAGCCTGCCCTTGAAATAAAAATGGAATTTTCAATTCTAAATTTATTAAATCCGACAGCCAAGTCCGGATAACAGCAACGGATGACAGTAGATCTACTACTACAGTATACCACTCCAGCAAAGTATAGACTGATATAGACCGAAAGCTTCAGTCTCTGATATCGACGGTTGTTCTGCTGAAATTGCATCTGGCTCATCTGACCGCCTCTATACATAGACTGAAGTACGTCCTATGGTGACTGAGTGGAACAAATGGTTTGGTTCGGCAGGACCGCGATGAATGAGATATGCAACAAGATTTTTACTCTTTACATCCTCATATATTCACTTTGGCTGTAAAATTACATTTGACTATATTAACAAATAAAAAATAACAAAGAAATATCTACTTTGACTTACGATAGCTTGCTCATTTAGATCCTACATTAACAAGTCAACGCAAAGCGTAGCATCCCCTCGCAGGGTACAAATGGCCTATATACATGTACATCAGAACAAGTTAACTCCATTGGACTATACTATTATATTACTAGGCAAGGAAGTTAACCACATTTTCACATATATGACCTTTCACCTTTCACCTACATACTCGGAAATTAAACTTAGCCTGTATTTTGATATCATGTACCTTCATATCAAATTTCATTAAAATCCGTCAAACATTACCGAAGTTATTGATCGGAATCCAAAATTGTTACGGACGCACGCACGGACGCACGGAAGGGCGGACGGCAGTGTTTCTATATCCCCTCCGACTTCGTTGCTAGGGGATAATGATTAATCCGAGAAAGTCTTGTAGTCAACATGATTCGTTGTCAGCCACCTGGTTTTTAGATGATGAATATTCATTTTTTCTAGACTAGTACTAGCCTAGATCTAGTAGTAGTAGACCTCTAGGTGTCATCAATTGTCACTAGATCTAAGTAAAGTACACATTTTGAGTGAAATCAGCTGAGTTTTGTACAGTGCTGTGTGAAATGTTGAGAATCAATAGCACAGCTTTTAATACACAGCCAGGACGCAGGAGGCGAGTTTGCTCAGTTAGTAAAGCGTCTGCCTGTCGAAGCAAACATGGAGATATAGATCTAGGTCACGTCTAGAATAGCGCTTAATAGCGCCTTTACTTTAGGCCTAAGCGCTTTACAACAAGTATATAGACCCTAAATATTATGAGATCTACTATCCTTCTTCTTCAAGATAATCTGCCTCCGGCCTCCTTCAATACTGAAGATTCTTCAAGAAGCCTGCCCTAGAATCTATACCATTGCCATAGGCCTATAGGCCTACTTTAGTACTAGGCCTGATTGGGGTGTGCATGTGGACCATTACACTAGGGTCTAGATTTCACTACTTACTAGACCTCTAGCTATAATTTATAGCTACGAATAGTGCAATGAAATGGATCTTTGCAAGGGTGGTGACTCTCCTGTACACGGGTCCTCCATTTAACGTCCTATCCTGTTTTCCACTTGACATAACCTGCGCCTATGAACAAGGGAAGGGGAACGTTAACACACTTCAGTCATCCGCCTGGGTTCGGGTCGAACCCGGGATCTCCCTTCTTAGATCTAGACTAGACCTATATAAAAATTAAATATTATTTATTATTATTATGCAGCTAGACTATGTGTTCAGTAGACAGTAGGCCGTAGGGTCTGTTGCGAAAATGCCCGGGAGTTCTAGGGCGGGCACTACATGCAGCTTCCGCTCTCAGGTCGCGCCTGAAATTGGGCAATTTAATTAGATCTAATTAAAGTTAGAATAGATCCGTCTAACTTACTTAGGCCTACTCATGCACTCGCCCCGGCACACGAGCTCTAACTCTCAGGATCAATCTTTGTTTAACCTCCGGAAAGTATTCAAATATCAAAAAATACATAAATATCACCTTATGAATACGAAATTACGGAATAAATATGACATGTACTTACAGGATTTCTACAGAAAACCGTGTCCAGCACCGAAGTTGCCTAGCTGTTACTGTATGTGTACAGATAAGGTCGTTGTTTACGTTTTAGTTGGATATAGGCGCGCGCTAGAGCGAGCGCGACAGTGCAATTAGACTCGTTCGCGAACTATCAATACATATTATTGACTATATAAACTTGTTATTTGTTTTATGAAACGGATTTTTACTTCTATCGCAGATTGAATTCTTAATTAGATGTGTTATAAATAACAAATTTGTTATATTTATTTGATTCTGAGTTCAATGCTGCGGATATATTCGAGTCTCGTAAGACTTCTGGTGCATTTGAGTCTTGAACAAGACTATTCAGTCGCTACCCCTTGGTAGGCTGTTCTTAAAGAAAAGATCCGCAATTGTCAATGACTGCTAATTTGTGTCGATCACGTTGTCATTTAAGTTGTAGGCAGTTTTGTTTGTTAAAGTTCTGTTTCAAAGGGAAACAATTATCTTCATAAGCCAATTAAGTCGAATTCAGAAGAATGTTAGATGGTGCAGAGGTACAGCTCAATTAGACTATACTGTGAAACTAAGGTCAGTATATAGCTAGAGAAACACTGATAATGAATATATGATGATGACGATAATAATAATAATAGTAATAATAATGATAATAATAACAACAATAAAAACTTACAATAATGATAATAAACCATATGCTTGAGGCTTGGAGCTTTTATGTCACTGAGTCAATTCAGTTCGCACCATTTGACAGTTTTGGTTAAATTATGCTCTCGCCAGATCAGACATTGAATATATATTTTTCAAATTAAAACTTTGTATGTATTTAAAAACAAAATTGAATAGCGGAACTACAATTCATCGCCCCAGATTTAATACCGCTTGAACACTCATGCTGAGGATCAATTTACAAGAAACATAATAGCATATATACCTCAAAGTTAATTGTGCTGAAAATAAAGTTTATTGAGGGGGTGCATTAAAAGAAAACATATGGAGATAATGAATAATAACATATGCAAGGTAAACCAAAAAAGCCCAAATCTATACCATATAGATGAATACCAAGGTTTGATTGTTCTAAAACGACTGCAGGATTAAATAAATTCCTATTATGCGAATGATTTATTTAACATGAAATGGGTATACATAAACATTGTTAATATCGTGATATCCAATAATCATACAACTTAAATAGTTTCATATTATTATTATACACACTAAGCAGTGGCAAACCCTACACACACAACAGCTCTTACATCTATTTGTCACATATTGCAGCTATAATCTTCTATAGATTTCTTGTGTTAGAATATTCACCACATAATGTGTATAATTTTGTTAGTTTTACACTAATTATTATGGAAAGACATAAGAACGTATTAGGTTCAACTTTGCATATGAACTGCATAATAAATAAATGGCAGGAAAAAAAAATCTGAATTCGTCTAATTGCTACGCAAATTCTACCTTTAATTAAACGTAATTAAACGGCGTGATACACCCTTTCCTGCATGTAAAATACACGACGTGTAAATCGATTTCCACACAATCTGTCACGAATGGGATCCATCCTGAATGGAAAAATGTGTATGTACGAAGGTTTACAGTTCGAGATGGTGTTATTGTCTTGTTTAGGTACTTTGTTCAACTTTTTGTCTTGCGCTTTAAATTGATGATTCAAACTTTGTAGAGTGATAGTTCATGCCATTACATATTTTTAGAATCAATTTTTGAAACACGGTTACATTAAAAACATATTTTAAAAATTAATTAACCTAATCTATTTTGAAGAGCGCCCTCGCTTTTATCCTCGTATCGACGTACCTAATAATATTGCACTTTACTTTTATGTCAGCTTTTTTTCTGGTCAATATAGAGGTTTCTTTCAGCTAGATTCCTTTCGTGTGCATCCAACCTTCTTTCAAATTGGTCTTACAACTGATTGGATTCAAATGTTTGTCCCTAAACGGAAAATGTGCTTAAATAGCGCATTGTTCTTAATATGTGTGCCATGTTTTGTCAATGGAGGCTTCTAATTGTAGCCACTGCCCCCTTTTAAATATAAGACGGATTATCTACAAACTATATTAAAACCGTGTAACAATTTAGGAAATTTATCAATGAGAATTACAAAAAATGATTATAGATTATTGAAAATAAAATTTAGCCATGCCCATACATTCAGTAGAATTGCCTTAGTAAGATATATTGAATGTCTTAAATCATAGATGTAATTTTAATTTTAACGGCCGGGGCATTGCAGGAAAATGTGAAAAATAGTATTTGACAAAATATTGTGCATCAGTTTATAAAATGTACATTGTATGAGTGATGAGGGGCAGCATTGTAATGAAAAGCTTGACAATTTTGGCCCTAGAATATAGTTTTTTGATTTTGTTGTTACATAAGAGGGTTTTCATGACATGCAGTGAAATCACAGGGTTATATCAATGCCCTTCTAGTTCCCAATTTGCGACATAGAGTAGAGAACACCGATGTGTTTTGAACAGCTATCATGTTTCTGTGGAGATCCAGAATATAATCTAGCTCTGAGCAGATGTTTTACTTTTCTCGGAATCTCACAGCCCTTAGTCCAAATATTTTTACTTTACTTTAGCGGCGTCCTACCGGTTTCTCGTAATATGATGGACCAGGACTCCCCTCTCCAAATCTCAACAACCCATTTCACATCAAGTCTCTCTTAATCACACCAAGGCACAGCTGGCAGCCATTATACTTAAAGTATGTGGCGTCTACACTCAGGGGCGGATCCAGCCGGCGAAAAGAGGGGGGGGGGGCAAATCTTGAGAAAACAATTTAGCGCCGACTAAGCCGGCCGGTGAAAAATGAGAAAACGCGGGGGGGGGGGGGCTGGGTGTAGAAGCACATTTTTTTTTTTGGGTACAGTTTTAGAGGAAAAATTTAGCGCCGACTCAGCCGGCTGTGAATAAGCGGGGGGGGGGGGGGGGGGGGGGGGGTAAGAGCACATATATATTTTTTTAATATATTGGGCCCACTTCGTGAGAAAATATTTAGCAGCGATTCATCCAGTCGGTAAATACGCAGGGGGGGGGGGGTGTAATATTTTGTTTTGGTGTGGGCGAAATTTAAAAAAAAAAATTTGGGCGCCGCTTTTGTTTTTGTTTAAAAAAAGGTTAAATTTACGTTATTATTCTATTTTTTTAAACATTTTTTTTAGACTAGAGGGTGGGGGGGGGGGGAGCAGGGCCGGAAAAATCGCCACGTGGATCCGCGTCTGTCTACACTGACTTAATGGCACAAACGAACAATTCAAAGACATGAAATTGCAAAAGAATAAATCTCATCCAGTTTGAAGTACATGTAGTACAATACTGATAAAATCGTTTATTAAAGATATAATTCTTCTGTCAATATTGTTAGAAGAAACACATTCTTGGTAATAATATAACGTCGGGTATTTAGGGTAGCTGAACAACAACAAATGTAAAAACACATAGATGTTTATACAGGCAAATAAAGTACAAATTGCATTCAGAGAAAGGATCCATCACCAAAGAAAAAAACAAATTATAATAGAACCTACAAATGTACTCGTTATTACACATCTCATGATTGCAATTAATATAAAGATGTCAATACAAGTTGATACTATGAAAGAGAGAAAAGACTAATGCACATGCCTCTCAAAAAAGACATACAAAAGACATAACCTCGCACTCATCAGAGCGAAACTGGAGAACATAGAGCCAAAATAACTACACTACTTTAAGATCCTTTCCTATCCAATCCAACAAGTCTGAAAATTTGAGACAAAAGGCATCATTATGTAATTGCTGAACTAACCCAATTACACATTCCTCTATCGATTGATTTGCTTGAGAGGAATACCTATAGGGGGGGGGGAGGGGTATCTGAAATGATATGTGACATCCCATCAAGGAGTGAAAAGAAAAGTAAAGGAATGCAACATGATCGACCCCTCCCACATATGCTCCAACTTGAGATTCCAGTTATCTGTCTAAACAATTAATTCAATTAATAAGAGCAGCAGCCCCCCCCCCCATGACATCAGTGCCCTCTCAGTAACTCAACCCATGCTAAACTATTAACACTACCGATTAATTATCAAAAAACCAAGATCATGACAAGATATCAGTTGACAAGTCTTAAACTGCCTATAACAGGAATATCAATTATTTAAGTTAAACTTACACTGTACATGCACTATGTATTTTCTGAGAAGACTGTAGGTATTTGTTTAACCTTTTCCCTCATAAAAGATAGAGAGATTATATAAAACTTGCACACCAGAGAATTCGAAAATTTACCAGCAATTACCCTTAGCTTAATTACCTAATGTGATGGGTGTATTTTTGCTACCCAAGAATACATGCCAAAATAAAATCAATATGATTTTAAAGAATTGTATACATTTGAATGTGGGCAATTCAACTAAAATTGACCATGAGCCGAACTCATGAAAATTGGCAATGACTTCAAAAATATATATTTCCTGTAATGACAAATTTAGTACCAAACACAGGAAAAAAGGTATACAAATAGGAAAAAAATCACCCCGTTCTTTTCTTTGAGTAGAATAATAATATTGAAAATTGTTTACGCATGGCTTAATTGGGTTAACATCTAGCAAGAACTTTAGTACCCCAAAAATGCTCCAAAAAGAAATTGTATAGCAATTGTAAATAGTATAACCTTATATTTAAACAATTATGTTCAGAGTATAAGCTTTTGTTGATACCTAAATAAGACTTATTACTTATTGAGCTCTAAAACTCATACAGTTTTGAATTAAACCGACAATGGTTAATGAAAGAAATGAAATCCCATCGCAAACACAAATAAAAGCAGTCACAAAAAGTCAACACCACCCTCTCCTCAGAAAATACATGCCTATAATTGTGATTTCAAAATTCTGTAATAACCGATACATTGGTTAATTGGTGTGAAAAACCTAAATACAAGCTAAACATAATGAATAAAAAGATTGATTAAAAAGATACTTCATTCTGAGATGACTCTTTTGTAATTAATCAAAATTGTAATAATAATCATAATGCATGTAAGTACTTTAATTGCTGATTTAGAGAGAAGGAGAAAAAGTACATGAGAGGGGAGGATAAAATAATGAAGAATGGAAAAGAGAAGAATGAAAAACAATAATATGGTAAGCAAAAATAAATAAATACAAACATGACAAAGATAATTAAAATCACAGTTGGTTGTTAAGGAGTTGTACGATATAGGGAATAATTGAAGTGCGGTGTCTCTCAGTTCTACAATAGGGTATAGTTATTTGTGTAGAGAGTTTCATAGTTCATGGCAAGAGGTTTGGCGACGAGTTGGCGATAGAACATAATTCGATCTGGTGATGACTTAAACAGTTTGAGAGAAAAGGATTCAAGAAGGGCAAGACGGCAAGAAGTTAGACTCTGGAGAGAAACGAGTGGTTTCATACAACTGTTCTTATCCAAGGATAATACAGCAGACACGTTTCTGCACTTTCTTCAGACTGCAAGATAACTGTTCGGGAAATTGATGTGGACCAAACTGGAGAAGCGTATTCTAGCGAAGATCGGATATATGTCGAGAAGATGTCTGCTAGATCTTCACATGATACTCTGAGATGTCGTAAATGTATAGTCGCTTGCCGGCACTTGATATCATATCAAACACTTGGAAATTCCATTTGAGATCTGACTGTAACTCCCAGAATTGTCGGAGTGGTGCAGTTTTGGATGGCCTTGTGGTCTAGGTGCAGCATTTGAAGGGCTGGTTGGATACACTTGAGGAAAACTTACTTGGATTTGGTTTTGAACTGCTCACGTGAGTAAAATTCCTTGTCCATTACTAGCTAGTACTTCTGTACTTGTCATGTCTAGTATAGTTACACAGAGTCCAGTTTCTCTCCAACTATTCAGTTACATACTGTGCAATGCAGTGAATGCTCCTGATGGTAAAATGTATCTAAATCACTGACTGTTCTTGCCCCTTTTAATTCTCCCGCAAGATGTCTGAAATGACCATGGTTATTTCAAAATCGCATGTCTTTTCAACTGGAGTTCACCATTCTTTGGGATGTGCTGTTTTGTTTTGGGGAAACCAGGTGAATATTGCTCCACTGATAACTTTGGTCGAGCCATTTGATGCAGTGTTGAAGTTGTTCCTTTGCTAGTAGCTCTATCAAATAAAAGAAACAAAACAGAAAAGAAAAAAATCATTAAATTTTGATAAAAAGTGAAGGAATAATGTAATAACGGATGCTGAGCTTGAGCAAAGCTGCAAAGGAGATAAAAAAAGGGACACCAATCAGACTACTGTAAGATAATTTCTCATTTCAACACTTCGACACAAATTTCCTTACGTGCTTGAGGCTCTATTTTGTTTCCTTTGCAGGACTTTATCTGTTTCAAAGTATTGCAGACTGCTGGCCTCAACTTATCTTCACATTACTGATTTTTTTTTAATAAATAGTGTATAATATAGGCTTAAACACTATCATTTTAATCTTGAATAAATACCCTTTTTACTTTGTACAGATTAATGTGGCACATTTAAACATTAATATGAATATCATAAGTAGGTGTTTCTTCTAAATGATCCAACAGATGCAATACTAATTGGTAAAGATCGAAAATTACATATCTTGAAAACAGTCCAACATGAAGAAAACTGCACGTTCTCGCAAAACAGTTTATGTTATGCCTCAACAATAACGTTTGCTGTAAAAAGTGCGTGACTATTTCAACACTCTATGCTAGTGGGAGGCGGGTCCGCCAAAACATATATCTTGAGATCAAAGTATCATTAGATTAAATTTTCATTCCTGGATTTTGTACAGTTTGGGGTTTCAGAGATTAAAAAATAAAAAATAAAATCCCTCCATTGTGTAAATTCTATAATGTTATCTGTATTAAACAATGTGAGAGTTTTTTCTATTGGCATAAAGAGAAATCCTTATGTGACCTTTGACCTACTTACCCCAAAATATAATCAGATTGTCTTCCTAAAGTGATACATACATGTACTATTAGCAGGTTTGAAGTTCATACCTCAAATGATTACTAAGATATCGCAATTACAAGGCTTAAAACGCATTCATTAAAAAAAAAAGTGGCAACAACCAAAGGAAATTGGAAATGCCCTTTAGGCTCCCTGCACCAAAAGCAGGCATGGTGTTAGGACTTGTATGTGACAGAAGTAATTGTGAGGCAAAAGAAGCTGTGAAGGTGGAAGGATAGCGAGGATATCGTACATGATCAAGAATGTCAAATGCAATCAGATCTATAAACGAAACTTAAAACAGAATTGGGTGTACAGAATCATGCTACTTGTATGACATCAAAGTATGCCCCCCCCCATGCCCCATGCTAAAACAAAATTCACTCAAATGTGAAGATGCAAGGAAATTTATAAAATTGACTTAATCTCTGGGAAAATCACAAATGATGGGAACACTGGATGTAGCATTAGGTGTATAGGATCATGCTACTTGTATAGCATCAACGTATGACCCCCGCCCATGATGATTATACGACTGAGAGTGCGTCAACCATGATCACTGCTGTTAATGAGACAGCCCCACACCCATTGCTGCTTCGATGTACTTACCCCAATATGTAATTTCTTTCATAGCAGGTAATTAGCAGGCAAGTGGTTGTGTCTAAGGGTTGAATAACAGCTTCAATTGAGGCAAAGTGTCCCCAGTGCTGTCAGCTGCACCATAATCAGGCACGGTGTTTAATAGGACTTGTTACAGAGGTAATTGTGAGGCAAAAGAAGCTGCGAAGGTGGATGGATAGCAAGGATCTCCTACATCTTCAAGCATGTTTGGTTTCTGTTCATAATAGATGCAATATTAACATTAAATTACACTAATTTTATGACAGCTAGCATTCAAATCAATGTGAAGATGTAATCAAATTTATAAACGTAACTTAAAACAGAATAGGGTGTACAGAATCATGCTACTTGTATGACATCAAAGCATGACCACCCCCCCCCCCCCATGCCCCATGCTAAAACAAAATTCACTCAAATGTGAAGATGCAAGGAAATTTATAAAATTGACTTAATCTCTGGGAAAATCACAAATGATGGGAACACTGGATGTAGCATTAGGTGTATAGGATCATGCTACTTGTATAGCATCAACGTATGACCCCCGCCCATGATGATTATACGACTGAGAGTACGTCAACCATGATCACTGCTGTTAGTGAGACAGCCCCACATCCATTGCTGCTTCGATGTACTTACCACAATATGTAATTTCTTTCATAGCAGGTAATTAACAGGCAAGTGGTTGTGTCTAAGGGTTGAATAACATCTTCAATTGAGGCAAAGTGTCCCCAGTGCTGTCAGCTGCACCATAATCAGGCACGGTGTTTGATAGGGCTTGTGACAGAGGTAATTGTGAGGCAAAAGAAGCTGCGAAGGTGGATGGATAGCGAGGATCTTCTACATCTTCAAGCATGTTAGGTTTTCTGTTTGTATTAAAAAGATGCAATATGAAAATAAAATTAAAAAATTGCTCAAACGGCATTCGATCACTCCAATTTGAAGATGCAAGCAAATTTATAAAATTGACTTAAATAATGTTTGGAAAAATCACAAATGATAGGAACCACTGGATGCTGAATTGGGTGTATAGGACCACCCTACTTGTATGGTGCAAAGTATAACCCCCCCCCTCCCCCTTATGGCTTATATTCATGACTGAGAGGTCAACCTTGATCACTGCTGTCAGTGTAAGGGTTGAATAACAGCTTCAATTGAGGCTTAGGGGGGGGGGGGGGGCTAAGTTTTCAGAGGGGGGGGGGGGGGTAAAATGTCCTTTTGCGGTAATTGTCAGGGGTGATTGTCCGGGGGGGGGGGGGTAATAGTCTATAGAACCCTATAACAACACGTACTACACCGATGCAGAATTAGGTGCATAGGATCATTACCCCCCCCCCCTCCCTCCACTATAAATAGCTTTCCCTGAATTGTTCAAGTCAGTGCTTATTGTGTACTACTGTATATGCCCTTTGCTTGTTCGTATTGTTAGATTACAACAGTAATTACCAAAACAATATCATTTTTTTCTTCAAAAATAGAGTTGGGCCAGTGTATGATCCTAAGAAACAATTTTACCAAAAAAAAATTACATTGATAACTCATTTCAATGAAAACATATAAAATCTGATTGATTAAAATATAATGAAATTATAACATAAAGAACAATTAATATACTCCACCTACAAAATATTCAGTGAAAAATCCTGGTTATTATGTGTTAATGGCCAATAACATGCTGTCTGCTCCATAATGCATCATCATTCCATTTTGCCATTTAATGGTCCCAAATACAAAAATAGATTTTTTTTTTTTTTTTTTTCAAATCTTGTGATGTGTATTTCTAACAATGAGTTATTCCTATCATTCTCTATCTTTATGAAAAAGAAAAATAATAATTGCAAATTACAATTATGGATGTGGCTCTTTTACTTGTCCTTGCATGGCCCTAGCTTGACTTCCTGCAGGGTACTTTGTGCCAAGTTATTTCTCTAAGAGTGGAATTGATGTGAGGAATATTGCCATTTTCAGTAGGGGCACTGGTCTGAGAATGAAGATTGTCCGCATAAACAAGAATATCCTGGTAAACGCGGACAAGTCTCGACCTAAAAAAATAAGGATAGTCTGCAATTTTCACAGATGTTTTTTCTTCTTCGGTGCTCTGCGGGTACAGGGTTCCTGATCCGCGTGCTGGCAATTAATGCGAAAAAACGGATTCCGCGTAATAAAATACCCCCAGTTCACCGTCTACTTTCTATGGGTTGTCCGTCTTCCCTAGGATTTATTGTTCATAAAAGTGAAAGTCTCTGCGTAAGTGTAAAATGCATTATGGAGCATCATCGCGGAATTCGTTTTTCGCATCACCAACGCGCGGATCAGGAATCCGGATCCTTCACAAAAATGTGGATGATCCTTATTTTTCTGGATGCGAATGGTCTGCGTTTACGAGGGTATTGTCGTTTATGCGGACGATGCTTATTCACGTACCAGCACCCCTACTGATTTTGTGAATAAACCATTGTTGTTGTTTTTTATCGTGTAGGCCTATATAATCTACAGACATGTGCAAGCATAGCGCACAATGAACCGTTAGGCTATACTTTGCAGAGTCCTTGAATGAGTGGTGGAATATTTCACAAGCATGTCAAGAATTTGTAGACAATATGGTCATCTTGACTATAAAATAATTATTTAAAATGAAATACCTACATAGTACATTGGCTATATAGCGCCAAACATGCCAAATGAGGAGAGTGAGCAGCACAAATAGCCGCAGTATTATCAAGGTTTGCCCAAAATTTCATTGAATTTTCTGTTGATCTAGATCTAGACAGAGTCTATCATAAAGTCTATCGATGCGCAAACGCTAGTGAAACAAAGTGCAATGGAATAAAATCAAGCTTTCAAGGGGCATTTTTTGCAGTTTTTCAACGCGATTTTGAGCTGTGACTGTGAGTGTGAATCAGATGAAATTAAATAAGAGAACTGATTTTTTAAGGTTATTTAAACTGCAGTATGATTTTGAAGCATCATAATGATTTAGATCTATATTCAATATTCAATTGAACAATAATTTACATTTTCTCCTATTTATAATTTAGTAGGCCTAGATCTAGACACCTAGATCTAGATCTAGGCTACCGGTATTTGTTTTGTAGACCTAGAAATCTACATAGATCTACATGCATGTGTGGAAAAGTAATAGGAAATCCAATGAGTTTTATGACGTCGATTACCGGTTAATTAATGGCTAGACCTTATGCATTGAAATTATAGGAGTGTGAAGTGGAATTTGGTATGCTCAAGTTGGATGAATTTTGATTGTACAACACTTTTTCGTAGAAAAATTGCCAACACACACACACAAATAACGATAGAATCACACACAGAAAAGTTTATATTTGGGACTAGATCTAGATAGGTCTCATGAAATACAAAGGCAAATGGTTTTCAAACAATATTAGTCCTTATAATTAGACTCTATCGATTATTCCTCTGACTAAGATGAATATCTAGATCTATATATTTAAAACTTACGGTATACATTGTAGATATTTTTGGAGTGAAGACAAGGAACCACCAGCAGGGCAAGGCTAGCTGCGCCGACCAGCTGAAACTGTATCTGATGCTAGCCGCAGGTATGCGAGCTCTGCGGGTCTAGCGGGGACGCCGGCGGTCGACGCCAGTCCTGGGCGTACTGCAGAGAGCTAGCCTTGCCGGGTCGGGCTAGCTAGCCCTGCCAGCTAGGCCGGACCCATGGGGAGCGTCGGGGTTTTAATGCCCCCTTTTCCTTCCAAAAAAAGCAAAGAATTTTCAAATAAATGTTCAGTTTACGCATTCAGAAATGCCTCAGAATGTACCATAAAGCATCTTATAGTTCAATTTTTTTCCGGGGCCCTTTGGCCCCGGACCCCACGCCGATTTAACACTTCATGCCCCTCCTTTAAAAAAAAAACTCTTGGATTCGCCGCTTACAGCGGGTCGAACATGGTGATGTATTTCGCATAGGCTGCACTCGTACTCCCTGATAATACGCACGCGTATTCCGCACAAGCATTCCCAGCAACTTACTGTTACAGAATATAATCTAAAGGCGACGATCTACAGAAGCTGAGTAGCGCGCGCGCGCTGGAAGACTTGTTTCCTCAGTATCTTACTGGGTCATCAGTATATTCTAGGTGACAATATAGTTCCAGTACATGACTATTGCAACTATATCACCTAGGTTATCAGATTATATTCTGCTCTGATATTAACCGACCACATTGGGTAATCCGCTACGGTACTTTGCTGACTCGATTATTGGTATCAGGTGGCAAATGTACACTCTTCAAATTGAGTTGTAGAATAGTAAAATTAGCGATACCTTCAGTATGTATAAAGGAATGGTTCCGCGGGAGAAGAATTCTGTATGGTCTATGGGATTTCGTCTCTGCAACGTTTTCACCGATAAACTGAAGTAAGCAATTGAGCAATTTCACAGTACCGTTGCGTTTGCTGGTGCCTTCATTTACATGGAAAGCGAACACGAAAACTGTAATTGATTGCGCTGTATCTTATATTTGGTCAATCTACTTTTTCGTTCGCGTTGATCTGATCATGTGAAAATTACAGTTGTGAAAATTCCCAGTTGTGGAAATAAGTGAAATTACAAAGATATTTTGATTATCTGGGACATGGTAAGATTTAGTTTATACATCTGTAGTGACCAAATGTCACGATTTTTAACGTTTGCATGAATAACGTTTCATGCATTGATTTGTACGTGTTTAGATAATACGTATAGCTTTCCTATTCTCAAAATGGTGATTGTAGAGTTAATTTCCATGCGTGGTCGGCGATCCGCTGTCTGGCCTTGCATACATGTCCCAACCGGTTCTGTCTGGTTCGTTAATATATTATATTGTTATGTAGATTTTGTATTGTTACATATAGCGCGTGTACGTGCATATTAATTTTGTGCGCGTGTTTCAACTAACCACGCTAAATCAGCGACTGGGCTTCCCTCTGATTTTCTATGTGGAAATTAGAGGGATTATTTTCATTGGTACACACAGGTCGTTACTGTGTTTTTGTCTATCGTACCGGTCGAATTTTTGTCCAACATGGACTCACGACCTCTCCCGGCCGATGGACTTGCTCTTCGTTGTGTTGACACGATTATTATCGTCATCGATCGTCATCACCTCGCTATCATCTGCTGTGTTGTGTTGTGTCGTGTTATCTTCATCGGTAGAAAACAGGGATTCTACGTAATTCCAATACGCACTCCCTAGTCCCTACAACAAGCGCTAAGGAGGGCGTATTGGAATTACATGGGATCCGGGTCTTCTACCGATGAAGATATAACACGAAATATGATAGTATAAAGAGATTTTGGAGGTTTATCAAACATACTACAGGTCTGACAACACAATAAATGGAGGATATTGTGTTCACATCAAAGGGTGTAGTAAAGCTGCTCTTTGGCGTGAAGATACACATCTGCTGGACCGGACGGTATACTCCACGAGTCTTGAAGCAATTGGCAACAACTCTGGCTCCTCTTCTTTGTGATATATTCCGCTTGTCATATGTAACGAGTGTAATACCAGAGGACTATGGCGTGAAGCGAATGTTGTACCAATCAACAAGAAACGTAATATCTCAGCTCCAGTGAACTATCGTCCCATCTCACTAACATGCATTTGCTGCAAACTAATAGAACACGTTCTAACCAGCAATATCATGAAGCATGGGGACAGAAATAGCATCATCTTCTCCCTTCAATATGACTTTCGCAAGAATATGTCATGTGAACAACAGTTATTAGGATTCACAAGCGACCTGCACAAGAACTTGGATGAAGGACGTCAATCGGATGCTATAATCGTGAATTTTTCGAAAACATTCGACAAGGTTGGGAATCAACTTGAACAAAATGAACTTCTATGGTATCAGAGGGAAGAATCTTGGATGGATCCAAAGCTTTCTACATGAAAGAAGTCAGAGAGTCCTTTTGGATAGCAAGAACTCATCATCAATAGCAGTAGAATATGGAGTGCCACAAGGGTCGGTTCTTGGAACTTGTCTCTTTCTATTCTACATGAATGACTTGCCAAATCGTCTAGCATCTAAAGTTCGCTTATTTGCCAATGATACGATTTCTACATGACCATCTACAACCAACATCATGCACACAATCTTCAACAAGACCTCAACAGGATTGGAGACTAGGCCGAAAAATGGATGATGGTTTTTTAACACAGACAAATGCAAGGTACAACATGTGTATCATCTGAACAACACCCCCCTTGAAACCGTTGACTCTGCGAAGTACTTGGTTGATATCATCATTTGTAATCTCAAGTGAACCCAACATATCAATCATACTGTCAACGAAGCCAAAAACTTCATTGCCTTTCTAAGACGCAATCTACATATTAAATCTTCTGACCTCAAAGCTACTGCCTAAAAAACGTTGGTTCGACCGATATGTTTGGGACCAAGCTTCCAACAACCATATTCATAAAGTTGAAATGGTGCAAAGAAGAGCTGCAAGATTCATTCTGAATCGGTTATACCTCAAGTGTCAGCAGTATGCTGAAAGAACTTATTTGAACCACTCTACAAGAGCGCATAGAAAATGACAGACTAACCATGACGAATAAAATACACAACAATCTCGCTCATCTTCCGGTTCAGGACTATCACACACGTCACCCAATCGACGAGAGCCATGCACTCAAAAACATTCCTATGAGATGCCATACCCAAGAGCTGAATCGCATCGGCATTTATTCTTTCCGAGAACACTAAGGAGTTGGAATTCCCTGCCCTCAGAAATTGTTGTAGCGCCATCTGTTGGAGCCTTCCGTAATCGACTGCAGACGGTTAGTGACAGTGATTAGTCTTCCTCCATCCTACACATGAGCTTGTACATATTTGTAAACAAACCGTATTATAATGTAAATAGCACTCGAGTGGACGTAAATTGCTCGCACATAGTTCGCAAGAAACCTCAGTCAATTGAAGGAGGCAGACTTAATCAGAAAAAGAAGAAGAAGACACGTTGGTTGTCCTCTTCGTCATCAGCTCACCATCATCGACTGACAAGGGACTTTTAGATTTGCACGAAGACAATGTGGATTGCTACGATCGAGGTCCTTTTAATGCACTGCCTTGAATGGACGTCACACATATCAGTCCACGCAAATCTAAAAGTCCCTATTATCGACTTCTGTCTTTTCGATCACCACCATCCATTGTGTTGACACGTTCATCATCGTCATCACCTCACCAATATCCGTTGTACTGTGCTGACTCGCTGATTATCGTTGATCATCGTCATGCAACACCACATCATTGACATTAGCTGCATAGCCATCATCACATTCATCTATTGATTGTCTGGTCACCAACATCAACAAGACTATCGTCTTCGTCTTCCTCATCGTCTCTGTCATCATCGTCGTCTTCATCTTCGTATCCGTCATTGCGGCTGTCTTCGCCATCATTGCTGTCCGTCTTCTTCATCATCGTTTCGTCGCCACGTCAGCATCGTCATTGCCTGACCTCGTCAATGCTGATTTTATTTGATTGTAATTTCTTATTCTTGAACGCTTTGCTGAACTGATTAACGATATATCCTTCTAGCCACTCCCGGCACCCATCCTCTCTAATCGGCGCTATAGTTCTCCCTAGCAGGGGCAGCCGAGCGACTTTCAAAGTGGGGGGGGGGGGGCACCAGCAAAAAAGGGCACTTTCTGGAAAAAAAAGGGCACCTACAGTGGGAAATTTCAAAGCGAAAATATACAATTTTTAGACATTGGTATATACCCCTACATTGTGATTACATTATCAGGGATGATTTCAATATTTGTTTCTCTTTATACATCATACAAGATATCGCTTAAGCATCAAACTTTACAGTTGGGTGTGATGTCTGAATATGCATTTACGAGCGAGCGAAGCGAGCGAGAAAATTTTTAAAGATATGTGAGGTCGCAGTGCGAAAAATTACATCTTATAAAGAGGGAAAAAGCCAATCGTGATGGGGTTATAAGCACATTCTCATAACGGAAGACTGAAAAGACCTTTGATAAGTAACATAATTATATAATCTTTAAATGCGAGCGAGCGCAACGAGCGAACTTTGGGGGAAACTGCTCTTAGTCGCTTTAAATAAGGGGCACGTTTAATGATTACATGAAAAGGGGACAATTATCGAAAGGGATAAGACACTTATGAGAAAAGAAAATGAGCACGTGTATAAGTACAAAGGATAATTATAAGAGGTGAAAATAAGGCATTTTTTCACTTGAAAAGAGGCACTCACCAGTGATGAAAAGGAGGCGTTTACGTAATAGGAAATAGGCATTAGTTGACGGAAAAGGGGCACCCATCAGATTTTAATAGGGTCATTAACAAGAAGTGAAAAGGGGATAGGTCCCTTATTAGAAAAGAAAAGGGGCACGTATCATTATTAAAAGGGGAATTATCAGAGTTGCAAAGGGGCACTGACCAGATATGAAAAGGGGCACTTATGAAAATGTAAAAGGGGCACTTATAATAAAGGAAAATGTGCATTTGTTGAAGGAAAAGGGGGCACCGTTCAGATGTTTAAAAGGGGCAGTTATGAGAAGGGGAAGGGGAAGTTATGAGAAGGGGAAGGAGCTCTCTCTTTTTAATGGGGAACTTATCATAAGGAAAAGGGGCACTTATTAGAAAGGGAAAGGGGAAGTTATGAGAAGGGGAAGGAGCTCTCTCTTTTTAATGGGGGCACTTATCATAAGGAAAAGGGGCACTTATTAGAAAATAAGAGGGGCACATGTTAAAATGAAAGGTGCGCTCATCCGAGTTTAAAAAAGGGGGTAGTTATTAAAAGGAGAAGGGGCACTTCTTACAAAGGAAAAAAGGAGAAGTTGTCAAAGTAAAAAGAGCACCTCTCATTTTTTAATAGGGCAATCATCAGAGGTGAAGGGGGCACTTATTAAAAGTGAAAAGGGGCACTTCTCGTACCTGAAAAGAGGCACTTACTAGAGATTAAAAAGGGGACTTATTCAAGATAATTTCAAGATTCATGAGAATGGAAAATGAACATTTATTGCAAATGAAAATGGGAACATGTCGAAGGAAAAGGGGCACGTGTCAAAAATAAAAAGGGCACTCGTCAGAGGTGAAAAGGGGAAAGGGGCACTTTTACTAAGTAATAGGGGCACCTTTTCTATGTAAAAGGGGCACTTCTTACAAAATAAAAGGGGCACTTTTCCTATGTAAAAAGGGGCATTTTGGGGGTATCTGAAAAAGTAGGGGGCACTGTGCCCCCCCTGCCCCCCCACCCCCCCCCCGGGAGGGCCGCCTCTGCTCCTTAGAACTAGTAAGCTAAGAAAGATAACCAACGGTCTTTATAAAGACTACACCAACACTCCTTTTCAGGACTACACACCCTCAAGAAAGATTACCGAGAGTCCTTTTCAGGACTCGTTAATCCTCCCCCTCTTTCTCACACATAGTGCATCCGCAAGCCTACTGTATATATCCTTTTTGTACTTGATATCTGATGATTGACATTCTTTGTTTGTTTATGATTGATTATATTTTTTTAGAGTCTACTACATTGTTTAATATGACGGAGATTAAAATCTCCGGGGTACGCCCTCGGGACGATTCCGTTTACTATAATCATTGTTATTTTTATGTAAATTATATGCCGGTGAGGGAGTTCACTCGCGCGACATTTTATTATTGTGTATATTTTGTGTGTACACCTCGAACGAATATGCGACCCTTGATATTTGTGTTGATCATCTATATTGAGTCGTTGATATTAATTATTAGGTGATACGTAACGAAGTCAACGTATCACCTTTTGATTTCGTCAAGATTTTTCTTTATTATTATTATTAGGTGATACGTACGTAGACGTATCACCTTTTGATTTCGTCAAGATTTTTATTATTATTTATTTATTATTATTCTTCCTCGAATTTGTTCGCAGGATATCTCAAGACTGAATAAAGCCATTGTTATGAATCTTTCAATGATGATAGATCTTAGTCTAACTTAGAACTGCGTGACTTTTCAAAGACTCAAAGTCATCGTGACGTCATCCAGGCGCCATTTTGTGAAAATCAACTAATGATCATATCTTTATAACGAATAATAATTCTTCATTCATATTTATCATGATTAAGATCAATTTCCGTCCGGTCAAGTTGAGGTCAATAAACGTGCGTAAATGCGCGCGTGCGCGCTCGTCCGCGCGTTTACGCGCGCGCAAAAATTAAAAATGCTCTAAATCATCCCAAATTTTTTTTGCATACGTTTCAGGCCATATGGAGCATTTGATAAAAAAATTACGCACACGCGCATGCGCGCGCGTTTTCGCGCGTACTGGCATTTTGCAACATAGAATCGCCGATTTTTTTCTGTCATCATATTCGGTACATTTTTCCAAGCATTTTGATAATTTGTTCACCTTTTATTAACGCAATGAGCGTCCGTCAAAGTTGACAGCACGCGCGGATTTGCGTTATCTTTATCCACAATACATGGGCAAAAACATGCCTATATAAAATTCATTGTAACTCTTTAGAATAGATAGAAACTCCTAATATTTTGTCATATTTGGATAGATTATGAGTCGGAGATATGATTTCATGTCTCATTTGATCCTCAATTAACTCATGACGTCATCATAATGGCCTCCAAACTCAAAATTTTAATTTGCATATTATGACGTCAGCATATTTTTGGAAAATTGATTGTATCTCTGTAAATATGGATTAATTTTCTTTTTAATTTTGATATGTTCTAGCTGAGACAATTTTCTACAAATGTAATATTCACAATTTTTATTTTTGACAAAAGTATCAGGGTGTATTTTTGCGATTAAAGGAGGCATGTCAATTTTTCGCATTTTGCGTGTATTCTCTATGGGACATGACTTTTTCTCAAAACTGGATACTACACTCCTGTCTTTTGCGAGCAAAATCTCCGTTGTCTTAGCTTAGTTTTCGCTGAGCTTTGGATATGTTGTAGCTGAGACAATGAGCTAACAAAAGTGTGTCTTTTATTTTTTGATTAGATGCCGGGATCATGCTCATATTTCACTTGCAAAGTAGGATTTCTGAATTCCATTTCCCCTTTACGTGTAATCGCTATGGGAGATGTTTTGGTATATCGGTAACGCACTTGACTTCCAACCTCGAGATCCCTGGTTCGAGTCCGGGTGTCTCCAACACTTTTTTTCCACACTTTTTTTTTTCCTTTTGACCTTCACTGTACCATCTCCTTTGATTATTTAAACACGTAGATTCGCAAATAATGTCATAAATAACCCTTTTTACTTCATTATTACCCTATTTTCACTTAATCCATTACTTTTTGCGTGTAATCCCTATGGGAGATGACTTTTTCTAAAATCTGGAGTCTACATTCCTGTCTTTTGCGAGCAATATCGCCGTTATTTCGGCTTGGATTTTGTTGATTTTTGAGTATGTTGTAGCTGAGACTATATACTATCTAAATCAACCCTCATTTTTTCAATAAGATGTCATGATCGCGCTCATGATCATGATCATCATGATCATCATTATCATAATGATGATAATCATTTATCAATTACATTTTCATTTCTTTGAATAAGATAAAAATCGTCGAAAGGTGTTCTTCATGATGTAAATTAGAGTCAAATGTGTAACTGGTTACTGCACAGGGTCAAAGGTCATATATTGTTTCAATCTATCTTCCCTAGATCCATGATGATCAAGGAGACACAATTTAATTTTGACATATGAATAGATCATAATGGGAGAAGCATATGAATGGGAGAAGCATTTTACAAAATAATATATCGTGTAATGCATTATTCGTTATATAGACCATTATCATACGTATCACCTAATTCGTCTAAGTGACGAATTAAAGTCTAGTTTATTTTTATTATTCTTCCTCGAATTTGTTCGCAGGATATCTCAAGACTGAATAAAGCCATTATCATGAAACTTTCAATGATGATAGATCTTAGTCTAACTTAGAACTGTGTGACTTTTCAGACAGTCAAGGTCATCGTGACGTCATCCAGGCGCCATTTTGTGAAAATCAACTTATGATCATATCTTCATAAAGGAAAGCCATTTTTCATTCATATTTATCATGATTAAACTCAATATCCGTCCGGTCAATTTCAAGTCAATAAATGCGCGCAAAAATGCGCGTACGCTTATGTCCGCGCGTTTACGCGCGCGAAAAAAATTAAAATGCTCCAAATCATCCCAATTTTTTTTTACATCCGTTTCAGGCCATATGGAGCATTTGATAAAAAAATTACGCGGACGCGCATGCGCGCGCGTTTTCGCGCGTACTGGCATTTTGCAACATAGAATCGCCGATTTTTTTTCTGTCATCATATTTGGTACATTTTTCCAAGCATTTTGATAACTTGTTCACCTTTTATTAACGCAATGAGCGTCCGTCAAAGTTGACAGCACGCGCGGATTTGCGTTATCTTTATCCACAATACATGGGCAAAAACATGCTTATATAAAATTCATTGTAACTCTTTAGAATAGATAGAAACTCCTAATATTTTTCCATATTTGGATAGATTATGAGTCGGAGATAAAATTTCATGTCTCATTTTATCCTCAATTAACTCTTGACGTCATCATAATGGCCTCCAAACTCAAAATTGTAATTTGCATATTATGACGTCAGCATATTTTTGGAAAATTGATTGTATCTCTGTAAATATGGATCAATTTTCTTTCAAATTTTGATATGTTCTAGCTGAGACAATTTTCTACAAATGCAGTATCCACAATTTTCCAGTTTGACAAAGGTATCATGGCATATTTCTGCGATTAAAGGAGGCATGTCAATTTTTCGCATTTTGCGTGTATTCTCTATGGGACATGACTTTTTCTCAAAACTGGATTCTACACTCCTGTCTTTCGCGAGCAAAATCTCCGTTGTTTTAGCTTTGTTTTCGCTGAGCTTTGAATATGTTGTAGCTGAGACAATGAGCTATCAAAAGTGTGTTTATTATTTTTCGATTAGATGCCGGGATCATGCTCATATTTCACTTGCAAAGTAGGATTTCTGAATTCCATTTCCCGTTTACGTGTAATCGCTATGGGAGATGTTTTGGTATATCGGTAACGCACTTGACTTCCAACCTCGAGATCCCTGGTTCGAGTCCGGGTGTCTCCAACACTTTTTTTTTTCACTTTTTTTTCCTTTTGACCTTCACTGTACCATCGTTTTTGATTTTTTAAACACGTAGATTCGCAAATAATGTCATAAATAACCCTTTTTACTTTATTATTACCCTATTTTCACTTAATCCATTACTTTTTGCGTGTAATCCCTATGGGAGATGACTTTTTCTAAAAATCTGGAGTCTACATTCCTGTCTTTTGCGAGCAATATCGCCGTTACTTCGGCTTGGATTTTGTTGATTTTTGAGTATGTTGTAGCTGAGACTATATGCTATCTAAATCAACCCTCATTTTTTCAATAAGATGTCATGATCGCGCTCATGATCATGATCATGATCATCATGATCATCATTATCATAATGATGATAATCATTTATCAATTACATTTTCATTTCTTTGAATAAGATAAAATCGTCAAAAGGTGTTCTTCATGATGTAAATTAGAGTCAAATGTGTAACTGGTTACTGCAAAGGGTCAAAGGTCATATATTGTTTCAATCTATCTTCCCTAGATCCATGATGATCAAGGAGACACAATTTAATCTTGACATATGAAAAGATCATAATGGGAGAAGCATATGAATGGGAGAAGCATTTTACAAAATAATATATCGTCTAATGCATTATTCGTTATGTAGACCATTATCATACGTATCACCTAATTCGTCTAAGTGACGAATTAAAGTCTAGTATAATCTTATTGTTTGATAGTGTGGTTTGTTCCTCGTGAGATATTCAGGTAAAAAAGTACGACCCCCGCCCGGGGAGTTACACATCAGTTCATCAGTGTCCTCCTAACTTCTTTATTAAGCAGAGTCTACTCTAAAGTTAGCCCTTGATGAACAGGAAGATTATGAAAGTACACTAAATAACTGTGACCCCCTCCCCCGACCGAATTGAGGGTGTCACGCGGTTCTGTCAATAAACAATTGATGGAAATTGTTTTAATTGGCGAGTTTACCTGGTGCTAACTACCTTAATTTGTCACGCTCACCCTATACTTGACTGACCGAATCATACACACTTATTATCACGCTCTTTTTATGCCATCACGGATTCTTTATTCTCCAGGTGCACTGTATTATACCCCAGATACACCTGCAACACCAACAATGGACCAGGCAGGGAATATTACTTTCCCGAATGACCAAGCATCTGCCTGTTTTGGAGTCCTGGTTTGGCCGTGTGACTGAGGTATCATGAAGGTAAGAAGGTGAGTCATGGTGTTATTCAACAGCTTACCCGCCCCCAAAGGGGTTCTGTTTGAATAGCCAAGCCTACGATTAATAATCTTTTGTGCGACAGGAGGGTAAGGAAATTGTTCGACACGCTTAAACACCCTCTTTCCCTTAGATCGTGTTTTTTCGTCAGCTACCATGATTGTGTTCGATAGAAATATGAAACATCAGTCAAGTGTTTTAACGCAGTCCCGACCGTGATTCCACAAAAACAACTTTGGGTAATATCGAAGAAAAAATTGATGGATTCGTAAACAAAAACTAACATGATTACCCCCAAAAGCTGGCTTCGCTATGGGCCAGATCCATGCAGTGTAACGCAGAGTGTTATAATTATCTTGGTTTTAAAAAAATGTAGGCTAAAAATGGACCCAGTCCGTATTAGTGTGTATAACAGAGGTTTTCAAGATTGCCTGTCCAGTGAGCTACAATGAAGAGTTTGGGTGTTGTTTGAAGGTTTGCATGGTGGTATGAATAATCGCGGTAGAGGTTTACGGTACACCATGTGTAAAGTCCTAGGAGGACTAAGGAAAGTGGATAGAAAATAGAAGTGAAATAGAAAGGCGAGAAAGTGGAGGTTGGAAGGAAGAGTATCTTTCGGAAGTGAGTATAGTCCTGAAAAGGACTGTAAACCAGAAAGTTGTAGATAGGATGAGAGGTTTGAGTAGAAGACTGGATTGAGTTGGAGAGTTGAGTAGAGTTGCAGAGCAGGAGCAGAAGAGTAGACTCGACGTTTCGGACAGGTTGACTGTCCGTCTTCAGGAGTGAGTGAGTGAAGACGGACAGTCAACCTGTCCGAAACGTCGAGTAAATTATTATCATCATTACCCTAACATTACCGGGTACCCGTTTAATGCACATGCATGTGTTAGGCCCATGTGTAGATGGAAACAGTGCGGGGGAAAACCTCTTGTTTACATTGTCTACGACAGTACAATCACCGATCAAACAACAATATGTCTAGATGTGAGTTTGATCAAAATCTTGTTAACATAAGTTTTACTCTTATGTTTTTGTCTCGTTAGTTCTCTTTGTCAATTTTTGTGTTTGATCAAGTTTTGTTTGCTCTTTTCCTGAGTTTTCTGAGGTTCCTCCTCGAGACAGCGCCGAAGTTACATTTTAATTCTAAGCTATTTATAATACATGTTTAGCCTCATTCTGACCCATGATTCAAAGCGAAAAAAATAACGGCTGATAAGTGGAGAGGTGAAGGTAAATCAGAATCTCGGGAGTCTCAGGAGTGCGGAGTTACGCCATTCCCGTCACATATAGATCAGAGACCCATATGATGACACCATTGCAGTCTCAGCCTATCCCGGGGGCGTTTTCTTTTTCGGAGGCACAGATTGGGGTTACGTGCGTGTTGAGCCTATGGGAAAGTTTAGGGTAAGGGTTAGGGTTAAATCAAGACTTCTTTTGAAAAAAACCCAATCTGTGCCGCAGAAGAAAATAACGCATCCCGAGGCGGGCGCCTCTAACGGCTAACCTATACAGTAACACATCTAGCAGGCAGTGGATTCTTCGAAATGAGTGGGAAAAAAGGGGAAAGACAGAACGCTAGGTAAGCAGAGGAAGCTTATCTACTCACTCTGGTAAAAAAACCCATCCCATCTTGTTTTAAACTCTTTGATACTAGGCTTTTCTGTAAAACGTTGTCAAAATCACGAATAAAGCCCTTCTGGATAAATAAACAAATAAATGATAAATAATTAAATAAAGAAAAAGATGAATTTAAAAATAAACAAAAGAAAATAAATAGGGAAAATCAAGAACCTTGCAAGAGAGTGGCAAGAGCATTCAACAAATATCACGACACTGCCAAGGGTGCTCTTACTGAAGACTTAGCATTATACAAAAACAATTCTGTACTGACATGTCTCGAGCACTTTTAGGCCATCAAATATATAAAATATCGCATTTTTGAATGAGTCACATAGATCAATTTTCATTCGTCATGGTCTGGATTCACCAACTTCCTTTTTA
The DNA here is from genome assembly GCF_000002235.5 of Strongylocentrotus purpuratus. NCBI lineage: Eukaryota > Metazoa > Echinodermata > Echinoidea > Camarodonta > Strongylocentrotidae > Strongylocentrotus > Strongylocentrotus purpuratus. The sequence goes on along the minus strand of NW_022145613.1, from coordinate 13,063,210 downwards.
TTCAGAGGAAAATGGATTAAATGAGTTCGACCGAATTCTCCCATTCACCGTGGTCGCATTCTTTTGTAAGGTATTATAATAGTTGTTTATTGAATGTTTTTGATCCATGTGTCAATGTGTAGATGGAAACAGTACGGGGGAAAACCTCTTGTTTACATTGTCTACGACAGTACAATCACCGATCAAACAACAATATGTCTAGACGTGAGTTTGATCAAAATCTTGTTAACATAAGTTTTACTCTTATGTTTTTGTCTCGTTAGTTCTCTTTGTCAATTTTTGTGTTTGATCAAGTTTTGTTTGCTCTTTTCCTGAGTTTTCTGAGGTTCCTCCTCGAGACAGCGTCGACGTTACATTTTAATTCTAAGCTATTTATAATACATGTTTAGCCACATTTTGACCCATGATTCAAAGTGAAACAAAAAAGACTAATAAGTGGAGAGGTGAAGGAAAATCAGAATCTCGGGAGTCTCAGGAGTGCGGAGTTACGCCATTCCCGTCACATATAGATCAGAGACCCATATGATGACACCATTGCAGTCTCAGCCTATCCCGGGGGCGTTTTCTTTTTCGGAGGCACAGATTGGGGTTACGTGCGTGTTGAGCCTATGGGAAAGTTTAGGGTTAGGGTTAGGGTTAGGGTTAAATCAAGACCTCTTTTGAAAAAAAACCCAATCTGTGCCGCAGAAGAAAATAACGCATCCCGGGGCGGGCGCCTCTAACGGCTAACCTATACAGTAACACACCTAGCAGGCAGTGGATTCTTCAAAATGAGTGGGAAAAAATGGAAAGGCAGAACGCTAGGTAAGCAGAGGAAGCTTATCCACTCACTCTGGTAAAAAAAACCATCCCATCTTGTTTTAAACTCTTTGATACTAGGCTTTTCTGTAAAACGTTGTCAAAATCACGAATAAAGCCCTTCTGGATAATTAAAAAAATAAATGATAAATAATTAAATAAAGAAAAAGATGAATTTAAAAATAAACTAAAGAAAATAAATAGGGAAAATCAAGAACCTTGCAAGAGAGTGGCAAGAGCATTCAACAAATATCACGACACTGCCAAGGGTGCTCTTACTGAAGACTTAGTATTATACAAAAACAATTCTGTACTGACATGTCTCGAGCACTTTTAGGCCATCAAATATATAAAATATCGCATTTTTGAATGAGTCACATAGATCAATTTTCATTCGTCATGGTCTGGATTTACCAACTTCCTTTTTATTCAGAGGAAAATGGATTAAATGAGTTCGACCCAATTCTCCCATTCACCGTGGTCGCATTCTTTTGTAAGGTATTATAATAGTTGTTTATTGAATGTTTTTTAATCATGAACTAAATATGTAGAGAGTTAGCGACGTAGAGTAGCTCCACCGAATGAGAGGGCACTGATATCATGGGGAGCAGAGCCACCTATATACAGAGTTTGGCAAACTTGGTTTCAATGGTCACACCATGGCGTATATTCTATTGTTTTGTCCTTGCCAAACAAAGCAGTAGTCGCCATATTGTGTCCAACTCGAACCGGGTTGGCCAAACTCTGTGTATAGATTGCTCTAATGGGGAGGAGCGGTCGAAGGTCGAAGCGGGGAGACTGTTGGTCGAAGGTAATTATGGCACCTGTGTATACTATGTATGACGTATAGGGTAAAACAAAAGAGGAATCTAGATATTTTCTAGAGTGTTGTTGGAAAAGCGAAAGAGACATCAATCAAATTTTTGGTATAGACGGACCAATTAAATACCTGTTTGAATAATAATGCATAATTGAATCGTTCCTTGATGCATCACCTTTAAACTCTCATTCAAATAAAAGAGATGTATTCCCACGATCCAGTTCTGTCCTGATCATCCACATTTACCGCTTTCTTTTTAAAGAAGTATCGCCATGGTGTTTCCCTAAAGGAAAATCTCGTTATCTATTTAATACCAAATACTGGATGTTACTTCTGAAGTGAGCTGCAGTTAAACTTAGGGACTCTTTTTTTTTGGGGGGGGGGGGGAGTTGGGGCACAACGACTTCCTTCAAAGCCACTTGGAATATAAAAAGAAATTCGACCCAAAAAGGACCTGCAATTAGGATAACGCTTTCTCTCTCTCTCTCTCTCTATTTCTGCTTTCTTATGTTTGTTTGTTGTTTGCTTTCTTGCTTGCCAACGTTTTTTTTTTCGGAATGCCCCCTCCCATTTGTTTCGCAGGCCATACTTACATTATAAAAACAACAATTCTGACTTAATTTTGTTAAAATAGTAAATCACATTTCCTTTGAATCAGATCTCCTTAGAGGTGAAAATAATTGTTGCGGTAGCCATTAGTAAGCATATGCCTTAATCCAAACTAATATTACGAAAACAACTTTAAAATGCTGTAAATAATCGTTGGCTCTCTCCATCGCCTTCCAAAATCAGTTCGTTACCATGGCCCCATTATCTGGAATTCCTTGCCATCTGACATTCAACACCCACAATTCAATGCACTTTTTTTAAACGACTGAAAAGGTTCCTTCTCTCTAAATGATCAAATTAAATAATGTCAATTACCTTGCCACTCGGCTTTGTAGAGTGTTGGAGTGTGGCGTCGCAACGGCCACACCCCTCCGGCTGTCGATAGCATGATTCATTTGCATAAACTATTCTTTTTTGTTTTTGTTTAGTTTTTACTCTGGTGATCCCCTCCTTTCAAGCCCTTGAGGATTTTTTCGAGACACGCTTTTCTTTCATTTATTTGTATTACTCTGTTATCTTGATGTAAATATGAAATTATGCATGACAATTTGTTAACTTGTTTGTTTTGTAAGTGTACATATTAGAAGAAATAAATTAGAGCTATATACGCTCTCAATCAATCAGAAGGAGGTGTAACATTCTCCCACTCAATAGTTTTGTCGGCAAATGTTCCCCTCCGTCGGCCAAACACATCACGTTTCGCTATGTAATGAAATTAACTTAAAGAGGTAGAGCTCTTGTAAAAAGGAATAAATAATTTGTCTCAGTCATTGTATGTCAGTTTGGAAGAAAATCATAGAGTAGAGATTTTACCATGATTTTATACCAATACCAAATTTTATACCAATAAAATAAATAATTTGTCTCAGTCATTGTATGTCAGTTTGGAAGAAAATCATAGAGTAGAGATTTTACCATGACGACGGATACCCTTCAAGTGATGAAAATCATAGAGTAGAGATTTTACCATGACGACGGATACCCTTCAAGTGATGAGAATTAACAGAACAGTTTGGAACGATCGTCCATGCCTCATGTATGTGTAGCCCCTAAAATTTAAATCTGTGCGCATTTCAGGTGATTTTCAGCCAGATTGAGTCACATTCTTCTCATGTGTATCCTTCCAAAAACTCTTAAATACGATTCGTCCATCCTACAAAATCAACCTTTCCCATTTTTCTTCCAGACTGATTCTTTCACATTGTTTTTGCAAGGCCAGTTCTTAAACATTACCATTAAGTACACATACATTTGGCGGGCATATCAAACGGGATTTCTGGAATAATTATAGTAGGTATAGCACACCAAAAATAATTACAACAAACACATGTTATTTGATGGTTGCAAATGATCAAGCTTTATGACAGCTTCAAAAAACAAAAAACAGAATTGAAATCGGTCAATGCGTTGTGATTTTATACCATTGTTTTGATATCGCAAAATTACCGAAAAACCTGCCAGAAATGGTCAAATTGGCAAAAATGGCATAATTCGACAAAGTTGACATCTTAATTCATTACTTTCTTGGACACAAATAATATATTAAATTATCAGACACTAAATATCCTCTTTGTGGTAAAAAATACAAAAAAGAAAATTCATATATCCATTACCGTTTTGAAAACAGAAGCCAACTAAAAAGGTCATTTTTGCCATTTTTGCGAATCTGCAGATATAAAAAAGTTGTGAAAATAACCAAGTCCGCCTAATTAATATGCGCATATGTAATCAAATCAAAACCGAACATGATACATCAGTGAAAACTATGTAAATCAGACAGGTATGGAAATATATTTCATTTGAAATAATTAAAAAAATCATGAATATTCATCGAATATGCAAATTAGGTCATTTCAGCTAATTATATATTCATGCACTCATTAGCAAATTAGGAAAGTCAAACTGTTCATTTTTGGGACATTTTTTAAATCATATATTCATAGATCATATTTACACCAAATATTAACCTTAAATTCCAAATATTTTTGCAATGCCAATAAAATATGGCGATGGAAATTACTTTGATTACCGTCACAGCTATTTCCTCATATGTTTCACAATTTATTCAGAAAAACAGATTATATGATAAGAATTTGTAGACTTTCAGCTACATCACAGTTTATTTGCCTATTTAAAAAATGTCAGATTTGAGGATTTATGACGATTTTCCAAGAAACCATTCAACAGGCCATAACATTCCACAGAGACTGAATTTCAAGGTAACACAAATTTTGGTGATCTCAATATAGTTTTGGCTACCTTGAGTGTAAATAACAAATTGATTCCATGAGTGAAACACATGAAGATATTGCATTTTTGTAGGGGAGTTTTATACATTGAGGTGCATTTTCACCACGCAGAATGAGCAGCGAGAGTCAATGTCACACATGGCTGAAAAGACAATATTCTAATTAAATAATTATCATATTTTCCTCATGCCTATAACAATGAAACTATACAGAATTGTAGTTAAAGATATGCTTGAAATATATGTGAAATAACAATTTTAAAATATAGTTTAGTTTTTTTTAAATACATTTACAAAAATTGCTATTTCTACCAACTGACTGCTGTTTTGTGTGTGTGTGTTCGCGGGGCAGACTGTTTGCACAGACAGTGCGATCACCCTAATCATAGGCACATCGCATCTTAGAACGAAGCTGTGTGGTTAAAAGTAGATATTCGTTGATTTTAAAAACTAATTTTATTTTCATTATTGCAAAGTTGAAACTTTGATTCGACAAGGTAATCAAAATTCAATGCTTGGAAACATTCGAAGTAATCATTATTATAAATTACAAAACGCTTAAATACAGCCCCGGCATAGCACCTGAAGAGCTCTCCGAACGCTGCTGAGATGTGTGAGATCACAGTATGGACATGACTTGCACAAGCACACGATGTACATCTCACACATTTTCAGTGCCTGTGTTTTCATCTTCTCTTGAGTTCTTTCTCTCACTTCACTACCGTCAGGCTAAATGTATAATCTATTGCCTCACTCTAAACCCCGCGCATGGTTTTTTTTTGATGACAAATGCAGCGATACAAAAATAAAGGAATCTGTCGCTTGTAAACAAATAAGACGCCATTATATATTCAGCTGCACACACCGGGGCATGTTCGGCGTTTCAAGAGGGAACAAATGCCGTCCTTAATATCATTCCGGGGGATTTTCAATTTGAAAGTCTGGTTTCTTTGATTGTTAATTAACCCCTATCCTGTGTATTTACAAGCAAAAGATTTTAGTTATGAGAATCGGGTCATATCCCCTTTTGAATGGTTTGACATGCCATTACATTTATATACACTAAACTCATTATAATTTGAGAAATAATAGCTTTGCAATTATGTTCATTCTCTATGGGATGTCGTCTGCTTGGGCAGTGTTGGTCCGAATCTCTCGTATATCCCAGCTGCTATGGAGGTGGTTGTATTTGTATTTTTTATAAATCACCCGATATGTAGTTGACCTAAAACTTGTCCGATGTCCATCTGTTAGCTTACAAGTTTCCAGTGATACATTAGTTGACATATTTGTTATCTTCTTTGAATTTCACCTTTAAGTAATGGCCGTTGCTTATAAGGTGTCATTGGATTGACGTTGCACCGCATCATAATGGTCGTTGACGTGCCTTATTAACAGGCACCTGCAAAAAATGTATTTGTAAAATATTTGTTTCCGCTTTTCCCCCTTCCTTCTCTTTTGTTGTTGGTCTTTTGTGTTTTGTTGATTATTTTGTGCTTCATCGACGAGAGAATCTGGAATCTGCCCCTGCATGACCACACCATAATGTACGATTAAATGCCACTAAAGAACTCCACAAATATTGTTTTTTGTGTAGGTCCATTTGCTCATTTTATTTACTTCAACAAATTCACACTACGCTGCATGTACGAAATTTCGGTAATCCGAGTTTAGAGATTATAGCTTTAATTGCATTATCTGCATGTTTGAACTTGATGCTTCTAATTCAATGCAAGTAGATGTCACTTTGATCAGCACTATTTACCAAAGGATGACAGAATACAATGCCTCTTTATAGGGGATTCATGGATATCCACTTTGTAAATATTTTTTTAAAAATATTTGACTGCCTGCCAAATGGAGCAAACGGTTAGGTGAAATAGTGAGATAGATTTATTCCAGACACGACTATTCAAACGCAGTGAGGTCATGCAGTAGCATCATGGCGAGGAAGGAACCGGTCTTACTTGATATATGCATGGGTTCATCAGCTTCTTCTTTTCATGTTTTCCTTTCCCACCTGCCCTTTATTCCCTCCTTTTTGGAGAGTCGGGAAGTATAGTGGCACACATACACACTCTCTCTACCTCTATCTCTCTCATTCTCTCTCTCTCTCTCTCTCGTTTTTTCTCTCTCACACACCCACTCACACCCATGTCAATATAATATCTATTTCATTTTATATACAAGTCTACATGTGGAACATGACTAAGATTATAGATTTTTTTTGTAACCGAAAAGATCTAAAAATGGGTTTTAAACGTATAGACCAGTTTTGGAAACGCCCCCCCCTCAATGCTGTAAGAATTGTAGGTGTTCATAATTATTTTCTCACAGAAAAATTAACCTTTTTGAAATACGAGTGACCCAGGCCACGCCCCAACTAGTTTGACAAATAGCCAGTATGACATTTGTTGTCTTTGAGATGACATCCAAGACCAAATGCAAGTCTACCAATTGTGGGTTCAAACAGATTGTTATTCAAACCTTATACAAGGGAAAAATATTTATGAAACAAAGAAATATAAATGCAATAAACTGTATTCTGACTGTTATAAGGAAATATATGTTTTCTACCAATTTTGCTTATAGTTTATTTTTATTTGAGAGAGGACATGTATCAGCTATATAACACGCCTAAAACGCGATGTAAATAAATCCCAATTTTGAAGATGGTACCAATATGTAATTTAAATGTCTTTCATATGACACCAAATTCATGGTAATTCAGTGTTTTCTTGAAATATTTTTTCAAAATACTTTTTTTCTTTCTTCAATCGTTTCTTTTTTGGACGCCCTCTCCGACTTAGGGGATGACTGCTACAAATAAAAATGAGGAATCACATTGTTAGAATTCAATCTGGACTGTTATCGTCTAATCCGAAGTAGTGATTTAAATTACTCTTGTGAGAGTGACGGATTCCACTATTTTAAAAGTTCTGCGTTCTCGCTTCAAAACAAAGTGATCATATTAATCATGATTCCTCAAAGCGTGGATTTGCAATCCTTTAGTACGTAGAGCAGAAGTGTGTAAAATGCAATTGATGTGGACGGTGGTCCGACAGGTGCTCTTGCGAATTTGTTCTCCGTGGATTTTATTTCTTCAATGATATAAGGATGAATTCGCAATTTGAGTTAGATTTAGGGTAATTATGCTTTTGTAATACTGTACATAGCAAATATATGGGCATAAACATGCCTATAAAAAAAAATCCATTATAGCTCTTTGGGATGCTCGGGGATCCCCACCTTTTTTCTTCATATTTAGATAGAAATTGAGTCAGAGATATGATTTCATTTCTTATTTGGCCATTAAGTACATCGTGACGTCATCACAATGGCTTGGAACTAAAAATACGAATTTCTAGGTTGTGACGTCAGCATATTTATGGGTTATTGATTGTATCTCTTTAAATATTGAACACTTTTTTTCATAAAGGCGACATGTCAGAATTTTCTTTATTTGCGTGTTATGCGTATGGAATGTGAATTTCGTTCATGAAATCATGAAAATACGTGACATTGTTTTTTGAGCAGTATTTCGCCTTTTTCTGCTCTATTTCCTCCCAATGTTTGGTATGTTATAGCTGAGACTATGGGCCATGAGACCATGCCATTATTATTTTTTTTGATCAAGTGTTGGAATCATGTCTAAATTTTCATTTGAAAGTTGAAATTGCGACTCTCCATTTGTCAGCTTTGTATGTAAAATCTACGGGAAATACTTTGGTATATTGGTCAAAGCCGCTCGACTCCCATTCCGGTGACGCAGGCTCGAATCCTGGTGGGTCGACTTTTTATTTTTTTTTGTTTTGCTTTCTTTTTATATTTGATTTTATCACCTTCTTAGACTATTGTAACATATCATATGTAATAAATCACAAACAATGTAAAAAAAAAAAATGCGTGTTATATCTATGGGAAAGGAATGTCAATAGTTTGCGTACAACCCTATGGGATTTTTGTTGTCCTTGTCGCGTATTAAATATATAGCGTTAATCTCCAAAGTCTACTACAATATCAGATCGTCCAATTTCTATGATGCTAGTCTCCTTCCCAGACGTTTATATTTTCCACTTATTTTATTTTACTCTCCTTGAAAGATGTTAATAGCCTTCCAGTTCTTAAGATTTAAAGACAGTCCAGCTAAACCGTTTCAATGATCAATTAAATTCTCATTTCAATTCTGTCTTTGGTACAGTGATGGTTTCATGGAGGCGAATAATTAAATCCATACAAATAATTGTTCTAGGCTTCTAGCTACATCCAATGTAGGTCAAATAAATACAAAGCATTCCAATATTGTTTTTATATGCATTCCAGGTCGCACGCACATACATACCACAGGCCCATATTCAACCGCCCACACACATTTAGATTGTATGCCTTTCAGTATATTGAAATATTATTTTGTACATTGACCCTCGGTATTGCCAAAGTGTTTGTGCAAGTTCAGAGGAAGTTGAAGGCTTGAATTGAATTAATGGGGGAAATGGTTTAATGTTTAATCATGTTAACTATGTTTTACATTGGTATATTAATACTAGATTATATGATACCTCTTCAAGAAGATATGCAACTGGAATCACACGATTCATGCGCGAGTGAGCACAGCTATTTGAACATCAATAAGTCTCTGACTGACAATTACCAGAATGGGGAATTTGGTCATTCAAATTTTGATCACTGTTATCAAAACATTGTAGTTATCCTATGGACTTACCCAAGAACTATAAATGTAAAATTTCCTGTATAAGAAGTTTGTCATACTATTCTACATTTCTAGTTAAACATATAAGCGGTATTTCGTTTTGTATGTGATTTTGTTTATAATTGATAGAGCTTTTAGAACATAAAACAAATTAGAGAAAGATTCAAAAAGATCATTGTCAATTATATGTTAAGCCGAGAAATCGACTCTTTTGTGATTCTTTGTTTCAGAGTGCGCGTCGCTAGTAACTCATGGAAACTCTGACTACTGTTTAAAAAGTTGTTTTAAAGATATTATGTCCCTTTTGCAGCAAACATCAAATTCTGTAGAGCTTTGCAGGAATTATGAATATGTCATATATGTCCTATCTGTGAAATTTAAACGTAAGCAGTGTCCTAATATTCAAGTTATGCAAGGAAACCTGTTTACTTGCTAGACTTCACTGTCAGACACTATTGAGTGACTGACTGGCCTTTTTTTTTCCTCTGGTAGTAACATACATACAATTGGCTGTAAAGGGTTTGTCTACATCAATAACCTACTTCTTGTAATGGCCAAAATTTAACTGATTGAATCTTTGCGCAGCATAAAACGTACGACCATTCAATACAATGGTCTGAAAAGTCAGACTATTACTTACTGGCTCTATAGCTCTTAGGTCGATTCGACAACTAATAGTCGTTATTTTTCCACTTAAAGACATGTTCAAGCCCCCCCCCCTTTTTTTTTTGTTATATGGAAGTTCTAAATTAGTATTATTTTTCAAATGCCGTTGGAATTTAACCTTTCATCTTTTTGGCTTGCAAATGGGACATAGTACCTTTAAAGGAGACGGTTAGACATGATTTGAAGTATGGGTGTTTGTCGTGTGCTATATCCCATCATCAACCGATAAAAGTACTAATTAGCATATTTGATTATGTTTATAATTAGTTATTTTGATGGCTGTGACCGAGACTTTCGTGAACGGATTTTGTATATCTAATATTAACAAATGGCAGGACTATGATATTTGGAATAATTGTGTTTATCTAACATGGATGAAATCATATTAGTTCAGACAGGCGCGGATCCAGTATTTTTTAGGGGTGGGGGCCCAAATTCGAAATCAATTTGAAATTTAGTGTAAGCACTAATATTTTTTTTTTTTTGCCCTGGAAAATTGGAAAAATTGCACCCCCCCCCTTGAGCGCCAGGGGGGGGGGGGGGGGGGAGGGGCATCTCCAAAAAAAGGTCAAATTAACGTTAAAAAAAGTAAAAATACACATTTTTTCCCAGGGGGGGGGGGGCGCCACTGATCCGCCACTGATTTAAGAGAACAGTCGTTAGAAGAAAAATAAATTGAACGTGTTTCGTCTTTTTTTATAAACCTCAAAAGCGGGCGTTTTATGCGCCTCAGCTTCGAACGATTTTGAACAAAGCAGGTTCGTGCTTGACAACACATTTAATCAGAAATGTGTCTCTTTATACTTCATGGGATGGTGTATGAATACACCTTTTTTCACCTCGGTGGGAAGAGTCCGCAAACAGGCATCGAACTTTCGAGTATAATTGCGGTTTGTTAAACGCCGAGGTTCAGATTTACAGGGACTGAAGTGAGATATTCCTCCATTTGTTAGCATATTACAAAAGTATATATCTTTTTGAAAAAAACAAAATGGATAAAAGTAATTGAATAATGACAGGAATGGCAGGTTCGACCATTCCGCCCCAATAATAAATCTACGATTTCTCAACTTTAAAGGGATCCGGTAACTTTGTCTCAGATTCTGAAATAAAATTGTGGATTTAGCTCATGATGCAATGATAATTATAAACCTTTAGGTCAGTCAGGAACTCCATGACTTTTACAAGCCGATCGCCTGTCTGATTATCAAGATATTTATGATTGGAATTACAAATTTTGAAAACCGTTCGCCTGACGGTTTTCATAACACTACAGTCTATTGGGAAAAACGGGTATGGTAAAACCGGTCACTCAAAGATTTTTACTTTTTTGAGGCACTTCTTGATCATTTTGAAGCGGGATTTTTTAGGGCTTCAATATTACACCAACTCACAGACACTGATAACACGTAGAGCCGTGTATCTCAGATTTAACATTGTTAAACGATCCCTTTAAGATAAGGCTTAACAAAAATGTTGTATTGCCCTTTGCGACCGAGCCAAAAATTAAAAGAAAAAAATGTTTAACGAATACAAAAATAGGTATTACATATAGCTACTTTATAGCAAACAAAGCCTAAGCGGTGACCGTTGGTCCACCATGGTCCCCTTTTTTATGTTAATTGAGAGCTGATTTGATGAGATAATAGGGATTTTTAGATTTACACGAAAACGTGGACCTCTACGTGTAACATCCTTTAAAGGCAATGTGTCGTCCTTTTAAGGCACTACCGGGCACTGCCAGTGCCTTAATAGGACGTCACATTGCCTTAAAAGAATGCCACACGTAGAGGTCCACGTTCTCGTCGTGTAAATCTAAAAGTCCATAATATCCTATCTGTGACCTCGCAGCATGCAGTTAGGTCTAATCCCTCCTGGCCAACTAGTGCAGTGAATCAACACTATTGTTGAACTTGTTTCCTATCTTTTATTCTGTTTTGCCATTGTAGCTGCCAGACCCGGTAAGACTTATTGAATTTAGTTGTTTTCATGCACGTGCTACCACCGTGAACGTGACACCGGGCATTCCAAAGTTCAAAGGAACAATTCATGTGCTCTGATATGAATAAGTCAAGTCAACGGCATGCCGTCGTCGTCGGTCACGTGACCACGACCATTGGTTTCATCAAGCTGAACGGGCGTGCGTGGGCAAGCTCGTTCTGATGTTAAAGGTAATACAAAGTTTTGGTATGGGGTCATGAATTTGGTTCAAATGAACATATTGGAAGCATATGCGATCCTACAATATTCAGTGATCGTTGTCGTGGTTGAAATCGAGTCTAAAGTTATACAATTGTAAACAATACACTCTTTATGTTGTATAGCTCCCTCTCAAGGTCAAGCTATCAATTGAGCTATCAAACATAATGTTTCTTGACTAAAATCGACCAATTAGCCATTCCCGTTTGGAAACTATATAGCACAACTACATATTCTGAGATTTTCATGGTCGCACATATGGCTCCGTTTAGTCTCATTTCACGACGCCCCCTATCGTCAGAGCATGGTCAGCGTCAGCAGCCTAACATGTTAGCCTATGGACGTTTTTTTTCTTCAAAATCGTTAAAAATTCATTTTTTGTTTAAACGAAAAGCACATCCACCCGACGTACGTTATCACTAGCTCTTTCATTTGAGCCCTCATGTCTCATTGACTTTTGAAAGTTCACCCACCGTAATTTTTCAAAATAGGTTGCAAGCTCGCCATTGCCTATAATACACATGTGAAACAAGTCTAACTTTGGACTCAGTTTACCAAGCGATTTGAAGATTATAGGTCGAGCACACGAAACATAAAACGCATGAATTATCATAGATCACTTCTGCCTATTTCATTTTGTCCATTTCATCCAACCCCCCACCGTAATTTTTCCATTTAGTAAAAGCAAACATTTTGCCGAGTTTAGCAAGAACATGAATATTCATGAACGGTCAGACAATACAGCCTTTTAGTACGTAACGTCTAGTGAATGGGAATGTGCGATCATTCTGCGATGATCCGTTCAGGAGGTAGAGGTCAGTGGTTTGTGCTGGCAATGTTCACGCGAGCGAAAATGAGACAATCGGAGCAATATGGCTACCATTGTACGGCCGTAGGCGCTATTTGAAATTCATCAAATTTACCGGGAGCACCGGTAATTTTTTATATTCAATTTTAGTCAAAAGCAGAAGTGTTTCAGGAGCTAAAGTTTCTAGTGCTTATAATACATCCACAGGGGCATCCAAATATATCAAAATTGTAAAGAATCACTATCCACTCGATTTTCAAAATTTCTCAAAACTTTGTATTACCTTTAACATATTTGGTGCAGTTCAGTTTATATTTCACTCAAGGGAAACATTAAAATACAAGATACGTATCATAGACATATTGACAAAGCTATGTACATTTACAAGTCTAAACGATGAGATTTATTGTAATGTACAACGAAAAGTAAACGTTTGAAAGTGAAAATCTACTGTAGAACTTGCGTGGTAGAAAATAATATGCATTAATAAGAGGATGGGATCTAAATTCATGAATGTTGTTCATTCCTCCAGTTTCTGCGTTTCATACTGTGCCACAAGAGGTGGTGCGTTTACTAAAGGACATCCCTCCAACTTCTTGAGCAATTAATCTTATACTCAGAATAAAACCGAGGAACGATCTGAAATACAGCTTGTAAGCAATGTTCTTGCAACAATTGTAACATATTTTCCTTCTCGAGGAAACAATGTAATGTCTACAATCTACACATAAATTAAACACAATTGCTACATATATATCATGGTACAATAATCCAATTTATAGAGTGTATATTCTCAGTCAGATGTAATGCAACTGAAACCCACCTCACACTATACACTATCGTCCTGCCATCCACATTTCGAAGAAATGGAAATTGAATTACAAAGGGAATCTTTAATAACAAACATCATCTTCCTGATTTAGCTTCTAAGTAATGACAAGAATAGTAACTTCCCGGTTCCCCCCCCCCCCCCCCCCACTCAGAGGTCGGAATGACTGCATGCGTGTTGCCAAAATGTCCGGTAAAGGGGTACTTTTCATGCGGCAAAGTCCGGCCCGAGAATTGTAAACAAAAAAAGGGGGGGTATTTGACTTTTCACCCGGAGATTTCTTTAAAAAGGGGGTGTTTATCTTTTTTTTCTCTCATCTCTTTGGACTCCTGAGAAATTATTCCGAATTTAGGGGGGGAAATTGAGCATTTTTCCTGATTAAGGGGGTCTCCAAGGCAGGAAAAGCCCGCGAAAAGTCCGCGAAAGGGGGGTTCGGAAATGTTGGCAGTCCTCAGATAGGGGGTGCTTTCAAAAAGAGGGTACGAGCATATGCGTGCCCTAAATAACAATGAGTGGGGGGGGGGGGGGTAACGTCCGGAAATTTCGTGCTTTGAACTTTTGAAATCAGAATAAAAGCTGAAGCGGCTTCAAATCGTGGACAATCGCACTACTGCTCTGATATCACTACGATTCTGAGCCGATTTAGCTTTTCCTTTTCCAAGGAAGCATGAAATCTCTTTAAAATTTTGATTCTGATTTTTTTTTTTTTTAATTTTTTTTTTATAATTTTTTTTAGATCTTCGGGCATTAAGATCGTACATGTTTCAATGTTTGCATCATATGATATTGCAAATCCTTCCAAAATCGACTCGTAGTCGGATCGTACAGCTGGCGGTTGACTTCATTTGATTGAGGCTGAGAAGACGCGCTATTGCTATGAAATATATTCAGTATACGTGCAGCAATATGCGTACGCGAAACCAAAGCGTGAGGAGAACAGCGGTCTGCTGATGTATGTGTCGCAAGCTGGTACGTGAGCCCTGGTACATATTTATGTATATACTGTACCGTATATAGAGTCAATACATTAGGTTTGGTAATTTACAGTTATCAGTTGCTCTTCCCGTTCATGCAGGCCTTTTTATTACTAGACCAGGCCCTGTTGCATTTATCATACCACTGATGTTAAATTTCCCTCAATATTAATTATAAAAAGCAATATCACTCAACACCCACTCAAATGAAGGTTTCCCTGGAAGTTACCATTAATGGCAAAGGTACCATGAATGGTAAGTTTAATGCAACGGGGCCCGAGGGGCTGCCCCGCCCCCCCCCCACTCAGTGTTATTTAGGTTACGCATATGCTTGTTCCCTCGTTTTGAAAGCACCCCCCCCCCTATCTGAGGACTGCCAACATTTCCGAACCCCCCTTTCGCGGGCTTTTCCTGCCTTGGAGACCCTCCTAAATCATGAAAAAATGCTCAATGTACCCCCCTAAATTCGGAATAATTTCTCAGGAGTCTAAAGAGACGATCGAGAGAAAAACAAAAACACCCCCTTTTTAAAGAAATCTCCGGGTGTGGGGGGGGGGGGGGGCGGGGGGCTGTTAGGGGGAATGCACAAACCTTTTTTCCTCTCATGTGGTTATTGCTTCAAAAAGCATTGCATACAACCAGTCGGTGATATTTCTCATGTACCTCCTTCAATCATGCAAGCAATGTCGCACACAAGTAGTTTGTAATTGAACTGCGTTAGTCGCTTCAGTTTCCTCATCAATCATAACTGCGGCATTGCTTCTTTTTTTCTTCCAAAATGCACTATACAAATACATGGACGTGCTGCATGCGATTCCGAGTACTTACCTGAACGTGACGTCGTATTGAGACGTGACCCTCCCATTCTCCCACACACGGCCGTATGAAGGTGAATCACAGATATCAAGCTTACAACCTTTCGCACATTCCATTCATCTTAACTTGCAATCTTGTAATTCTCTAGTGGACAAACTTTCACAACTTGACAGCAGTTTACTTGGTCTGCCAGTCTGCAAGTAAAAGTATGTATCGGATTTTCACGGAGTCTTCGCACAGCGTGACCAAATCAAGGCTGCAAGTACTATCATAAATTACTCGTTATCACTGTAAAAAGAGGTTCGGAACGAGAATTATTACATAGTTTTATTTGTTGGATAAATGAGGAAGAAAGATGGGTGCAACTGGGATTACACAACGCGATTCTAGGGTGATGATCCCAAGGATCTATGATTAGCACACCAGCCAGCAAAATTATTCTCTTATAGCCTACGGTAGCTCTTACATCTACATACGTATCATTCGAAGCTGTGCATCCTCTAACTTTGTTCAACTTCAATTATGACACACGGTAACAGATGAAAAGAAGAAATCAAAATAGAAATACAAAAAATATTGTTCGATTTTGATCAAACCTTTGAACATTATATTCATTACAAACAGTAGTGTGAAGCCTTGCGATAACTGATTTGGAAACTCTCATCCTTCGTATATTGGTGCGCTCTGTGAATACTGATTGATATTTTCTTTCTTTCTTCGAAACTTTGAAAGTGATCTCATTTTCTGAGCCCGACAACACTATACAATTTTACTTTCGATTTACGGGATAGCAGGCAGCATATCTGTGACGCCATGTCGGGTCATCGCTCAAGAGAAATACTGGCTATCGCCATGGTGGTGTTGCTAATCGCATTGAATCTAAAGGAGTGTCATTCAGAAGGTAAGAGTATGTTACTTTATGGTCACAGTATCAATTACAGTAAGAATGGTGATATTAAGGATAAAATGTGGAATGATCATGATAGTAATGATGATGATGATGAGAAAAGGTAATAAGTAATATCAAGATGAATCTTTCTTAGTTTAAAAAGCCTTTAACGAATTTATATTGATGCCTTGGTCTTTCTCGTCCACTTTTCTTTTGTCTTCCCTTTTTTATTCTATCAGTCTGTTGATTTAGTTTATATATTGTAGTCAAACTCTATTATATGAAATATTGTTAAAATAATATTAAGTGATATAATGCCTCGTATGAGGAAAAGAGAAAAAAGATGATGATGATGAAAATAATATTAATAATAATAATAATAATTCATAATAATAACAATAACATAAGACTTCAGCCAGCAAAGTGTGCTCGAAACCTTGGGGTTGTGATAGATAATCAATTAGCAATGTCAATTCACGTAAGCAAAATATGCCGTAATGCTGCTTATGGGCTACACAAGATAGGAAAAATAAGGCGTTACCTTGATCAGGATACAACAGAAAGACTTGTCCACGCTTTTGTAATTAGCCATATTGATAGCTGTAATGGTTTATTGTACGGTCTGCCTGATACACTGATTGTAGACTGCAGCAAATACAAAATTCTGCTGCCAGGCTCATTACTAGAACACATTCACGAGAATCAGTTTCCCTCATACTTCGTAATTTAAATTGGCTTCCAGTTAAAGATAGATTAATATTTAAACTTCTTGTAATAGAATTCAAATGTCAGCATCAATTGGCTCCTCTCTACTTACAACAGCTTCTCAATGAGTATCATCGAATTAGGCAGCTTCGTTCTAGTTCAAGACAGTTGTTTGTCCCCCTTACGGTATCTACAATATCATATGGGCATAGAGCATTTCAATATGCAGTCCCTCAACTATGGAACAAACTTCCTATTAATATCAAAGAATATTCTTCTCTTGATATATTCAAGCCTCTGTTAAAGTCTTACCTTTTTCAAATGTAATTGTGTACCATTCTTTATACAATACAATGTATTTTACATGTACATGTAGTTTCAGTTTGGATATTCATCATGCTATTATGTTCTTATCATTTCCTTTCTTCTGTACTCACTTCTTGAATTTTTTCTATTTCCACAGCACTTAATTGTAATTTGCGCTATATAAAAACTGAGTATTATTATATAAATAAATGTAACTACGATATTGATATGATAATAGTAACAATAATCATACAATTAACAACAGCAACAATGATAAGAATAGGTATACAAAATAATGATTATAATACCAATAATCATTATAGGAAGATAAAGAAGGAGAAAATAATAACACGTGGTTTATAGTCATTTGGTCTATTACAGTTCGTCCCCTACCCAATTAGTCTTTTCCCATATGGTTTTCACCCAGCTTGTCTACTATGGTCTAATAATCATTTCGTCTACTTATCATTTGGTCTAGTGACCATTTAGGCTAATTATATAGTGATTTTTTTTCCATTTGGTCTAATTAATCTGCTACCTATTTGATCTATAGTGTGTTTGGTTGTTTGTTTGTTTGATTGATTTTATTTCTGCGTTCGAATAACAAATACAGGGTTATAAATGTTTACATAAGTATTATATACATAGCAAATCATGTCTAATAATATTATAAACAAACCATAATACAAAGCATACAAACAAATATAACAGATATTTGTATATATTTTTCATTTAGCTAAAGAGATACATTTCATAACGCAGAAGACCGCCATCGGGAGCGATTAGGCTGGAAATGGATGGCGGCCTCGTGAAATTTTTTTTTATATATTTAGCAACAAAAATCTCTTGGTAAAACCTAGTGATCAAGTGGGGTGCAATGCAATTCCAGGTGTGAGTGCAGCAGATGGTAGTTGAGTAAACGGAATATTAAATCATGGTTTCAGACAAAGCTATTATACTAATTTAAAGCGTTTGGCACATATGATCGTATTATTTTTCTTTTCAGAGTGGCTTTCAAGGAATAGAGGGTTGAACAAGATTTGATGTTGTCTGGAAAATTATTCCAAATATCCGGACCACAATGTCTAATGGCTTTGTGCGTTATTAATAATTTGGGGTTTATAGTCAGGTGGAAATTTCTAGATATGCGAGTGGGGTAGGAATGAACAGAACAATTGAAACTAAACATGCTATCAAAGAATGGTGGAAGTTGTTTATTAATATATTTGAAAAATATAACTGCTACTTGAATAGTATTCAAATTTTTAAAAAAAAATTCGTGTTCTAAGTTTAGAGAATAAGGGGTCAGTGTGAGCCAAATAATGTGATCCTGTACAAATACGGATAGCTCTCTTTCGTTCATTTAGTCTAATAATTAGTTAGTCTAGTTCCCGGTTTGTTAAATGCCCTTTTCGTCTTCCACCTATAAGTTATAATAATCATATAACCATTAATAATAAACATGCACTATTGGTTACTAAGCAGTTGGGAAAGAAGAAAGCTGCTATCAAAAACACGGATATCTCGAGGGATCATGACATTTATTTGTGTAAAATATACAATGTATTCAAAAGTTAATAAATCAAAACATCGTCAAGATATTGTTGATAAACACAACAAGTACAGAAATGTACTGACCACTGTACTCAGAAATGCAAATAAGTCATTACTATTACGACATGAGCCGTTATCAATGAATCGTTAGCTGAAAAAAAACAGATCACCGAGTATAGTGCTTAGGTGGCCGATAGACATATTACAAAGGTTCGGGGAGAAAATGTCCTGCTTACATCTGCATATGATATTGTTAATGAATACAATGACTTTTGTGTAAATATAGGACAGTATATAGCAAATTAATTTGCCAATGAAAATGTAGCATTTTTTTTTTTTTTTTTTTTTTTTTTTTTGGGGGGGGGTAGAATATAGAGCCATCTATATTTTACAAGCCAATAAACTGGAATTGAAATTAAATTCAAGTTGTGTTACCTGATGGCAAATAGGCTTGTGCTCTCGATAACATTCAAGTGGAATTAATTAAAGATAGCGCTTCATGTATGTCACATCCACTGTCATATATATATATATATATATTAAGCTTGACTTACTCAGAAACTGGCAAGGTTCCAGATGAAATGAAATAAAGTCATCGTGACGTCATCCAGGCGCCATTTTGTGAAAATCAACTTATGATCATATCTTCATAACGGAAAAGTATTTCTCATTCATAATTATCACGATTAAGATTAATATCCGTCCGCTCAATTTCAAGTCATTTAACGTACGCAAATGCGTGCATGCGCGTTGGTCCGCGCGTTTACGCGCGCGCAAAAAATTAAAATGCTCTAAATCATCCCAAATTTTTTTTGCATACGTTTTAGGCCATATGGAGCATTTGACAAAAAATTATGCTCACGCACATGCGCGCGCGTTTTTTGAGCGTACTAGCGTTTTGCAACATAGAATCGCCGAAATTTCTCTATCATCATATTTGGCACATTTTTCCAAGCATTTTGATAACTTGTTCACCTTTTATTTACGCAATGAGCGTCCGTCAAAGTTGACAGCACGCGCGGATTTGCGTTATCTTTATCCACAATACATGGGCAAAAACATGCCTATATAAAATTCATTGTTACTCTTCAGAATAGATAAAAAATTCCAATCTTTGTTCATATTTAGATATATTATGAAATGGAAATATGATTTCATGTCTCATTTGATCCTCAATTAACTCATGACGTCATCATAATGGCCTCCAAACTCAAAATTTCAATTTGCATATTATGACGTCAGCATATTTTTGGAACATTAATTTTATCTCTATAAATATCGATCAATTTTCTTTTAAATTTTGTTCTAGCTGAAACAATTTTCTACAAATGCAGTATTCACAATTTTTATTTTTGACAAAAGTATCATGGTGTATTTTGGGGATTAAAGGAGGCATGTCAATTTTTCACATTTTGCGTGTATTGTCTATGGCACATGACTATTTCTCAAAACTGGATTCTACATTTCCCTCTTTCGCGAGCAATATCTTCGTTGTTTTAGCTTTGTTTTTGCTGAGCTTCGGGTATGTTGTAGCTGAGACAAAAGGCTATCTCCAGCGTGCACTTTATTTTTTCGATCATATGCCGGGATCATGCTCATATTTCACTTGCAAAGTAGGACTTCAGAATTCCATTTCCCGTTTACGTGTTATCGCTATGGGAGATGTTTTGGTATTCCTGTCTTTTGCAAGCAATATCGCCGTTATTTCGGCTTGGATTTTGTTGATTTTTGAGTATGTTGTAGCTGAGACTATATGCTATCTAAATCAACCCTCATTTTTTCAATAAGAAATAAACATTTAAAGTGCTTAAAACCCCAAACCAAGTAATTTTCTATACGTTTCAGACAATTTTAAGCGTTTCAAAAATTTCCGCGCGTGCGGGTCGGTGCGCGCATATTTGCGCGCATAACGTACGTGGAACAGAGAAATTCCTTTTTTTGCATTTTTTGGATTTCTGATACTTTCCTCAACAATACCTGTAAATTTCAGTCAATTTTGAGACATGATGATGGAATAAGCGGGCGTCAAAGATAACAACACGCGCGCGCGCACATTTGCATTTTTAAAACAAAAACATGCCTATGTTTAATAGGTCATAATTTCTATAAGTGCCCGGATAATCCAATTTCTTTTAATAAGTGGATTAAGTATGAGTTGTATATATTATTCCATACATCTTTTTGGCTTATCGGGTTTTCCGATATCATCATATTGCTCGTTCAAGTCAAAACTTTTAATTTTAATTGATTAAGTAATTAATGACAATGCACGTTGGACCATATATCGTTCATCTTTATTCGAATTTCACAAAAAAATTTATTGTGTTGTTGCTGAGGTAATTTTTTTAATTACTTGTGACATTTATTTTCCATTTTGTTGACGGGATCATGACGAAATTTGTGGTCAAAGACGACGAGTCCAAATCAAACTTCAGTTTTTACATGCACTTGTGATGACGATCGAACTCAAATGATCGCAGTACAATTTTAAACTTCCCACAGAAGTCTGCCGTCAATATAAACGCGTCTTAGATTGGTCTTCAATTGTGCTCGTCATTAATTGTCTTACCGCTGGAGATTTGGAGATGTCTTTTCTCTTACTGCTTTTGATTTTTTTTATGCTTTAAATTTGTCAGATCAAAATTGGATAAAATGACCCTTCGCAGGTCTGATCTTAAATTTATCGACCTTTGATACTCCAGACCTACAGGCAAACGATTTAGATTACATATTTATGATCCCACGGGCAGTGGAAACTACCTCGCACTTTTGGTCATCTTAACGTGTATTCTTTGCTCAAGGCCCCAATTCAATTCCACATTTCCAACGTTATTTAAATTACCCGAGGGTTTGTATCTTTCTACAAAATACACGATAAACAATAAGCCTGAATGAATACGGGTAATATTCAATGGTCAAAAGTTTGTCAAACGACTTTGAATTAAAGGGAGACAAACTCTTTTCTCAAAGTTTGTTTGTTGATTCAGGGAAGCAGGGTGCGATCCAGCCGGGGGCGATTCTCAACAACATGAAGCAAATAGTAAGCATCTAAAAACTTCAGATGCCTGTTTGATTATAATTTAAATTTGAGTGTATGCCTCAATCATAATTATATAGAGAATATATCCACTAATTTCGCTGAAACAATTCTCCTCCTCCCCGTTCTTCTTCATCTTCTACTTCCTAGTAGTAGAAGTTGGAGTAGTAATAGCAGCAGTATCATAATAATCATTGTTATATTTATAATTATAGTAAATATCGTAATTATAATCATTATTATAAAGCTTATTTTTTATTATCATTCTTATAGTTATTTGTATGCTTTTTCTTCTGATCATAATTATCGTATACACAATACGTCATGTGCCGAGAATTTATTGCAACACCCACAACAAAAAGTGAGTCACCCTTACTCAAATTGATGAGTCACTGGTTTGTCCGTACAGCGAAACACTTGAAGGACCATGTGAGTCACTATGACTCGATACAAATGAGTCTTATTTATCTAAGAGACTCATTTGTATCGAGTCATAGTGACTCACATGATCCTTCAAG
This sequence comes from Strongylocentrotus purpuratus, assembly GCF_000002235.5. Lineage (NCBI taxonomy): Eukaryota > Metazoa > Echinodermata > Echinoidea > Camarodonta > Strongylocentrotidae > Strongylocentrotus > Strongylocentrotus purpuratus. The sequence continues at coordinate 13,040,723 of NW_022145613.1, read as the reverse complement.
TGTTTCGCTGTACGGACAAACCAGTGACTCATCAATTTGAGTAAGGGCGACTCACTTTTTGTTGTGGGTGCATCATGACATAGACCCCCCTACTCATCACACACATACCATACCATGCCAGAGTCACTGTCCACATTTGCAATGGAAAATATATCCCAAAATATCACATTTTAGCGATGCAATCGGTGGTCCCGCTACCCGAATCTGAAAAATCTACTTTGTACGCACTAAATTAAGCCTTAACTTGAGATTTATTTGTCACCCATACTGTCACGAAACAATCTTGAATTAATTCGTTTTACATCAAATAACAAGGATCTAGGAGTTTCGTTGTATAAAACAATGATGCAAGATCATGCATGTTTTCATTCGACACGGCTTCGTGCGATACAGTAGAATCTATACACTATGAACATGACTGACAATGAGAGCGGACAAAATATACAGTTCCTCAGGTAGACAAAGGAACATCCCTTCACAGCTATTATGTAAAAAGGTGAATATGCATGTGACACCTGTTCTACACATTTTTACATAATAGCAGTAAGGGATGTTCCTTTGTCTACCTGAGGAACTGTATATTTTGTCCGCTCTCATTGTCAGTCATGTTCATAGTGATAGTTAAGTTACACACAGCCTCATCAACTCGAGTGCGGATATCGTAAAATGAACGCATGCATCATTTGTATAATAATCAGAAGATTCAGCCCACGAATCCAGTCATAAAAATCATCGTTTAAAACCATATGAATAATTATGCGTACCAATTTTTCACTAGCTGGAGTCAAAACTCTTCTGAATCCAAGATATAAGATGGCGACGTCGCGTCGTCGATCGGGAATTCAAATATGGCTCGAGAATGCGCATTTTGGATGACGTCACGAAAGCATGCGCGCGCATGCATACAGCCTCACTTTCAAGTTGACTCACTTTTTTCTTCTAAAATGCTCTTATGTCGATCTTGAATCATTTTTTACGACCATGTGAGTCAGTCAAAGCATTTTGCAAATGCGTCAGCTCATGATTGACACACTGGTGAAATATAAATGAGTCAATAGAGACTCATTGGTTGTTACTAATGAGTCAATTTACACCTGACTCACGAAAATTATGCTTAAATGTGTCAAATGACTCACTTTTTGTTGTGGGTGTATGATACATCCAAGATGTCTACCAAAAATGTCAATTCGTTGGTGAAATATTATCAAGCCAAAAGAAGGAACATTAGAACTTCTATTTTAAATTGAAATAAATAGAGAATACAATCATGATTTTGGAACTAGGGGATTAACATGGACATTATGCACTTGCTTACATGACCACATTAACTCTTATTTATTCTACCTCCAATGTTTTCAGACTGTTTTCAAAACAATATCATGTTTGTCGATCATAGTTCTATGTAGCTTGATGTCTCATGGTAATTTAATCAATCTAAGCAACAATTTTTGAATTTTAGCGACAATCGTTCGCCATTGCTGCTCTTTAATACTATTATGACGTGCAGTAACAAATTGAAATTTCAGAACTCATGATAAATTCGTTTAACAGTTGATTCTACTTGGTTGATTCTATTGTACGGATTATTTAGCAGAACGAGATAGAAATTGACATTTTCATGGCTAACGACTTTGCGTTCGTTGTTGTTCATCGTCTCTACAATGCTATTTGAACAATATTTGGTGACAAAAGACGGCATTTCTATGTAGCTTCAAAGGCCATCAAATAACAAAAACATGGCACATGAAAAGATCCTCAGTACTGGGTCTGATCTAAAGAAAACTTAATTTGAACCCGGCCATATTCTCTCTCTCTCTCTCGCTCTCGTTTGTCATTGCCTTAATTTTCCTCGCTTACTTCATTCTTACCACGGAATATGTAATGTTTATGCACGTGTATGCCTCAATCATTGAGAATATACTCACTAATATCGCTGAAATGATTCTTCTCCTACCGCTTTTTCTTCATTTACTTCTTCTTAGTAGTTGTAGTAGTAGTAGTAATAGCAGCAGTATCATAATAATCATTATTATTATCATTGTTATATTGATTATCATAGTAAATATCGTAATTATAATCATTATTATAGTAATTATGTGTTATTGTTATTATTCTTATAGTTATTTGTATGCTTCTTCTTCTCATCATTATTATCGTATACACAATACGTCATGTGCCAATAATTTATTGCTACGATACATCCAAGATGTCTACCAAAACTGTAAATTCGTTGCTGAAATATTATCAAGCCAAAAGAAGGAACATTAGAATTTCTATTTTAAATTGAAATAAATTATATAGGAGAAATAAATAGAGAATACAATCATGATTTTGGAACTAGGGGATTAACATGGACATAATGCACTTGTTTACATGACCACATTATCTCTTATTCATTCTACCTCCAATGTTTCAGACTGTTTTCAAAACAATATCATGTTTGTCGATCATAGTTCTATGTAGCTTGATGTCTCATGGTAATTTAATCAATCTAAGCAACAATTTTTTAAATTTTAGCGACAATCGTTCGCCATTGCTGCTCTTTAATACTATTATGACGTGCAGAAACAAATTGAAATTTCAGAACTCATGATAAATTCAATTAACATTTGATTCTACTTGGTTGATTCTATTGTTCGGATTATTTAGCAGAACGAGATAGAAATTGACATTCTCATGGCTAACGACTTTGCGTTCGTAGTTGTTTATCGTCTCTACAATGCTATTTGAACAATATTTGGTGACAAAAGAAAAAAATAGTTGATTCTACTTGGTTGATAGAAATTGACATTCTCATGGCTAACGACTTTGCGTTCGTAGTTGTTCATCGTCTCTACAATGCTATTTGAACAATATTTGGTGACAAAAGACGGCATTTCTATGTAGCTTCAAAGGCCATCAAATAACAAAAACATGGCAGATAAAAAGATCCTCAGTACTGGGTCTAATAATTTAAAGAACACTTAATTTGAACCCGGCCATATTCTGTCTGTCTCTCTCTCTCTCTCGCTCTCGTTTGTCATTGCCTTCATTTCCCCTCGCTTACTTCATTCTTACCACGGAATATGTAATATGTATGTGTATGCCTCAGTCATTGAGAATATACTCACTAATATCGCTGAAATGATTCTTCTCCTACCCCTTCTTCTCCATTTACCTCTTTATAGTAGTTGTAGTTGTAGTAGTAATAGCAGCAGTATCATAATAATTATTATTATCATTGTTATATTAATTATTATAGTAAATATCGTAATTATAATCATTACTATAGTAATTATGTGTTATTGTTATTATTCTTATAGTTATTTGTATGCTTCTTCTTCTCATCATTATTATCGTATACACAATACGTCATGTGCCAAGAATTTATTGCTACGATACATCCAATATGTCTACCAAAACTGACAATTCGTTGCTGAAATATTATCAAGCCAAAAGAAGGAACATTAGAATTTCTATTTTAAATTGAAATAAATTATATAGGAGAAATAAATAGGGAATACAATCATGATTTGGAACTGGGGAATAACATGGACATAATGCACTTGTTTACATGACCACATTATTTCTTATTCATTCTAGCTCCAATGTTTTCAGACTGTTTTCAAAACAATATCATGTTTGTCGATCATAGTTTTATGTAGCTTGATGTCTCATGGAAATTTATTCAACCTAAGCAACAATTTCTGGATTTTAGCGACAATCGTTCGCCATTGCTGCTTTTTAATACTATTATGACGTGCAGTAACAAATTGAAATTTCAGAACTCATGATAAATTCAATTAACATTTGATTCTACTTGGTTGATTCTATTGTTCGGATTATTTAGCAGAACGAGATAGAAATTGACATTCTCATGGCTAACGACTTTGCGTTAGTAGTTGATCATCTTCTCTACAATGCTATTTGAACAATATTTGGTGACAAAAGACGGCATTTCTATGTAGCGTCAAAAGCCATCAAATAACGAAAACATGGCACATGAAAAGCTTCTCAGTACTGGGTCTGATTTAAAGGAAACTTAATTTGAACCCGGCCATATTCTGTCTCTCTCTCTCTCTCTGTCGCTCTCGTTTGTCATTGCCTCCATTTTCCTTCGCTAACTTCATTCTTACCACGGAATATGTAATGTGTGTGTGTAGGCCTTATGTTAATTAGGGTCAATGGTCAAATTGTCTCAATATATCTTCCATACATCCATATCGATCAAGGCTAAACAGTAGAAACTTGGCATATGGATAGATCATAATGAGAGAAGCATTTTATATAACAATATGACATCGCGAAAATGCATTCTTCATTATGTAAATCATTAGCATACGTATCACCTAATTCGTCAAAGTGACGAATTAAAGTCTAGTTAGGTGATACGTAACGAAGTCTACGTATCACCTTTTGATTTCGTCAAGATTTTTCTTTATTATTATTAGGTGATACGTAACGAAGTCAACGTATCACCTTTTGATTTCGTCAAGATTTTTCTTTATTATTATTAGGTGATACGTAACGAAGTCAACGTATCACCTTTTGATTTCGTCAAGATTTTTCTTTATTAGGTGATACGTAACGAAGTCTACGTATCACCTTTTGATTTCGTCAAGATTTTTCTTTATTAGGTGATACGTAACGAAGTCAACGTATCACCTTTTGATTTCGTCAAGATTTTTATTATTATTCCTATTATTCTTCCTCGATTTTGTTCGCAGGATATCTCAAGACTGAATAAAGCCATTGTCATGAATTTTTCAACGATGATAGATCTTAGTCTAACTTAGAACTGCGTGACTTTTCAAAGACTCAAAATTATCGTGACGTCATCCAGGCGCCATTTTGTGAAAATCAACTAATGATCATATCTTCATAACGGAAAAGTATTTCTCATTCATAATTATCACGATTAAGATCAATATCCGTCCGGTCAATTTCAAGTCAATAACCGTGCGCAAATGCGCGCGTGCGCGTTCGTCCGCGCGTTTACGCGCGCGCAAAAATTAAAAATGCTCTAAATCATCCCAAATTTTTTTTGCATACGTTTCAGGTCATATGGAGCATTTGACAAAAAATTATGCTCACGCGCATGCGCGCGCGTTTTTTGCGCGTACTAGCGTTTTGCAACATAGAATCGCCGAAATTTCTCTATCATCATATTTGGTACATTTTTCCAAGCATTTTGATAACTTGTTAACCCTTTAATAACGCAATGAGCGTCCGTCAAAGTTGACAGCGCGCGCGGACCTGCGTTATCTTTATCCACAATACATGAGCAAAAACATGCCTATACAAAAATCTTTGTAACTCTTCAGAATAGATAGAAACTCTTAATATTTTTTCATATTTAGATAGATTATAAGTCGGAGATAAGATTTCATGTCTCATTTGACCCTCAATTAACTCATGACGTCATCATAATGGCCTCCAAACTCAACATTTTAATTTGCATATTATGACGTCAGCATAATTTTGGGAAAATTTATTGTATCTCTGTAAATATTGATCGATTTTCTTTCAAAATTTGATATGTTTTAGCTGAAACAATTTTCTACAAAAATAGTGTCCACAATTTTTCATTTTGATCAAGGCATTATGGCGTATTTTTGCAATTAAAGGAGGCATGTCAATTTTTCACATTTTGCGTGTATTCTCTATGGGACATGACTTTTTCTCAAAACTGGATTCTACACTCCTGTCTTTCACGAGCAAAATCTCCGTTGTTTTAGCTTAGTTTTTGCTGAGCTTCGGATATGTTGTAGCTGAGACAATAATCTATCACACGTGTGCCTTCCATTTTTCGATCAGATGCCGGGATCATGCTCATATTTTACTTGCAAAGTGGGATTTGAGAATTTCCTTTTTCCGTTTACGTGTAATCGCTATGGGAAATGTTTTGGTATATCGGTAACGCACTTGACTTCCATCCTCGAGATCCATGGTTCGAGTCCGGGTGTCTCCAACAATCTTTTTTCTTAACTTTTTTTTTCTTGTTGACCTTTCACTGAACCATCAACTTTGATTATTAAAACACGTAGAATCGCAAATAATGTAATAAACAACCCTATTTACTTTATTGTTACCCTATTTTCACTTAATCCATTACTTTTTGCGTGTAATCCCTATGGGAGATGATTTTTTTCTCAAATCTGGATTCTACATTCCTGTCTTTTGCGAGCAATATCGCCGTTATTTCTGCTTGGATTTTGTTGATTTTTGAACATGTTGTACCTGAGACTATGTGCTATCTTAATCAACCCTCATTTTTTCAATAACATGTCAGTATCCCGCTCATGTTTATGATCTTCATCATGATCATCATGATCATAATGATGATAATCATTTATCAATTACATTTTCATTTCTTTGAATAAGATAAAATCGTCAAAATGTGTTCTTCATGATGTAAATTAGAGTCAAAGGTGTAACTGGTTACTGCGCAGGTTCAATGGTCATATATCGTCTCAATCTATCTTCCCTATATCCATGGTGATCAAGGGGACAAAATTTAATCTTGACATACAGATAGATCATAATGGGAGAAGCATTTTATAAAATAATATATTGTATATTGCATTATTCGTTATGTAAACCATTATCATACGTATCACCTAATTCGTCTAAGTGACGAATTAAAGTCTAGTGTTATTTTTGTAATTATTAGGTGATACGTATGAAATATACGTATCACCTTTTGATTTCGTCAAGATTTTCTTTATTATTATTATTATTAGGTGATACGTATGAAATATACGTATCACCTTTTGATTTCGTCAAGATTTTTATTATTTATTTATTTATTATTATTTATTATTAGGTGATACGTAACGAAGTCAACGTATCACCTTTTGATTTCGTCAAGATTTTTATTTATTATTCTTCTTCTTCCTATTATTCTTCCTCGATTTTGTTCGCAGGATATCTCAAGACTGAATAAAGCCATTGTCATGAAACTTTTAATGATGATAGATCTTAGTCTTACTTAGAACTGCGTGACTTTTCAAAGACTCAAAATCATCGTGACGTCATCCAGGCGCCATTTTGTGAAAATCAACTTATGATCATATCTTCATAACGGAAAGTAATTTTACATTCATATTTATCAAGATTAAGATCAATATCCGTCGGGTTAATTTGTGTTCAATAAATGCGCGCAAAAATGCGCGTACGCGTAGGCGCGCGCGTTAATGCGCGCGTAAAATTTTAAATTGCTCAAAATCGTCTTAAATTGTTTTTGCATACGTTTCAGGCCATTATAAGCATTTCATAAAAAATCACGCAAAACACGCATTTTTGCACGTTTTCGTTCGTCACGGCCGAACGAAAAATAATTTCTCCGCAAAAGCTTTTGACCGAATATTCCTCATATTTTTCCGGAAAATTTGATACCATGTTTAGCTCTTTATCACTATTAAAAACGGAATGAGCGTCCGTTCAAGATAACCGTCCGTACGCGCGATTTTTGTAATACATTGCATATATGGGCAAAAACATGCCTATAAAAAGTCCATTGGGATGAATAGGGATTGCTATTTTTTTTTTCATATTTAGATAGAGTATGAGTCGGAGGTATGATTTCATATCTCATTTGGCCATTAAGTACATCTTAACGGCATCATAATGGCCTTGGAAGTCAAAAATACAAAATTGCATATTATGACGTCATTGTATTTGTGGAAAATGTAGTGTATTTCTCTCAATATTCATCGATTCTCTTTGAAATGTCGATATGTTGTAGATAAGGCAATTCTCTACAAGATCACTTTTCACTAAGTTTCATTTTAATGAGGTCATCATAGTACAAAATTCAATTAAAGGCCACATGTCAGAATTTTCGTCATTTGCGTGTTATGTCTATGGAAGGTGAATTTCGTTCACATCGTGAATCTACATGGCATTCATCTATGAGCACTATCTATCTTATGTGTGCTCTGTTTTCTCCCAAATTGGGGTATGTTATAGCTGAGACCATGGGCTATAAAAAAGGGTGACTTTGTTTTTTAATCAGATGTTGGGATCATGTTAAAATTTTCGATCGAAAGTTGAAATTGCAAATTTTGAAGGAATCATTAGGTGATACGTAACGAAGTCAAAGTATCACCTTTTGATTTCGTCAAGATTTTTATTTATTTATTAGGTGATACGTAACGAAGTCAACGTATCACCTTTTGATTTCGTCAAGATTGTTATTTATTATTAGGTGATACGTAACGAAGTCTACGTATCACCTATTGATTTCGTCAAGATTTTCTTTATTATTATTATTATCAGGTGGGCTGTATAACGTACAGACCACCTTATAATTTCGTTAGAATTGCCTTTATTATTTATTTATTTATTTATTTATTTATTAAATATTTTTCTTATTTCTAACCACTTTTTTGTTAGCAAGATAACGAGAAAATGGCTCGATAAAATGCCTTGAAATTTGGCACACATATGTATAGGCATATGTACAAAGCACACTAACGTTTTCAACATTGACCTTCAATGATGACGTCATCTAGGCGCCATTTTGTAAAATTTTACAAAAATCAACTCATGATCATATCTTAATAACCAAATGCTATTTCTCATTCATATTTATCATGATCAAGGTCAATATCCGTCCGGTCAACTTCAGGTCAAAAAACGCGCGCGTGCGCGTACGTCCGCGCGTTAATGCGCGCGCAAATTTTTTGAATGCTCAAAATCATCTCAAAATCATTTTACATACGTTTTAGGCCATTCTAAGCATTTTTAAAAAATCGCCCACACACACGCGCATGTGCGCGGCGCGCGCGTTTTCGCGCGTAATACTATTACACAACATAGAATCGCCATTCTTTTTCTTTCATAATATTCCACATATTTTTACAAACAAATTGATACCATGCTTGTCTCTTTATGACTATTAATAATGGAATGATCGACCGTTTAACATAAATTTCCGTGCGCGCGAGCTCTTGTAATACATAGCATATATGGGCAAAAACATGCCTATACAAGATCCATTGTAGCCCTTTAGGATGCAAGGTGACCCCAATTTTTGGGTCATATTTTGATACAGTATGAATTGGAGATATGATTTCATGTCTCATTTGACCCTCAATTAACTCATGACGTCATCATAATGGCCTCCAAACTCAAAATTTCAATTTGCATATTATGACGTCAGCATATTTACGGAAAATTGATTGTTTCTCTGTAAATATTGATCGATTGTCTTCAACATTCTCTACAAATAAAATTGGTCAAATTTTCATTTTGACAAAGGCATCAGGGAGTATTTTCGCGATTAAAAATGGCATGTCAATTTTTCACATTTTGCGTGTATTCTCTGTGGGACATGAGTTTTTCTCAAAACTGGATTCTTTCGCGAGCAATATCTCTGTCGTTTAGCTTCGTTTACGCTGAACTTCAAGTATGTTGTAGCTGAGACAATAAGCTATCTCAAATGTACCCTTTATTTTGTCTCAAATTTTAGTTCGACCAGCCCACCTATACTTGTTCCAAACAAGTATTACAAATCTAGTTAGGTGATACGTAACGAAGTCTACGTATCACCTTTTGATTTCGTCAAGATTTTTCTTTATTATTTATTTTTATTATTCTTCCTCGAATTTGTTCGCAAGATATCTCAAGAATGAATAAAGCCATTATCATGAAACTTGCCATGATGATAGATCTTAGTCTAACTTAGAACTACATGACTTTTCAATGACTCAAGGTTATCGTGACGTCATCTAGGCGCCATTTTGTGAAAATCAACTTATGATCATATCTTCATAACGGAAAGGAAATTCTCATTTATAATTATCAGGATTAAGATCAGTATCCGTCCGGTCACTTTCAGATCAATAAATGCACGCAAAAATGCGCGTACGCGTTTGTGCGTGCGTTAACGCGCGCGTAAAATTTTAAATTGCTCAAAATCGTCTTAAATTTTGTTTGCATACGTTTCAGGTCATATGGAGCATTTGATACAAAAATTACGCACACGCGCATGCGCGCGCGTTTTCGCGCGTACTGGCATTTTGCAACATAGAATCGCCGATTTTTTTCTGTCATCATATTCGGTACATTTTTCCAAGCATTTTGATAATTTGTTCACCTTTTATTAACGCAATGAGCATCCGTCAAAGTTGACAGCACGCGCGGATTTGCGTTATCTTCATCCACAATACATGGGCAAAAACATGCCTATATAAAATTCATTGTAACTCTTTAGAATAGATAGAAACTCCTAATATTTTTTCATATTTGGATAGATTATGAGTCGGAAATATGATTTCATGTCTCATTTTATCCTCGATTAACTCATGACGTCATCATAATGGCCTCCAAACTCAAAATTTTAATTTGCATATTATGACGTCAGCATATTTTTGGAAAATTGATTGTATCTCTGTAAATATTGATTTTTTTTCTTCCAAATTTTGATATGTTCTAGCTGAGACAATTTTCTACAAATGCAGTGTACATAATTGTCCAGTTTGACAAAGGTATCATGGCGTATTTTTGCGATTAAAGGAGGCATGTCAATTTTTCACATTTTGCGTGTATTGTCTATGGGACATGACTATTTCTCAAAACTGCATTCTACATTTCCGTCTTTCGCGAGCAACATCTCCGTTTTTTAACTTTCTTTTCCGTGAGCTTCGGATATGTTGTAGCTGAGACGATGAGCTCCAATGTGTACTTCATTTTTCGATCATATGCCGGGATCATGCTCATATTTAAATTTGCAAAGTGGGATTTTAGAATTCCATTTTCGTTTACGTGTAATCGCTATGGGAAATGTTTTGGTATATCGGTAACGCACTTGACTTCCGACCTTGAGATCCCGGGTTCGAGTCCGGGTGTCTCCAACAATTTTTTCCACTTTTTTTCTTCCTTTTGACCTTTCACTGTACCATCTCCTTTGATTATTTAAACACGTAGAATCGCAAATAATGTAATAAACAACCCTATTTACTTTAGTGTTTCCCTATTTTCACTTAATCCATTACTTTTTGCGTGTAATCCCTGTGGGAGATAATTTTTTCTCAAATCTGGATTCTACATTCCTGTCTTTTGCGAGCAATATCGCCGTTATTTCGGCTTGGATTTTGTTGATTTTTGAGTATGCTATAGCTAAGACTATGTGCTATTTAAATCACCCCTCATTTTTTCAATAAGATGTCAGGATCCCGCTCATGATCATGATCTTCATCATGATTATCATGATCATCATTATCATAATGATGATAATCATTTATCAATTACATTTTCATTTCTTTGAATAAGATAAAATCGTCAAAATGTGTTCTTCATGATATAAATTATAATCAAAGGTGTAACTGGTTACTGCGCAGGGTCAATTGTCATATTTTTTCAATCTATCTTCCCTTGATCCATAATGATCAAGGGGACACAATTTAAACTTGACATATGGATAGATCTTAATGGATGAAGCATTTCATAAAATAATATGATATCGTGTAATGCATTCTTTATTATGTAAACCATTAGCATACGTATCACCTAATTCGTCAAAGTGACGAATTAAAGTCTAGTTATTATTTATTTTTATTATTCTTCCTCGAATTTGTTCGCAAGATATCTCAAGACTGAACGAAGCCATTGTTATGAATCTTTCAATGATGATAGATCTTAGTCTAACTTAGAACTGCGTGAATTTTCAAAGACTCAAAGTCATCGTGACGTCATCCAGGCGCCATTTTGTGAAAATCAACTAATGATCATATCTTTATAACGAATAATAATTTTTCATTCATATTTATCATGATTAAGATCAATATCCGTCCGGTCAAGTTGAGGTCAATAAACGTGCGTAAATGCGCGCGTGCGCGCTCGTCCGCGCGTTTACGCGCGCGCAAAAATTAAAAATGCTCTAAATCATCCCAAATTTTTTTTGCATACGTTTCAGGCCATATAGAGCATTTGATAAAAAAATTACGCACACGCGCATGCGCGCGCGTTTTCGCGCGTACTGGCATTTTGCAACATAGAATCGCCGATTTTTTTTTCTGTCATCATATTCGGTACATTTTTCCAAGCATTTTGATAATTTGTTCACCTTTTATTAACGCAATGAGCGTCCGTCAAAGTTGACAGCACGCGCGGATTTGCGTTATCTTTATCCACAATACATGGGCAAAAACATGCCTATATAAAATTCATTGTAACTCTTTAGAATAGATAGAAACTCCTAATATTTTGTCATATTTGGATAGATTATGAGTCGGAGATATGATTTCATGTCTCATTTGATCCTCAATTAACTCATGACGTAGTCATAATGGCCTCCAAACTCAAAATTTTAATTTGCATATTATGACGTCAGCATATTTTTGGAAAATTGATTGTATCTCTGTAAATATGGATCAATTTTCTTTTTAATTTTGATATGTTCTAGCTGAGACAATTTTCTACAAATGTAATATTCACAATTTTTATTTTTGACAAAAGTATCATGGTGTATTTTTGCGATTAAAGGAGGCATGTCAATTTTTCGCATTTTGCGTGTATTCTCTATGGGACATGACTTTTTCTCAAAACTGGATTCTACACTTCTGTCTTTCGCGAGCAAAATCTCCGTTGTTTTAGCTTTGTTTTCGCTGAGCTTCGGATATGTTGTAGCTGAGACAATTAGCTATCAAAAGTGTGCATTTTATTTTTCGATTAGATGCCGGGATCATGCTCATATTTCACTTGCAAAGTAGGATTTCTGAATTCCATTTCCTGTTAACGTGTAATCGCTATGGGAGATGTTTTGGTATATCGGTAACGCACTTGACTTCCAACCTCGAGATCCCTGGTTCGAGTTCGGGTGTCTCCAACACTTTTTTTTCATTTTTTTTTCCTTTTGACCTTCACTGTACCATCTCCTTTGATTATTTAAACACGTAGATTCGCAAATAATGTCATAAATAACCCTTTTTACTTTATTATTACCCTATTTTTACTTAATCCATTACTTTTTGCGTGTAATCCCTATGGGAAATGACTTTTTCTCAAATCTGGAGTCTACATTCCTGTCTTTTGCGAGCAATATCGCCGTTATTTCGGCTTGGATTTTGTTGATTTTTGAGTATGTTGTAGCTGAGACTATATGCTATCTAAATCAACCCTCATTTTTTCAATAAGATGTCATGATCGCGCTCATGATCATGATCATGATCATGATCATCACGATCATCATTATCATAATGATGCTAATCATTTATCAATTACATTTTCATTTCTTTGAATAAGATAAAATCGTCAAAAGGTGTTCTTCATGATGTAAATTAGAGTCAAATGTGTAACTGGTTACTGCACAGGGTCAAAGGTCATATATTGTTTCAATCTATCTTCCCTAGATCCATGATGATCAAGGAGACACAATTTAATCTTGACATATGAATAGATCATAATGGGAGAAGCATATGAATGGGAGAAGCAAAATAATATATCGTGTAATACATTATTCGTTATGTAAACCATTATCATACGTATCACCTAATTCGTCTAAGTGACGAATTAAAGTCTAGTTATTATTATTATTATTTATTTTTATTATTCTTCCTCGAATTTGTTCGCAGGATATCTCAAGACTGAATAAAGCCATTATCATGAAACTTTCAATGATGATAGATCTTAGTCTAACTTAGAACTGTGTGACTTTTCAGACAGTCAAGGTCATCGTGACGTCATCCAGGCGCCATTTTGTGAAAATCAACTTATGATCATATCTTCATAAAGGAAAGCCATTTTTCATTCATATTTATCATGATTAAACTCAATATCCGTCCGGTCAATTTCAAGTCAATAAATGCGCGCAAAAATGCGCGTACGCTTATGTCCGCGCGTTTACGCGCGCGAAAAAAATTAAAATGCTCCAAATCATCCCAATTTTTTTTACATCCGTTTCAGGCCATATGGAGCATTTGATAAAAAAATTACGCACACGCGCATGCGCGCGCATTTTCGCGCGTACTGGCATTTTGCAATATAGAATCGCCGAATTTGTTCTGTCATTATATTTGGTACATTTTTCCAAGCATTTTGATAACTCGTTCACCTTTTAATAACGCAATGAGCGTCCGTCAAAGTTGACAGCACGCGCAGATCTGCGTTATCTTTATCCACCATACATTGGCAAAAACATGCCTATACAAAATTCATTGTAACTGTTCAGAATGGATGGGAACTCCCAATATGTTTTCATATTTAGATAGATTATGAGTTGGAGATATGATTTCATGTCTCATTTGACCCTCAATTAACACATGATGTCATCATAATGGCCTCCAAACTCAAAATTTCAATTTGCATATTATGACGTCAGCATATTTTTGGAAAATTAATTGTATCTCTGTAAATATTGATCAATTTTCTTTTAAATTTTGATATGTTCTAGCTGAGACAATTTGCTACAAGTATAGTTGCCACAATTTTTCATTTTGACTAAGGCATCAAGGCGTACTTTTGCGATTAAAGGAGGCATGTCAATTTTTCACATTTTGCGTGTATTCTCTATGGGACATATGGAGCATTTGATAAAAAAATTACGCACACGCGCATGCGCGCGCGTTTTCGCGCGTACTGGCATTTTGCAACATAGAATCGCCGAAATTTCTCTATCATCATATTTGGAAAATTTTTACAAGCATTTTGATAACTTGTTAACCCTTTAATAACGCAATGAGCGTCCGTCAAAGTTGACAGCGCGCGCGGACCTGCGTTATCTTTATCCACAATACATGAGCAAAAACATGCCTATACAAAAATCTTTGTAACTCTTCAGAATAGATAGAAACTCCCAATATTTTTTCATATTTAGATAGATTATGAGTCGGAAATATGATTTCATGTCTCATTTGACCCTCAATTAACTCATGACGTCATCATAATGGCCTCCAAACTCAAAATTTTAATTTGCATATTATGACGTTAGCATAATTTTGGAAAATTGATTGTATCTCTGTAAATATTGATTAATTTTCTTTCAAAATTTGATATGTTTTAGCTGAAATAATTTTCTACAAAAAAAGTGTTCACAATTTTTCATTTTGACAAAGGCATCATGGCGTATTTTTGCAATTAAAGGAGGCATGTCAATTTTTCACATTTTGCGTGTATTCTCTATGGGACATGACTTTTTCTCAAAACTGGATTCTACACTCCTGTCTTTCACGAGCAAAATCTCCGTTGTCTTAGCTTAATTTTTGCTGAGCTTCGGATATGTTGTAGCTGAGACAATAATCTATCACACGTGTGCCTTTCATTTTTCGATCAGATGCCGGGATCATGCTCATATTTTACTTGCAAAGTGGGATTTGAGAATTTCCTTTTTCCGTTTACCTGTAATCGCTATGGGAAATGTTTTGGTATATCGGTAACGCACTTGACTTCCATCCTCGAGATCCATGGTTCGAGTCCGGGTGTCTCCAACACTTTTTTTTTCACTTTTTTTTCCTTTTGACCTTCACTGTACCATCGCTTTTGATTTTTTAAACACGTAGATTCGCAAATAATGTCATAAATAACCCTTTTTACTTTATTATTACCCTATTTTCACTTAATCCATTACTTTTTGCGTGTAATCCCTATGGGAGATGACTTTTTTCTAAAATCTGGAGTCTACATTCCTGTCTTTTGCGAGCAATATCGCCGTTATTTCGGCTTGGATTTTGTTGATTTTTGAGTATGTTGTAGCTGAGACTATATGCTATCTAAATCAACCCTCATTTTTTCAATAAGATGTCATGATCGCGCTCATGATCATGATCATGATCATCATGATCATCATTATCATAATGATGATAATCATTTATCAATTACATTTTCATTTCTTTGAATAAGATAAAAACGTCAAAAGGTGTTCTTCATGATGTAAATTAGAGTCAAATGTGTAACTGGTTACTGCAAAGGGTCAAAGGTCATATATTGTTTCAATCTATCTTCCCTAGATCCATGATGATCAAGGAGACACAATTTAATCTTGACATATGAAAAGATCATAATGGGAGAAGCATATGAATGGGAGAAGCATTTTACAAAATAATATATCGTCTAATGCATTATTCGTTATGTAGACCATTATCATACGTATCACCTAATTCGTCTAAGTGACGAATTAAAGTCTAGTATTTATTTTGTGTCTGTATAGGAGAAATTATTATTATTCTTCCTCAATTTTGTTCGCAGGATATCTCAAGAATGGCTAAAGCCATTATCATGAAACTTGCCATGATGATAGATCTTAGTCCAACTTAGAACTGCGTGACTTTTCATAGACTCAACGACATCGTGACGTCATCCAGGCGTCATTTTGTGAAAATCAACTTATGATCATATCTTCATAACGGAAAGGAATTTTTCATTCATATTTATCATGATTAAGTTCAATATCCGTCCGGTCAATTTCAGATCAGTAAACATGCGCAAATGCGCGCGTGCGCGTTCTTCCGCGCGTTTACGCGCGCTCAAAAATTAAAAATGCTCTAAATCATCCTAATTTTTTTTTGCATACGTTTCAGGCCATATGGAGCATTTGACTAAAAATCGCGCTCACGCGCATGCGCGCGCGTTTTTTTGCGCGTACTTGCATTTTGCAACATAGAATCGCCGTATTTTCTCTACCATCATATTTGGCACATTTTTCCAAGCATTTTGATAACTTGTTCATCTTTTAATAACGCAATGGGCGTCCGTCAAAATTGACAGCGCGCGCAGACCTGCGTTATCTTTATCCACAATACATGGGCAAAAACATGCCTATACAAAATTTATTGTAACTCTTCAGAATAGATAGGAACTCCCAATATTCTTTCATATTTAGATCGATTATGAGTTGGAGATATGATTTCATGTCTCATTTGACCCTTAATTACCTCATGACGTCATAATAATGGCCTCAAAACTCGAAATTTAAATTTGCATATTATGACGTCAGCATATTTTTGGAAAAATTGATTGTATCTCAGTAGATATTAATTGTTTTTCTTCCACATTTTAATATGTTCTAGCTGAGACAATTTTCTACAAATGCAGTTGCCACAATTCTTCATTTAGACAAAGGCATCATGGTGTATTTTTGCGATTAAAGGAGGCATGTTAATTTTTCACATTTTGCGTGTATTCTCTATGGGACATGACTTTTTCTCAAAACTGGATTCCACACTCCTGTCTTTCGCGAGCAAAATCTCCGTTGTTTTAGCTTGGATTTTGTTGATTTTTGGTTATGTTGTAGCTGAGACTATATGCTATCTAAATCAACCCTCATTTTTTCAATAAGATTTTAGGATCGCGCTCATAATCATGATCATTATCATCATGATCATCATTATCATAATGATGATAATCATTTATCAATTACATTTTCATTTCTTTCAATAAGATAAAATCGTCAAAAGGTGTTCTTCATGATGTAAATTAGAGTCAAATGTGTAACTGGTTACTGCACAGGGTCAAAGGTCATATATTGTTTCAATCTATCTTCCCTAGATCCATGATGATCAAGGAGACGCAATTTAATCTTGACATATGGATAGACCATAATGGGAGAAGCATATAAATGGGAGAAGCATTTTATAAAATAATATATCTTCTGATGCATTATTCGTTATGTAAACCATTATCATACGTATCACCTAATTCGTCTAAGTGACGAATTAAAGTCTAGTTAGGTGATACGTACGTAGACGTATCACCTTTTGATTTCGTCAAGATTTTTATTATTTATTTATTTATTTATTTATTATTTATTATTATTCTTCCTCGATTTTGTTCGCAGGATATCTCAAGACTGAATAAAGCCATTGTCATGAAACTTTCAATGATGATAGATCTTAGTCTAACTTAGAACTGCGTGACTTTTCAAAGACTCAAAATTATCGTGACGTCATCTAGACGCCATTTTGTTAAAATCAACTTATGATCATATCTTCATAACGGAAAGCCATTTCTCATTCATATTTGTCATGATCAAGGTCAATATCCGTCCGGTCAATTTGAGGTCAATATATGCGCGTAAAAATGCGCGTACGCGTAGGTGCGCGCGTTAACGCGCGCTAAAAAAATTAAAATGCTCCAAATCATCCCAAATTTTTTTTGCATACGTTTCAGGCAGGCCCCCTAAGCTCCGCCATTTTGTCCGGATCCATTAGAAGCCAAAATAAGCCCCCTTGCATAATTCATGAGCCTTATGAATTATGCATTCTGTAGGATGATCCCCGCGAAAAGTGTACTGGAATGATGTTTACTACATGGTAAAAGACAATACGCGTATCAGCGTAATTAGAGAGGTCAAATAATCTACTGTACGGAATTATGGGTAATTTATTCATCACGCTGCGCGCTAGCAACGCAAGTGATTCAGCGAATCAGTGTGGACTATTCTGATGCGATCACGTAAGGTGAAATACGCGCTCGAACTTGTATTATCGATCACAAGTATAACAGCTGGTGTACCCAGGATGCATCTGGAAGTGGATCTTAAAAGTTCCTCTCGTTGTTGTGTTGTTGTTGTTTTTTAATATGGGGGAGTGGCCTTAACTTCATTGAATAAGAAATACTGATATTCTTAATGTCCTATTTCCTTTTTAGTCTATCAATAACTGGGTCTGTTTTTGTTTTATTAAATCAAACATGCTATATTAAAGCCATATAACAACACATTCTCTGGCTATGATTATACATTTTAAATATGCTAATGTATAAAGTTTCCTTATTTTAGACAAACAAATTATGTGGCAAAGTGGATGGTTTCTCTCCACCCACTCTCATCGTACCTTAATGATTCCCTTTCTCTCTCTTTTTGTCTTTCGTAAATTATCTTCTGCAACTAACGGTTTGTTGTCTTGACTGAACAACCTGTTGCAGTTCCTTTCTGTCTCACTTTCAGTCGTAGTTGTTATTACCACTCATTTACACTTACTCGTTATCAACTACGATCAACCATTCCATATTCACTCCATTACTGTCCACATTTCACTTGGATTCTTCACTTTTCCTTTTTGCAGCCTTTGCAGGAGCTTTGAACATTTTTAATGTAGAGACCAGAGAGATCGGAAAATATGTTAATCATTTTATTCAAATTTTCTAACTTGAAAACGGAAAGTGAAACATTGTTTTTCAACATCTTGACATGATTTTTGTTTAAAGACAATGGAATTTAACACTGGAAATTTTGAATTGGGTTGCCCCCCCCCCCAAAAAAAAAAAAACAACAAACAAACAAACCCAGAAGTGGTACAGTACCAGGGTTGGTTAGTTAGGAGGCCCATGTCCTTTATAATTTTATTTTTAAGAATATTTTTCACTTTTTTTTTTATTAATTTGACATTGGTATACCGTTAATTTCACTTGGAAAACTACCCCCTTCCCTTACACATCAATACTGCCATTACTTCTACCAACAGTAATTCTATAATTCAAAACTTTTTCATTTTCTAAATCCTTTTAATATAAACATATAACAAATATAATATTGTTTACACTTTTGCAACCTGTTACATGGTCCATGTAGAAACAGCACCATGAAGAGGATAACAAGCCCTCCCCCCCCTGTTTTTTTAAACTAGGAAGTATCAAAAAATGATTCTATCAAAATTAGCAGTTTGGATACAAAAGGCAAAATGATGATTAGCAGTTTCCATATTTAGTGCATTTAGAGGGTTGTCTTTCAAACCTTCTTACACACAATACTTGAAAAAGTCCATAGACTGAGGTAAATGAACTTCAACATGTACAATTATAATTAAAATATCATTGATTAATTCAATCTTTGATATAGACTGATAGATCTTTATCACTCAAATTTCAAGGAAATTTCTTTCTGCCCAGCCCTAAGTTTCATCCGGCTATAAAATGGTAGTTGACATTGTTAAAATGTTAATGTTTATTCCTTGATGATTAGTCATCTTTAATTATGTGAAAGTTGACAAGATGATAAATTCATTAGCTTTTTGTAAATGTGGTATTCTACAAACAAATAATACAAATAATAAATAAATAGCATCATAAATATTCAAGTTTAAACCCATCTCTACTGTCCTCATATGAGGGTGGCATCTTTAAGACGTAGTCCCATGTAGATGTTTTCTGCATCCATCAATAAAGTTGTAGCCTAGTTTTCAGAAGAAAGGGCTGTAATGATAACCCAAGTCTGTTGAATAGGAAAATGAAATAGGATACAGTGTTATAAGAAAATCAACAATAACTAATAACATACACCCTGATACCTGCTCTGACAAAATGAGGAAGGACCGAAATTCACTTGGGGTTCTAGTGGGCAAACCTAAACTATATTTCCTACAAGACTAGATACTGACCACATCTTAGATTATTTCAGATGATCCTATTAAGACAATAGGCATGCTGGAGCTTGGATCAGGCAAGGTATGAAATAAGTAATACATGTACAATGTACTTGTACTGTAAACTCATGCTCATAATTGAATAATACTCGGTTAAGTATGGGACATAAATTCACCAAACAAGTTGGACCAGAGAATGTGCTCTGCTGGAAATAATGCTACTGAAACATACGTAATGTAGACTTATATTTCATCTATATTGACATTTTATTTTTAATCTAAATCACAATTATGATATTCAGGCAAGTATTCTTTACAAGTCAACGGACAATGAAAAATATCTTTGTCAGATCTATAACTTTCTGCATGATATGTGTTCCACAATAGTTTATTGGGGTACCTACATGTATATTTAATAGCACACTTGCTCGTATGAAGTGTAGTAGGCCTGCATCTCTAGATATGATCCCGTCAATATCTGTTCTTTGTTCCTCTCCTGAGTTTGTAGACCAGCATGGCTTCATCATCCACTGTAGCGAAGCATCATCCTACATGAGAGAAAACAATGTAGGTACTTCAATTACAAATTGATATTAATGGCTACATATCAAACATAATACATCCTATAAACAGACTTTCATTGAACTTATTTTGTGTTCTTCTTGATCTTCATTGCTCAAGAAGTGAAAGCAATTCCAAAAAAGTAATGAGGGGTCCTGTGTATACCCTACATGTATGATCATGTAGTGCTTTGAATGTGCATTACGCCCCCCCCCCCCCCCGAACAAAAAAAAAAAAATTTAAAAAAATATAAAAAAATATGCCAATGGCTTACCTGAAAAGGTGACCTTACCCCCCCCCCAACGGAGCAAAATGTCAAATTAAAATATTTTGTAACCAAAAAAAAGTGTCCTCTTAACCCCCCCCCCCCCTTCAGCGGCTGGCTGAGTCGTTTTTTGAGGCGATTTTTGGGGGGACTTAAAAATATATATATATGTTCTCTTTCCCACGGTGTGCCCCCCCCCCCCTTCCCAGCAAGAAATTCCTGGACCCACCCCTGCCCCTGTATACGCTTGCAACATAAACTTAGTTACATTTCGTGTTCAGTGAATTAATAGGTGGTCGTTTTATGTTTGTGTGCTAAATATCCTGATTTTTTTTTTACCTGGATGGGACTTTCTGCGTCATCTTGCAACTATAAAAAATGTTGTAATGTCTACTCATCAGCTAACTCCTTCCAGCTCTTCTTCAGTTTCAATCTGTTGGAACAAGAAGAAAAAAAATCAATATGACAATCAATTAGGCGTCCCTTTCTCCTTAACAAAATAAAATAGATCTAGCAATAAAACTAGACCCTAGTCTACAGCTATTTTTGATGTCATGGTTGGCTTAATATGGTGTGGAAATCAACATTCCTATTTAATGGACCACAGTACAAAGTAAAACTAAATGGAAGATTTAATTTGTGCCTCAAAAAGTGCTTTAGGCCTAGGCCTATATGAATATAAAGTAGTTTCAAGTAGAATTGGTTTATTAAAACAAGAAGAAGAGGTGGACTACATAAGTAAACATAATTGTGGACTAGGTCTAGATCTAGTCTAGGGTTTTTCTCTTACATAAAACAAAAAAAGATTTATCAACATGAACTGCACAATTTGGAGAAGAAAAAAAATCTCTAAAAATTAATAGGGGTCTAGATTCGTCTCAACTCTAGTCTAAAAACCTAGATCTATATTACAGACCTCTCAGTCTAACTAAAGACAATTACTTGACAAGCACACTGGACCCACTATTAAATAAACTAATCCTAGAGATCTAGGCCTAGTGTTGTTGTTTTTTTTTAAATATTTTTATTAATAAGTTCCAGGTTTACATCTAAATGAAATAGGATTTGGAGTTGTTTGATTATCAATGGTCACAGATAATTTTGGTCTAGAGTCTAGGTCTAGGCCTATTCTAGGCCTAGATCTAGACCCTAAATAAAGTTGACACGCACCGCGTACCGATGATGCAACTACTATGAGCGAACGGATGGCACTGATGATAAGTAAGCAATCAGGGTCCACATCTAGTCTAGACTCTAGGTCAAAGATTTTAACAAGAATTAATCCACTTGGATTATCAAAAATCATGCTTCATAGATTATTTTAAGGTGTAACGTTAAATCTATATTTAAATTCAATCGATGATTGGTGAATTAGATTCATGATGACGATCAAATCTGAAATAAAACTTGATTTGAAAGTTTGATCTTGATGCAAATGAGCACCGAAATTCCTCGGGGTGGGCCTGCCGAAACCCCGGGGCCCTAACTGGAGTACTAGAGTGAAATGACGGCAAACCGCAGTCAAACTATTTCATGACGATAAAAATCAAACTGCAATTTCAAGAGGAATATTTTCCTAGTGTTTTCCCAAACAATCTGTTGAGAACTGTCTCAAAATGAAACGAAATTACTGTAGATCACGAAGAATATTGTAGCTTTTTCAAAATTGATGACTAAATTCACTTAATCTACTCATATTTCAATCAATTACTCACCCATTCTCAATGAACTAAATCTTCTCAGTTTGTGCGAGTGTAGTAGCGTCGTGCATAAATCTGCATAATTAAAGTGACGCAATGAGGTCAAATATATTATCCGGTTTCTTAAACGATACTATCGATAAAATACATATTCATGAGGCTCATATCCAATCAAAAAGCCGCCTCGGGTGCTTATTTTGTCTTCAAATGATCCAAAAGAGGCGGAGCCTAATCCCATTCGTGTAATGGTTTCCGCGCGTGCTGCTTTCCGTCTAGTAATTATATTTAAACGTCTTTGGTTTCAGGCCATATAGAGCATTTGACCAAAAATCGCGCTCACGCGCATGCGCGCGCGTTTTTTGCGCGTACCAGCATTTTGCAACATAGAATCGCCGTATTTTCTCCGTCATCGTATTTTGTACATTTTTCCAAGCATTTTGATAATTTGTTCACCTTTTAATAACGCAATGAGCGTCCGTCAAAGTTGACAGCACGCGCGGATTTGCGTGATCTTTATCCACAATACATGGGCCAAAAAATGCCTATACAAAATTCATTGTAACTCTTCAGAATAGATAGAAACTCCCAATATTCTTTCATATGTGGATAGATTATGAAATGGAAATATGATTTCATGTCTCATTTGACTCTCAATTAACTCATAATGTCATCATAATGGCCTCCAAACTCGAAATTTAAATTTGCATATTATGACGGATGCATATTTTTGGAAAATTGATTGTATCTCTGTAAATATTGATTTTTTTTTCTTCCAAATTTTGATATGTTCTAGCTGAGACAATTTTCTACAAATGTAGTGTACATAATTGTCCAGTTTGACAAAGGTATCATGGCGTATTTTTGCGATTAAAGGAGGCATGTCAATTTTTCACATTTTGCGTGTATTGTCTATGGGACATGACTATTTCTCAAAACTGCATTCTACATTTCCGTCTTTCGCGAGCAACATCTCCGTTTTTGTAACGTTGTTTTCAGTGAGTTTTGGATATGTTGTAGCTGAGACAATGAGCTATCTCCAATGTGTACTTCATTTTTCGATCATATGCCGGGATCATGCTCATATTTTACTTGCAAAGTAGGATTTCTGAATTCCATTTTCCGTTTACGTGTAATCGCTATAGGAGATGTTTTGGTATATCGGTAACGCACTTGACTTCCAACCTCGAGATCCCTGGTTCGAGTCCGGGTGTCTCCAAGACTTTTTTTTCTCACTTTTTTTTCCTTTTGACCTTCACTGTACCATCTCCTTTGATTATTTAAACACGTAGATTCGCAAAAAATGTCATAAATAACCCTTTTTACTTTATTATTACCCTATTTTCACTTAATCCACTTCTTTTTGCGTATAATCCCTATGGGAGATGACTTTTTCTAAAATCTGGAGTCTACATTCCTGTCTTTTGCGAGCAATATCGCCGTTATTTCGGCTTAGATTTTGTTGATTTTTGAGTATGTTGTAGCTGAGACTATATGCTATCTAAATCAACCCGCATTTTTTCAATAAGATGTCATGATCGCGCTCATGATCATGATCATGATCATCATGATCATCATTATCATAATGATGATAATCATTTATCAATTACATTTTCATTTCTTTGAATAAGATAAAAATCGTCAAAAGGTGTTCTTCATGATGTAAATTAGAGTCAAATGTGTAACTGGTTACTGCACAGGGTCAAAGGTCATATATTGTTTCAATCTATCTTCCCTAGACCAATGATGATCAAGGAGACACAATTTAATCTTGACATATGAATAGATCATAATGGGAGAAGCATATGAATGGGAGAAGCATTTTACAAAATAATATATCGTGTAATGCATTATTCGTTATGTAAACCATTATCATACGTATCACCTAATTCGTCTAAGTGACGAATTAAAGTCTAGTTAGGTGATACGTAACGAAGTCAACGTATCACCTTTTGATTTCGTCAAGATTTTCTTTTTTATTTTTTATTTTATTATTCTTCCTCGATTTTGTTCGCAGGATATCTCAGGACTGAATCGAGCCATTGTCATGAAACTTTCAATGATGATAGATCTTAGTCTAACTTAGAACTGCGTGACTTTTCAAAGACTCAAAATCATCGTGACGTCATCCAGGCGCCATTTTGTTAAAATCAATTTATGATCATATCTTCATAACGGAAAGTAATTTTTGATTCATATTTATCATGATTAAGATCAATATCCGTCTGGTCAATTTCAGGTAAAAAAATGCGCGCAAAAATGCGCGTACGCGTAGGCGCGCGCAAAAATGCGCGCGTAAAATTTTAAATTGCTCAAAATCGTCTTAAATTTTTTTTGCATACGTTTCAGGCCATTATAAGCATTCATAAAAAATCGCGCAAAACACGCATTTTTGCGCGTTTTCGTTCGTCACGGCCGAACGAAAAATAATTCCTCCGCAAAAACTTTTGACAGGATATTCCTCATAATTTTCCGAACAATTTGATACCAAGTTTATCTCTTTATCACTATTAAAAACGGAATGAGCGTCTGTTCAAGATAACCGTCCGTACGCGCGATTTTTGTAATACATTGCATATATGGGCAAAAACATGCCTATGAAAAGTCCATTGGGATGAATAGGGATTGCCAATTTTTTTGTCATATTTAGATAGAGTATGAGTCGGAGGTATGAGTTCATATCTCATTTGGCCATTAAGTACATCTTAACGTCATCATAATGGCCTTGGAAGTCAAAATTACAAAATTGCATATTATGACGTCATTGTATTTATGGAAAATGTAGTGTATTTCTCTCAATATTCATCGATTCTCTTTGAAATGTCGATATGTTGTAGATAAGGCAATTCTCTACAAGATCACTTTTCACTAAGTTTCATTTTAATGAGGTCATCATAGTACAAAATTCAATTAGAGGCCACATGTCAGAATTTTCGTCATTTGCGTGTTATGTCTATGGAAGGTGAATTTCGTTCACATCATGAATCTACATGGCATTCATCTATGAGCACTATCTATCTTATGTGTGCTCTGTTTTCTCCCAAATTGGGGTATGTTATAGCTGAGACCATGGGCTATAAAAACGGTGCTTTTTGTTTTTCGATCAGATGATGAGATCATGTCACAATTTTTAGTTGAATGTTTATATGATGAATATGTCACGTATGTCCTATTTGTGAAATGTAAACGTTAGCAGTGTCCTCGTATTCAATTCATGTAAGGAAACCCTTTTACTTTCTAGACTTAAAATGCTTACAATGAGCATTATAGGGAACATGAGCATTTTTCTACAACTCTGTAATCATTCTTCATTTCCTTTTCATGACTTGAATAATGACGAACGTCATTCAAAATTTGGTAGTAATACTACAGATACTCATACTGATATCAATGATTTAAACTATTTATCCGAAAAAAAAGATGAGTTTCATTTCAGTATGTTTCTGAACTGTTAATATTATATTGATGAGGATTTTACGACTGAATTCAGTAACATTGACTCTCATTTTAGTATTTTACATTTTAATTCCCGCAGTTTTAACATAAATTGTAATGCTATATCCAATTTCATCTGTACTTTATGTACAGATTTGTCTGAATCTTGGATTAATGACATTACGCAACTTTTATTCAATGTGTCTGGTTATTCATTTATACATTCTAATCGCCAAGTAGGATAGGGTGGAGGTGTTGGTCTATTGGTCGCTGACAATTTTGAATATGAAATACGAATTATATATTAATATTATACCCATCATACAATTATGAATCACTGTTTATTGAAATTAACTTGCAGAGACATAAGAATATTAATGTAGGTCTCATATATAGGAAACCTCAATCAAATATCAATGATTTAATCCCTGTCTTTGAAAATGTTTTACAAAAAACTTATACTGAACATAAACAGGTTTATATAATGGGAAAATTTTAACATTCATCTTGTAAAATTTACTGGCAATGCTGTATGTAAGTTCTTGAGCGCAATACATTAAACAAACATTATTCCTTTAATTGATATAAGCCTTCGAGAAAGACTGACAGATCAATATCCCTCATTGATAATATATTTACAAATAATTTTGATCTGTATGATTCTTTTGGTTTCTTTTACAATGATATATTTGGTAATTTCCCAATATTTCAAATAACACAAAAACAGTTTCCTATTTATAACACTCGTATTGTTAATGATGTATCTCTTAATGTTTTCAAAAAGGATTTGTTATGTAATGACTGGATAATCGTGTTGCCAATACCAAGTTCTTGTCTATTCTTATTGACGAAAACTTATCCTGGAAAACACATATCTCATATTAATACGACAGGGTCTAGGAATACTGGTGTCATCACCAAACTCCGCCATACTTTGCCTCAATCTGTTTTTCTTATGTTATACAATACACTTACAGTACCGTTTCTTAGTTATTGCAACATTGTTTGGGCAAATGGATGGGTTATGGATGGGTAAAATATTAATATCTTACTCATGTTTTATATTAAATCAGAACTAAATAAATCACCATGTACATTTTGTAATATTGACAAAAAGAAGTGTTTTGAGCTTGTTTAGTATAGGTAAACAGTTTTATCCTCTATTGAAAACCTGAAGGGGGCGCTGTGCCACTTTCAATCATGGTCATCATTCTTATATCGTCACATGAGCATACGTATCACCTAATTCGTCTAAGTGACGAATTAAAGTCTAGTTAGGTGATACGTAACGAAGTCAACGTATCACCTTTTGATTTCGTCAAGATTTTTCTTTATTATTATTAGGTGATACGTAACGAAGTCAACGTATCACCTTTTGATTTCGTCAAGATTGTTATTTATTTATTATTATTCTTCCTCGAATTTGTTCGCAAGATATCTCAAGACTGAATGAAGCCATTGTTATGAATCTTTCAATGATAATAGATCTTAGTCTAACTTAGAACTGCGTGACTTTTCAAAGACTCAAAGTCATCGTGACGTCATCCAGGCGCCATTTTGTAAAAATCAACTTATGATCATATCTTCATAACGGAAAGTAATTTTTGATTCATATTTATCATGATTAAGATCAATATCCGTCTGGTCAATTTCAGGTAAAAAAATGCGCGCAAAAATGCGCGTACGCGTAGGCGCGCGCAAAAATGCGCGCGTAAAATTTTAAATTGCTCAAAATCGTCTTAAATTTTTTTTGCATACGTTTCAGGCCATTATAAGCATTCATAAAAAATCGCGCAAAACACGCATTTTTGCGCGTTTTCGTTCGTCACGGCCGAACGAAAAATAATTCCTCCGCAAAAACTTTTGACAGGATATTCCTCATAATTTTCCGAACAATTTGATACCAAGTTTATCTCTTTATCACTATTAAAAACGGAATGAGCGTCTGTTCAAGATAACCGTCCGTACGCGCGATTTTTGTAATACATTGCATATATGGGCAAAAACATGCCTATGAAAAGTCCATTGGGATGAATAGGGATTACCAATTTTTTTGTCATATTTAGATAGAGTATGAGTCGGAGGTATGATTTCATATCTCATTTGGCCATTAAGTACATCTTAACGTCATCATAATGGCCTTGGAAGTCAAAAATACAAAATTGCATATTATGACGTCATTGTATTTATGGAAAATGTAGTGTATTTCTCTCAATATTCATCGATTCTCTTTGAAATGTCGATATGTTGTAGATAAGGCAATTCTCTACAAGATCACTTTTCACTAAGTTTCATTTTAATGAGGTCATCATAGTACAAAATTCAATTAAAGGCCACATGTCAGAATTTTCGTCATTTGCGTGTTATGTCTATGGAAGGTGAATTTCGTTCACATCATGAATCTACATGGCATTCATCTATGAGCACTATCTATCTTATGTGTGCTCTGTTTTCTCCCAAATTGGGGTATGTTATAGCTGAGACCATGGGCTACAAAAAAGGGTGACTTTGTTTTTTAATCAGATGTTGGGATCATGTTAAAATTTTCGATCGAAAGTTGAAATTGCAAATTTGAAGGAATCATTAGGTGATACGTAACGAAGTCAACGTATCACCTTTTGATTTCGTCAAGATTGTTATTTATTTATTATTATTAGGTGATACGTAACGAAGTCTACGTATCACCTTTTGATTTCGTCAAGATTTTTATTATTTATTATTATTAGGTGATACGTAACGAAGTCTACGTATCACCTATTGATTTCGTCAAGATTTTTATTTATTTTTTTTTTTATTTATTATTCTTCCTCGAATTTGTTCGCAGGATATCTCAAGACTGAATGAAGGCATTGTTATGAATCTTTCAATGATGATAGATCTTAGTCTAACTTAGAACTGCGTGACTTTTCAAAGACTCAAAGTCATCGTGACGTCATCCAGGCGCCATTTTGTGAAAATCAATTAATGATCATATCTTCATAACGGATAGTAATTTTTCATTCATATTTATCATGATTAAGATCAATATCCGTCCGGTCAATTTTAGGTCAAAAAACGTGCGTAAACGCGCGCGTACCCGTTCGTGCGCGTGTTAATGCGCGCGCAAAAAATTAAAATGCTCTAAATCATCTTAAATTTTTTTGCATACGTTTCAGGCCATTTAAAGCATTTCGCAAAAAAATCGCGCACACGCGCATGCGTGCGCGTTTCCGCGCGTACTGGCATTTTGCAACATAGAATCGCCGAATTTTCTCTGTCATCATATTTGGCACATATTTCCAAGCATTTTGATAATTCGTTCACCTTTTATTAACGCAATGAGCGTCCGTCAAAGTTGACAGCACGCGCGGATTTGCGTTATCTTTATCCACAATACATGGGCAAAAACATGTCTATATAAAATTCATTGTAACTCTTTAGAATAGATAGAAACTCCTAATATTTTTTCATATTTGAATAGATTATGAAATGGAGATATGATTTCATGTCTCATTTGACCCTCAATTAAGTCATAATGTCATCATAATGGCCTCCAAACTCAAAATTTAAATTTGCATATTATGACGTCAGCATATTTTTGGAAAATTGATTGTATCTCTGTTAATATGGATTAATTTTCTTTCAAATTTTAATATGTTCTAGCTGAGACATTTTTCTACAAATGCTGTATTCACAATTTTATTTTTAACAAAAGTATCATGGTGTATTTTTACGATTAAAGGAGGCATGTCAATTTTTCACATTTTGCGTGTATTCTCTATGGGACATGACTTTTTCTCAAAACTGGATTCTACACTCCTGTCTTTCGCGAGCAAAATCTCTGTTGTTTTAGCTTCGTTTTCGCTGAGCTTCGGATATGTTGTAGCTGAGACAATGAGCTATCACAAGTGTGCCCTTTATTTTTCGATTAGATGCCGGGATCATGCTCTTATTTCACTTGCAAAGTAGGATTGAGAATTCCATTTCCCGTTTACGTGTAATCGCTATGGGAGATGTTTTGGTATATCGGTAACGCACTTGACTTCCAACCTCGAGATCCCTGGTTCGAGTCCGGGTGTCTCCAACAATTTTTTTCTTCACTTTTTTTTCCTTTTGACCTTCACTGTACCATCTCCTTTGATTATTTAAACACGTAGAATCGCAAATAATGTCATAAACAAGCCTTTTTACTTTATTATTACCCTATTTTCACTTAATCCATTACTTTTTGCGTGTAATCCCTATGGGAGATGACTTTTTCTCAAATCTGGAGTCTACATTTCTGTCTTTTGCGAGCAAAATCGCCGTTATTTCTGCTTGGATTTTGTTGATTTTTGAGTATGTTGTAGCTGAGACTATTTGCTATCTAAATCAACCCTCATTTTTTCAATAAGATGTCATGATCGCGCTCATGATCATGATCATTATCATCATGATCATTATTATCATAATGATGATAATCATTTATCAATTACATTTTCATTTCTTTGAATAAGATAAAATCGTCAAAAGGTGTTCTTCATGATGTAAATAAGAGTCAAATGTGTAACTGGTTACTGCACAGGTTCAAATGTCATATATTGTTTCAATCTATCTTCCCTAGATCCATGATGATCAAGGAGACACAATTTAATCTAGACATATGAATAGATCATAACGGGAGAAGCATATAAATGGGAGAAGCATTTAACAAAATAATATATCGTGTAATGCATTATTCGTTATGTAAACCATTATCATACGTATCACCTAATTCGTCTAAGTGACGAATTAAAGTCTAGTATTTATTTTGTGTCTGTATAGAAGAAATTATTATTATTCTTCCTCAATTTTGTTCGCAGGATATCTCAAGAATGGCTGAAGCCATTGTTATGAAACTTTCTCTGATGATAGATGTTAGTCTAACTTAGAACTGCGTGACTTTTCAAAGACTCAAAGTTATCATGACGTCATCTAGGCGCCATTTTGTGAAAATCAACTTATGATCATATCTTCATAACATAAAAGTATTTCTCATTCATAATTATCACGATTAAGATCAATATCCGTCCGGTCAATTTCCGGTCAATAAACGTGCGCAAATGCGCGCGTGCGCGTTCGTCCGCTCGTTTACGCGCGCGCAAAAATTAAAAATGCTCAAAACCATCCCAAATTTTTTTTGCATACGTTTCAGGCCATATGGAGCATTTGACAACAAAATATGCTCACGCGCATGCGCGCGCGTTTTTTGCGCGTTCTAGCGTTTTGCAACATAGAATCGCCGAAATATCTCTATCATCATATTTGGCACATTTTTCCAAGCATTTTGATAACTTGTTAACCCTTTAATAACGCAATGAGCGTCCGTCAAAGTTGACAGCACGCGCGGACCTGCGTTATCTTTATTTACAATACATGCGCAAAAACATGCCTATACAAAAATCTTTGTTACTCTTCAGAATAGATATGAACTCCCAATATTTTTTCATATTTAGATAGATTATGAGTCGCAGATATGATTTCATGTCTCATTTGACCCTCAATTAACTAATGACGTCATCATAATGGTCTCCGAACTCAAAATTTTAATTTGCATATTATGACGTTTGCATATTTTTGGAAAATTGATAGTATCTCTGTAAATATTGATTGATTTTCTTTCAAATTTTGAAATGTTTTAGCTGAGACAATTTTATACAAATATAGTGACCACAATTTTTCATTTTGACAAAGGCATCATGGCGTATTTTTACGATTAAAGGAGGCATGTCAATTTTTCACATTTTGCGTGTATTCTCTATGGGACATGACTTTTTCTCAAAACTGGATTCTAGACTCCTGCCTTTCACGAGCAAAATCTCCGTTGTTTTAACTTCGTTTTCGCTGAGCTTCGGATATGTTGTAGCTGAGACAATGAGCTATCACAAGTGTGTACTTTATTTTTCGATTAGATGCCGGGATCATGCTCATATTTCACTTGCAAAGTAGGATTTCTGAATTCCATTTCCCGTTTACGTGTAATCGCTATGGGAGATGTTTTGGTATATCGGTAACGCACTTGACTTCCAACCTCGAGATCCTGGGTTCGAGTCCGGGTGTCTCAAACAATTTTTTGCTTCACTTTTTTTTCCTTTTGACCTTCACTGTACCATTTTCTCTGATTATTTAAACACGTAGATTCGCAATCAATGTCATAAATAACCCTTTTTACTTTATTATTACCCTATTTTCACTTAATCCATTACTTTTTGCGTGTAATCCCTAAGGGAGATGACTTTTTCTCAAATCTGGAATCTACATCCCTGTCTTTTGCGAGCAATATCGCCGTTATTTCTGCTTGGATTTTGTTGATTTTTGAGTATGTTGTAGCTGAGACTATATGCTATCTAAATCAACCCTCATTTTTCCAATAAGATGTCATGATCGCGCTCATGATCATGATCATGATCATCATGATCATCATTATCATAATGATGATAATCATTTATCAATTAGATTTTCATTTCTTTAAATAAGATAAAAGCGTCAAAAGGTGTTCTTCATGATGTAAATTAGAGTCAAAGTGTAACTGGTTACTGCACAGGGTCAAAGGTCATATATTGTTTCAATCTATCTTCCCTAGATCCATGATGATCAAGGAGACACAATTTAATCTTGACATATGAATAGATCATAATGGGAGAAGCATATAAATGGGAGAAGCATTTTACAAAATAATATATCGTGTAATGCATTATTAGTTATGTAAACCATTATCATACGTATCACCTAATTCGTCTAAGTGACGAATTAAAGTCTAGTTTATTTATTATTATTCTTCCTCGAATTTGTTCGCAGGATATCTCAAGACTGAATGAAGCCATTGTTATGAATCTTTCAATGATGATAGATCTTAGTCTAACTTAGAACTGCGTGACTTTTCAAAGACTCAAAGTCATTATGACGTCATCTAGGCGCCATTTTGTGAAAATCAACTTATGATCATATCTTCATAACGGAGAGGAATTTTTTATTCATATTTATCATGAATAAGATCAATATCCGTCCGGTCAATTTCAGGTCAAAAAATGCGCTCAAAAATGTGCGTACGCTTTTGTCCGCGCGTTTACGCGCACAATTTTTTTTAAAATGCTCTAAATCATCCCAAATTTTTTTTGCATACGTTTCAGGCCATTTAGAGCATTTCGCAAAAAAATTGCGCACACGCGCATGCGTGCGCGTTTCCGCGCGTACTGGCATTTTGCAACATAGAATCGCCGAATTTTCTCTGTCATCATATTTGGCACATTTTTTCAAGCATTTTGATAATTTGTTCACTTTTTATTAACGCAAAGAGCGTCCGTCAAAGTTGACAGCACGCGCGGATTTGCGTTATCTTTATCCACAATACATGGGCAAAAACATGCCTATATAAAATTCATTGTAACTCTTTAGAATAGATAGAAACTCCTATTTTTTTTTCATATTTAAATAGATTATGAAATGGAGATATGATTTCATGTCTCATTTGACCCTCAATTAACTCATAATGTCATCATAATGGCCTCCAAACTCAAAATTTAAATTTGCATATTATGACGTCAGCATATTTTTGGAAAATTGATTGTATCTCTGTTAATATGGATTAATTTTCTTTCAAATTTTGATATGTTCTAGCTGAGACATTTTTCTACAAATGCTGTAACCACAATTTTTATTTTTGACAAAAGTATCATGGTGTATTTTTACGATTAAAGGAGGCATGCCAATTTTTCACATTTTGCGTGTATTCTCTATTGAACATGACTTTTTCTCAAAACTGGATTCTACACTCCTGTCTTTCGCGAGCAAAATCTCTGTTGTTTTAGCTTCGTTTTCGCTGAGCTTCGGATATGTTGTAGCTGAGACAATGAGCTATCACAAGTGTGCCCTTTATTTTTCGATTAGATGCCGGGATCATGCTCATATTTCACTTGCAAAGTGGGATTGAGAATTCCATTTCCCGTTTACGTGTAATCGCTATGGGAGATGTTTTGGTATATCGGTAACGCACATGACTTCCAACCTCGAGATCCCTGGTTCGAGTCCGGGTGTCTCCAACAATTTTTTTCTTCACTTTTTTTTTCCTTTTGACCTTAACTGTACCATCTCCTTTGATTATTTAAACACGTAGAATCGCAAATCATGTCATAAACAAGCCTTTTTACTTTATTATTACCCTATTTTCACTTAATCCATTTCTTTTTGCGTGTAATCCCTATTGGAGATGACTTTTTCTAAAATCTGGAGTCTACATTCCTGTCTTTTGCGAGCAATATCGCCGTTATTTCTGCTTGGATTTTGTTGATTTTTGAGTATGTTGTAGCTGAGACTATATGCTATCTAAATCAACCCTCATTTTTTCAATGAGATGTCATGATCGCGCTCATGATCATGATCATTATCATCATGATCATCATTATCATCATGATCATCATTATCATAATGATGATAATCATTTATCAATTACATTTTCATTCTTTGAATAACATAAAATCGTCAAAAGGTGTTCTTCATGATGTAAATTAGAGTCAAATGTGTAACTGGTTACTGCACAGGGTCAAAGGTCATATATTGTTTCAATCTATCTTCCCTAGATCCATGATGATCAAGGAGACACAATTTAATCTAGACATATGAATAGATCATAACGGGAGAAGCATATGAATGGGAGAAGCATTTAACAAAATAATATATCTGTAATGCATTATTCGTTATGTAAACCATTATCATACGTATCACCTAATTCGTCTAAGTGACGAATTAAAGTCTAGTATTTATTTTGTGTCTGTATAGAAGAAATTATTATTATTCTTCCTCAATTTTGTTCGCAGGATATCTCAAGAATGGCAAAAGCCATTGTCATGAAACTTTCAATGATGATAGATCTTAGTCTAACTTAGAACTGCATGACTTTTCAAAGACTCAAAATGACCGTGACATCATCCAGGCGCCATTTTGTAAAAATCAACTTATGATCATATCTTCCTAACGGAAAGTAATTTTTCATTCATATTTATCATGAATAAGATCAATATCCTTCCGGTCAATTTCAGATAAAAAAAACGTGCGCAAATCCGCGCGTACGCGTTTGTGCGTGCGTTTACGTGCGCGCAAAAAATTAAAATGCTCCAAATCATTCCCAATTTTTTTTGCATACGTTTTAAGCCATATAGAGCATTTGACAAGAAATCATTCAAACGCGCATGCGCGCGCATTTTTTGCGCGTTCTGGCATTTTGCCACATATAATCGCCAAATTTTCTCTGTCATCATGTTTGGCACATTTTTCCAAGCATTTTGATAACATGTTTGTCTCTTTATCACTATAAATAACGAAATGAGCGTCCGTTCAAGATAAATATTCGTGTGCGCGAGCTCATGTATTACATAGTATATATTGGCAAAAACATATGCCTATAAAAAGTCCATCGGGATGAATAAGGACTGCCAAGTTTTTTTCATATTTTGATAGAGTATGAGTCGGAGATATGATTTCATAGCTCATTTGGCCATTACATACATCTTGACGTCATCATAATGGCCTTGGAAGTCAAAATACAAAATTGCATATTATGACTTCATTATATTTTTTGAAAATTTATTGTTTTTCTCATAATATTGACTGATTTTCTTCTAAATTGCGGTATCTTTTAGCGTAGGAAATTGCCTACAAGATCAATACACACTTCTTTTTATTTTATCGACGTCATTATAGTACAAAATTCAATGAAAGGCCACATGTCAGAATTTTCTCAATTTCAGTGTTATGCCTAAAGAAGTTGAATTTCGTTCACATCATGAATCTTCATGACATTGATCTTTGAGCACTATCTAGCTTATTAGGTGATACGTATGAAATATACGTATCACCTTTTGATTTCGTCAAGATTTTCTTTATTATTATTAGGTGATACGTAACGAAGTCTACGTATCACCTTTTGATTTCGTCAAGATTTTTCTTTATTATTATTATTTATTAGGTGATACGTAACGAAGTCTACGTATCACCTTTTGATTTCGTCAAGATTTTTCTTTATTATTTATTTATTTATTATTTATTTTTATTATTATTCTTCCTCGAATTTGTTCGCAAGATATCTCAAGAATGAATAAAGCTATTATCATGAAACTTGTAATGATGATAGATATTAGTTTAACTTAGAACTGCGTGACTTTTCAGAGACTCAAGATCATCGTGACGTCATCCAGGCGCCATTTTGTGAAAATCAACTTATGATCATATCTTCATAACAGAAAGTAATTTTTCATTCATATTTATCATGATCAAGGTCAATATCTGTCCGGTTAATTTCAGGTCAATAAATGCGCGCAAAAATGCGCGTACGCGTTTGTGCGCGCGTTAACGTGCGCGTAAAATTTTAAATTGCTCAAAATCGTCTGAATTTTTTTTTGCATACGTTTTAGGCCATTATAACCATTTCATAAAAAATCGCGCAAAACACGCATTTGTAGACGTTTTCGTTCGTCACGGCCGAACGAAAATATATGGGCAAAAACATGCCTATAAAAAGTCCATTGGGATGAATAAGGACTGCCAAGTTTTTTTCATATTTTGATAGAGTATGAGTCGGAGATATGATTTCATAGCTCATTTGGCCATTAAATACATCTTGACGTCATCATAATGGCCTTGGAAGTCAAAATACATAATTGCATATTGTGACGTCATTCTATTTTTTTTAAATTTAGTGTATTTCTCCTAATATTGACTGATTTTCTTCCAAATGTCGGTATCTTGTAGTTGAGGCAATTGCCTTCAAGATAAATACACACTACTTTTTATTTTATTGACGTCATCATAGTACAAAATTCAATTAAAGGCCACATTTCAGAATTGTCTTAATTTGAGTGTTATGCCTAAGGAAGGTGAATTTCGTTCACATCATGACTCTTCATGACATTGATCTTTGAGCACTATCTAGCTTATTTGTATTCTATGTTCTCCCAAATTTTAATACGGTGTAGCTAATAAATTATCTACAATATTGTCGTACATCATTTATCATTTCGATGACATCATCATAGTAACAATTTCAATTAAAGGTGGCATGTCGGAATTTTCTTAGGTTGCGTGTTAGGCGACTTTTTCTGAAATCCTGATTCTACAAATCTCTATCGAATACCTGAAGGGGGCGCTATACCACTCTTAATCATGGTCTTTATCGTATTTATGATCATTATCATGAGATCATCATCGGCACACTTTCATGATAACAAAATAGCACGTATCACCTAATTCGTCAAAGTGACGAATTAAAGTCTAGTTAGGTGATACGTAACGAAGTCTACGTATCACCTTTTGATTTCGTCAAGATTTTCTTTATTATTATTTCTTTTTATTCTTCCTCGAATTTGTTCGCAGGATATCTCAAGACTGAATAAAGCCATTGTCATGAATCTTTCAATGATGATAGATCTTAGTCTAACTTAGAACTGCGTGACTTTTCAAAGACTCAAAGTTATCGTGACGTCATCCAGGCGCCATTTTGTGAAAATCAACTAGTGATCATATCTTCATAACGGAAAGTTATTTTTCATTCATATTTATCATGAATAAGATCAATATCCGTCGGGTCAATTTGAGGTCCATAAATGCGCGCAAAAATGCGCGTACGCGTAGGCACGCGCGTTAATGCGCGCGTAAAATTTTAAATTGCTCAAAATCGTC
The DNA here is from genome assembly GCF_000002235.5 of Strongylocentrotus purpuratus. Taxonomy (NCBI): domain Eukaryota; kingdom Metazoa; phylum Echinodermata; class Echinoidea; order Camarodonta; family Strongylocentrotidae; genus Strongylocentrotus; species Strongylocentrotus purpuratus. Next base: position 13,002,822 of record NW_022145613.1, on the reverse strand, counting down.
TTAAATTTTTTTTGCATATGTTTCAGGCCATTATAAGCATTTCATAAAAAATCACGCAAAACACGCATTTTTGGACGTTTTCGTTCGTCACGGCCGAACGAAAAATAATTTCTCCGCAAAAGCTTTTGACCGAATATTCCTCATATTTTTCCGGAAAATTTGATACCATGTTTAGCTCTTTATCACTATTAAAAACGGAATGAGCGTCCGTTCAAGATAACCGTCCGTACGCGCGATTTTTGTAATACATTGCATATATGGGCAAAAACATGCCTATAAAAAGTCCATTGGGATGAATAGGGATTGCCCATTTTTTTTTCATATTTAGATAGAGTATGAGTCGGAGGTATGATTTCATATCTCATTTGGCCATTAAGTACATCCTAACGTCATCATAATGGCCTTGGAAGTCAAAAATACAAAATTGCATATTATGACGTCATTGTATTTATGGAAAATGTAGTGTAATTCTCTCAATATTCATCGATTCTCTTTGAAATGTCGATATGTTGTAGATAAGGCAATTCTCTACAAGATCACTTTTCACTAAGTTTCATTTTAATGAGGTCATCATAGTACAAAATTCAATTAAAGGCCACATGTCAGAATTTTCGTCATTTGCGTGTTATGTCTATGGAAGGTGAATTTCGTTCACATCATGAATCTACATGGCATTCATCTATGAGCACTATCTATCTTATGTGTGCTCTGTTTTCTCCCAAATTGGGGTATGTTATAGCTGAGACCATGGGCTATAAAAACGGTGCTTTTAGTTTTTTGATCAGATGATGAGATCATGTCACAATTTTCAGTTGAATGTTGAAATGATGAATATGTCACGTATGTCCTATTTGTGAAACTTAAACGTTAGCAGTGTCCTCGTATTGAAATTATGTAAGGAAACCCTTTTACTTTCTAGACTTTACTCTCAGACACTATTGAGTGACTGACTGACATCTTTTTTTCTCTGGTAATAAAATACATAAAATGAGCGTTATAGAGAAGATGAGCATTCGGCTACATTAATAACCCACTCTGTTCTCATTGTTCATTTCCTATTCAAGACTTGAATAATGACGAACTTCATTCAATATTTGGTAGTAATACTACATATACTTATACTGATATCAATGATTTAAACTATTTATCCGAAAAAGAATATGAGTTTCATTTCAGTAGGTTTCTGAACTGTAAATATTATATTGATGAGGATTTTACGACTGAATTCAGTAACTTTAACTATCATTTTAGTATTTTACATTTTAATTCGCGTAGTTTAAACATACATTGTAATGCTTTATCCAATTTCATCTGTACTTATGTATAGAAACTTGGGTTAATGATAGTACGCCACTATTATTCAATGTGTCTGGTCATTCATTTATACATTTTAATCGCCAAGTAGAAAAGAGTAGAGGTGTTGGTCTATTGGTCGCTGACAATTTTGAATATGAAATACGCAATGATATATTTATATTATACCCATCATACAACTATGAATCACTGTTTATTTAAAGCAATTTGCCGAGAGATAATAATATTATTGTAGGTGTCATATATAGGAAACCCCAATCAAATATCAATGATTTCATCCCTGTCTTTGAAAATGTTTTACAAAAAACACATACTGAACATAAACAGGTTTATATAATGGGAGATTTTAACATTGATCCTGTGAAATTTACTGGCAATGCTGTATGTAATTTCTTGAGCGAAATACATTCAAATCTTTGTATTTCTTTGATTGACAAGCCTTCAAGAAAGACTGACGGATCAATATCCCTCTAATCCACATTCCTTATACAGTGACAGTATATATCCATCCGATATTTAAAGATTTTATTTTCAAGCAACTAGTGAATCTCACGTCGACAACTCAAAATGATCGTTAATGTATTCTCACATTTATTTTGACTTTTCATTTACGCCGGGACATCGTGACGTCATACACTATTCATTTTTAATTATTCAGGCATAAGCTCTTATTTATCAATTACATTTTCATTTCTATGAATAAGATAAAAATCGTCAAAATGCGTTCTTCATGATGTAAATTAGAGTCAAAGGTGTAACTGGTTACTGCACAGAGTCAATGGTCATATATTGTCTCAATCTATCTTCCCTAGATCCATAATGATCAAGGGATCGACATAATTTAAACTTGACATATGGATAGATCATTATGGGAGGAGCATTTTATAAAATAATATGATATCGTGTAATGCATTCTTTGTTATGTAAACCAATATCATACGTATCACCTAATTCGTCTAAGTGACGAATTAAAGTCTAGTATTTATTTTGTGTCTGTATAGAAGAAATTATTATTATTCTTCCTCAATTTTGTTCGCAGGATATCTCAAGAATGGCTAAAGCCATTATCATGAAACTTGCTATGATGATAGATCTTAGCCTAACTTAGAACTGCGTGACTTTTCAAAAACTCAAACTCATCGTGACGTCATCCAGGCGCCATTTTGTGAAAATTAACTTATGATCATATCTTCATAACAGAAAAGTATTTCACATTCATAATTATCACGATTAAGATCAATATCCGTCCGGTCAATTTCAGGTCAATAAACGTGCGTAAACGCGCGCGTACGCGTTCGTGCGTTAATGCGCGTGCAAAAATTTAAAATGCTCTAAATCGTCTTAATTTTTTTTTGCATACGTTTCAGGTCATTATAAGCATATCTTAAAAAATCATAAAAAATTATGCTCACGCGCATGCGCGCGCATTTTTTGCGCGTACTAGCGTTTTGCAACATAGAATCGCCGAAATTTCTCTATCAACATATTTGGCACATTTTTCCAAGCATTTTGATAACTTGTTAACCCTTTAATAACGCAATGAGCGTCCGTCAAAGTTGACAGCGCGCGCGGACCTGCGTTATCTTTATCCACAATACATGAGCAAAAACATGCCTATACAAAATTCTTTGTAACTCTTTAGAATAGATAGGAACCCCCAATATTTTTTTCATATTTAGATAGATTATAAGTCGGAGATATGATTTCATGTCTCATTTGACCCTCAATTAACTCATAACGTCATGATAATGGCCTCCAAACTCTAAATTTCAATTTGCATATTATGACGTCAGCATAATTTTGGAGAAGTGATTGTATCTCTGTAAATATTGATCGATTTTCTTTCAAATTTTGATAGGTTCTACCTGAGACAATTTTCTACAAATATATTACCCACAATTTTCCATTTTGACAAAGGCATCATGGCGTATTTTTGCAATTAAAGGAGGCATGTCAATTTTTCACATTTTGCGTGTATTCTCTATGGGACATGACTTTTTCTCAAAACTGGATTCTACACTCCTGTCTTTCGCGAGCAAAATCTCCGTTGTTTTAGCTTAGTTTTCGCTGATCTTCGAATATGTTGTAGCTGAGACAATACGCTATCACAAGTTTACCTTTTATTTTTCGATCAGATGCCAGGATTATGCTCATATTGCACTTGCAAAGTGGGATTTGAGAATCCCATTTTCCGTTTACGTGTAATCGCTATGTGAATTGTTTTGGTATATCGTTAACGCACTTGACTTCTATCCTCGAGGTCCCTGGTTCGAGTCTGGGCGTCTCCAACCATTTTTATTCCCTTTACTTTTTTTTCTTTTTGACCTTTCACTGTACCATCTCCTTTGATTATTAAAACACGTAGATCCGCAAATAATATAATAAACTATTTGCTTTATTATTACCCTATTTTCACTTAAACGATTACTTTTTGTGTCTAATCCCTATGGGAGATGACTTTTCCTCAAATCTGGATTCTACATTTCTGTCTTTTGCGAGCAATATCGCCGTTATTTCTGCTTGGATTTTGTTGATTTTTGTGGATGTTGTAGCTGAGACTACATGCTATCTAAATCACCCCTCATTTTTTTCAAAAAGATATCAGGATCACGCTCATGATATGATCATCTTCATTATCATCATGATCATCATTATCATAATGATGATAATCATTTATCAATTGCATTTTCATTTCTTTCAATAAGATAAAATCGTCAAAATGTGTTTTTCATGATGTAAATTAGAGTCAAAGGTGTAACCGGTTACTAATCTATCTTCCCTAGATCCATAATGATCAAGGGATCGACACAATTTAAACTTGACATATGGATAGATCATAATGGGAAAAGTATTTTATAAAATAATATGATATCGTGTATTAAATGCATTTTTCGTTATGTAAACCAATATCATACGTATCACCTAATTCGTCTAAGTGACGAATTAAAGTCTAGTATTTATTTTGTGTCTGTATAGAAGAAATTATTATTATTCTTCCTCAATTTTGTTCGCAGGATATCTCAAGAATGGCAAAAGCCATTGCCATGAAACTTTCAATGATGATAGATCTTAGTCTAACTTAGAACTGCGTGACTTTTTAAAGACTCAAAATTATTGTGACGTCATCCAGGCGCCATTTTGTGAAAATCAACTTATGATCATATCTTCATAACGGAAAGTAATTTTTCATTCATATTTATCATGATTAAGATCAATATCCGTCCGGTCAATTTTAGGCCAAAAAACGTGCGTAAATGCGCGCGTGCACGCTCGTCCGCGCGTTTACGCGCGCGCAAAAATTAAAAATGCTCTAAATCATCCCAATTTTTTTTTGCATACGTTTCAGGCCATATGGAGCATTTAATAAAAAATTACGCACACGCGCATGCGCGCGCGTTTTCGCGCGTACTGGCATTTTGCAACATAGAATCGCCGATTTTTTTTCTGTCATCATATTTGGTACATTTTTCCAAGCATTTTGATAATTTTTTCACCTTTTATTAACGCAATGAGCGTCCGTCAAAGTTGACAGCACGCGCGGATTTGCGTTATCTTTATCCATAATACATGGGCAAAAACATGCCTATATAAAATTCATTGTAACTCTTTAGAATAGATAGAAACTCCTAATATTTTTTCATATTTGGATAGATTATGAGTCGGAGATATGATTTCATGTCTCATTTGACCCTCAATTAACTCATGACGTCATCATAATGGCCTCCGAACTCAAAATTCCAATTTGCATATTATGACGTCAGCATATTTATGGAAAATTGATTGTATCTCTTTTAAATATTGATCAATTTTCTTCCAAATTTTAATATGTTCTAGCTGAGACAAATTTCTACAAATGCAGTCAGTACTATTCTTCATTTTGACAAAGGTATCATGGTGTATTTTTGCGATTAAAGGAGGCATGTCAATTTTTCACATTTTGCGTGTATTCTCTATGGAGCATGACTTTTTCTCAAAACTCGATTCTACATTCCCGTCTTTCGCGGGCAACATCTACGTCATTTTAGCTTCATTTACGCTGAACTTCGAGTATGATGTAGCTGAGACAATTAGCTATCTCAAATGTGCCCTTCATTTTGTCTAAAATGTTAGCTGGACCAGCCCACCTATACTTGTACCAAACAAGTATTACAAATCTAGTTTATCAGGTGGGCTGTATAACGTACAGACCACCTTATAATTTCGTTAGAATTGCCTTTATTTATTTATTATCAGGTGGGCTGTATAACGTACAGACCACCTTATAATTTCGTTAGAATTGCCTTTATTTATTATTTATTATTTATTATATATTTTTCTTATTTCTAACCACTTTTTTGTTGGCAAGATAACATGGAAATGGCTCAATCAAATAATTTGAAATTTGGCACACATATGTATAGGCATATGTACAAAGCACAATAACGTTTTCAACATTGACCTTCACTGATGACGTCATCTAGGCGCCATTTTGTAAAATTTTACGAAAATCAACTCCTGATCATATCTTCATAACCAAAAGGTATTTCTGATTCATATTTATCATGATCAGGGTCAATATCCGTCCGGTCAATTTCAGGTCAAATAACGCGCGCGTGCGCGTACGTCCGTGCGTCAATGCGCGCGCAAAATTTTGAAATGCTCAAAATCGTCTCAAAATCATTTTGCATACGTTTTAGGCCATTCTAAGCATTTTTTTAAAAATCGCGCACACGCGCATGCGCGCGCGTTTTCGCGCGTAAAACTATTAGACACCATAGAATCGCCATTTTTTTTCTTTCATAATATTCCACATATTCTTACAAACAAATTGATACCATGTTTGTCTCTTTATGACTATAAATAATTGAATAATCGACCGTTTAACATAAATTTCAATGCGCGCGAGCTCTTGTAATACATAGCATATATGGGCAAAAACATGCCTATGCAAAATCCATTATAGCTCTTTAGGATGCAAGGTGACCCCAATTTTTTTTTCATATTTTGAGCGAGTATGAATCAGAGATATGATTTCATGTCTCATTTGACGCTCAATTAACTCATGACGTCATCATAATGGCCTCCGAACTCAAAATTTCAATTTGCCTATTATGACGTCAGCATTTTTTTGGAAAATTGATTGTATCTTTCTAAAAATTGATTAATTTTCTTTAAAATTTTGATATGTTCTAGCTGAGACAATTCTCTACAAATCCAGTTGTCACAATTTTTCATTTTGACAAAGGCATCATGGCGTATTTTTGCGATTAAAGGAGGCAAGCTAATTTTTTCACATTTTGCGTGTATTCTCTATGGGACATGACTTTTTCTCAAAACTTGATTCTGTACATTCCCGTCTTTCGCGAGCAATATCTACGTCGTTTTAGCTTCATTTACGCTGAACTCCGAATATGTTGTAGCTGAGACAAAAAGCTATTTCAGATGTACCCTTTATTTTGTCTCAATTTTTTGTTGGATCAGCCCACCTATACTTGTTCCAAACAAGTATTACAAATCTAGTTAAATATTTTTCTTATTTCTAACCACTTTTTTGTTAGCAAGATAACTTGAAAATGGTTCGATTAAATGCCTTGAAATTTGGCACACATATGTATAGGCATATGTACAAAGCACAATAACGTTTTTAACATTGACCTTCACTGATGACGTCATCTAGGCGCCATTTTGTAAAAATCAACTCATGATCATATCTTCATAACCAAAAGCTTTTTCTCGTTCATATTTATCATGATCGAGGTCAATATCCGTCCGGTCAATTTCAGGTAAAAAAACGCGCGCGTGCGCGTACGTCCGCGCGTCAATGCGCGCGCAAAATTTTAAAATGCTCAAAATCGTCTCAAAATCATTTTGCATACGTTTTAGGCCATTCTAAGCATTTTATAAAAAATCGCGCACACGCACATGCGCGTGCGTTTTCGCGCGTAAAACTTTTACGCAACATAGAATCGCCATTTTTTTCTTTCATAATATTCCACATATTTTTACAAACAAATTGATACCATGTTTATCTCTTTATGACTATTAATGACGGTATGATCGACCGTTAAACATAAATTTCCGTGCGCGCGACCTCTTGTAATACATAGCATATATGGGCAAAAATATGCCTATACAAAATCCATTGTAGCTCTTTAGGATGCAAGATGACCTCAATTTGTTTTCATATCTTGATAAAGTATGAGTCGGAGATATGATTTCATGTCTCATTTGACCCTCAATTAACTCATGACCTCATCATAATGGCCTCCGAACTCAAAATTTCAATTTGCATATTATGACGTCATCATATATTTGGAAAATTGATTGTATCTCTGTAAATATTGATCAATTTTCTTTCAAATTTTAATATGTTCTAGCTGAGACAATTTACTACAAAAACATTCAATTCGACAAAGGAATCATGGCGTATTGTTGCGATTAAAGGAGGCATGTCAATTTTTCACTTTTTGTGTGTATTTCCCGTCTTTCGCGAGCAATACCTCCGTCGTTTTAGCTTCGTTAAAAATGAACCATGAGTATGTTGTAGCTGAGACGATTAGCTATCTCAAATGCGCCCTTCATTTTGTCTCAAATTTTAGTTGAACCAGCCCACCTATACTTGTTCCAAACAAGTATTACAAATCTAGTTTATTATTATTCTTCCTCGAATTTGTTCGCAGGATATCTCAAGACTGAATAAAGCCATTATCATGAAACTTGCCATGATGATAGATCTTAGTCTAACTTAGAACTGCGTGACTTTTCAAAGACTCAAAGTCATTATGACGTCATCTAGGCGCCATTTTGTGAAAATCAACTTATGATCATATCTTCATAACGGAAAGTAATTTTTCATTCATATTTATCATGAATAAGATCAATATTCGTCCGGTCAATTTCAGGTCAATAAACGTGCGCAAATGCGCGCGGGCACGTTCGTCCGCGCGTTTACGCGCGTGCAAAAATTGAAAATGCTCTAAATCATCTCAAATTTTTTTTGCATACGTTTCAGGCCATATGGAGCATTTGACAAAAAATCATGCACACGCGCATGCGCGCGCGTTTTTTGTGCGCACTAGCATTTTGTAACATAGAATTGCCAAATTTTCTATTTCAGCGTATTTGGCACATTTTTCCAAGCATTTTGATAATTTGTTCACCTTTTAATAACGCAATGAGCGTCCGTCAAAGTTGACAGCGCGCGCGGATCTGCGTTATCTTTATCCACAATATATGGGCAAAAACATACCTATACAAAAATTCATTGTAACTCTTCAGAATAGATATGAACTCCCAATATGTTTTCATATGTTGATAGATCATGAGTTGGAGATATGATTTCATGTCTCATTTGATCCTCAATTAACTCATGATGTCATCATAATGGCCTCCAAACTCAAAATTTCAATTTGCATATTATGTCGTCAGCATATTTTTGGGAAATTGATTGTATCTCTGTAAATTTTGATCAATTTTCATCCAAATTTTGATATGTTCTAGCTGAGACAAATCTCCACAAATAAAGTTCCGACGTATTTTTCATTTTGACAATGGCATCATGGCGTATTTTTGCGATTAAAGGAGGCATGTCAATTTTTCACATTTTGCGTGTATTGTCTATGGGACATGACTATTTCTCAAAACTGCATTCTACATTTCCGTCTTTCGCGAGCACCATCTCCGTTGTTTTGACTTTTTTTCGGTGAGCTTCGAGTATGTTGTAGCTGAGACAATGAGCTATCTCCAATTTGTACTTCATTTTTCGATGATATGCCGGGATCATGCTCACATTTTACTTGCAAAGTGGGATTTTAGAATTCCATTTTCGTTTACGTGTAATCGCTATGAGAAATGTTTTGGTATATCGGTAACGCACTTGACTTCCGACCTTGAGATCCCGGGTTCGAGTCCGGGTGTCTCCCAAAAAAAAATTCTGAACTTTTTTTTATTGTTGACCTTTCACTGTACCATCTCCTTTAATTATTCGAACACGTAGAATCGCAAATAATGTAATAAACAACCCTATTTACTTTATTGTTTCCCTATTTTCACTTAATCCATTACTTTTTGCGTGTAATCCCTGTGGGAGATAACTTTTTCTCAAATCTGGATTCTACATTCCTGTCTTTTGCGAGCAATATCGCCGTTATTTCTGCTTGGATTTTGTTGATTTTTGAGTATGCTGTAGCTAAGACTATGTGCTATCTAAATCACCCCTCATTTTGTCAATAAGATGTCAGGATCCCGCTCATGATTATGATCTTCATCATGATCATCATGATCATCATTATCATAATGATGATAATCATTTATCAATTACATTTTCATTTCTTTGAATAAGATAAAATCGTCAAAATGTTATCTTCATAATGTAAATTAGAGTCAAAGGTGTAACTGGTTACTGCGCAGGGTCAATGGTCATATTTTTTCAATCTATCTTCCCTAGATCCATAATGATCAAGGGGACACAATTTAAACTTGACATATGGATAGATCTTAATGGATGAAGCATTTTATGAAATAATATGATATCGTGTAATGCATTCTTTATTATGTAAACCATTAGCATACGTATCACCTAATTCGTCAAAGTGACGAATTAAAGTCTAGTATTTATTTTGTGTCTGTATAGAAGAAATTATTATTATTCTTCCTCAATTTTGTTCGCAGGATATCTCAAGAATGGCTAAAGCCATTATCATGAAACTTGCCATGATGATAGATCTTAGCCTAACTTAGAACTGCGCGACTTTTCAAAGACTCAAAGTCATCGTGACGTCATCCAGGCGCCATTTTGTGAAAATCAACTTATGATCATATCTTCATAACGGAAAAGTATTTCTCATTCATAATTATCACGATTAAGATCAATATCCGTCCGGTCAATTTCAGGTCAATAAACGTGCGTAAATGCGCGTGCGCGTTCGTTCGCGCGTTTACGCACGCGCAAAAAATTAAAATGCTCTAAATCATCCCAAAATTTTTTGGCATACGTTTCAGGCCATATGGAGCATTTGATAAAAAAATTACGCACACGCGCATGCGCGCGCGTTTTCGCGCGTACTGGCATTTTGCAACATAGAATCGCCGATTTTTTTCTGTCATCATATTCGGTACATTTTTCCAAGCATTTTGATAATTTTTTCACCTTTTATTAACGCAATGAGCGTCCGTCAAAGTTGACAGCACGCGCGGATTTGCGTTATCTTTATCCACAATACAATGGGCAAAAACATGCCTATATAAAATTCATTGTAACTCTTTAGAATAGATAGAAACTCCTAATATTTTGTCATATTTGGATAGAATATGAGTCGGAGATATGATTTCATGTCTCATTTTATCCTCAATTAACTCATGACGTCATCATAATTGCCTCCAAACTCAAAATTTCAATTTGCATATTATGACGTCAGCATATTTTTGGAAAATTGATTGTATCTCTGTAAAGATGGATCAATTTTCTTTTTAATTTTGATAAGTTCTAGCTGAGACATTTTTCTACAAATGTAGTATTCACAATTTTTATTTTTGACAAAAGTATCATGGGGTATTTTTGCGATTAAAGGAGTCATGTCAATTTTTCGCATTTTGCGTGTATTCTCTATGGGACATGACTTTTTCTCAAAACTGGATTCTACACTCCTGTATTTCGCGAGCAAAATCTCCGTTGTTTTAGCTTTGTTTTCGCTGAGCTTTGGATATGTTGTAGCTGAGACAATGAGCTATCAAAAGTGTGCCTTTTATTTTTCGATTAGATGCCGGGATCATGCTCATTTTTCACTTGCAAAGTAGGATTTCTGAATTCCATTTCCCGTTTACGTGTAATCGCTATGGGAGATGTTTTGGTATATCGGTAACGCACTTGACTTCCAACCTCGAGATCCCTGGTTCGAGTCCGGGTGTCTCCAACACTTTTTTTTCACTTTTTTTTCCTTTTGACCTTCACTCTACCATCTCCTTTGATTATTTAAACACGTAGATTCGCAAATAATGTCATAAATAACCCTTTTTACTTTATTATTACCCTATTTTCACTTAATCCATTACTTTTTGCGTGTAATCCCTATGGGAGATGACTTTTTCTAAAATCTGGAGTCTACATTCCTGTCTTTTGCGAGCAATATCGCCGTTATTTCGGCTTGGATTTTGTTGATTTTTGAGTATGTTGTAGCTGAGACTAAATGCTATCTAAATCAACCCTCATTTTTTCAATAAGATGTCATAATCGCGCTCATGATCATGATCATGATCATCATGATCATCATTATCATAATGATGATAATCATTTATCAATTACATTTTCATTTCTTTGAATAAGATAAAAATCGTCAAAAGGTGTTCTTCATGATGTAAATTAGAGTCAAATGTGTAACTGGTTACTGCACAGGGTCAAAGGTCATATATTGTTTCAATCTATCTTCCCTAGATCCATGATGATCAAGGAGACACAATTTAATCTTGACATATGAATAGATCATAATGGGAGAAGCATATGAATGGGAGAAGCATTTTACAAAATAATATATCATGTAATGCATTTTTCGTTATGTAGACCATTATCATACGTATCACCTAATTCGTCTAAGTGACGAATTAAAGTCTAGTTAGGTGATACGTACGTAGACGTATCACCTTTTGATTTCGTCAAGATTTTTATTATTTATTTATTTATTATTATTCTTCCTCGAATTTGTTCGCAGGATATCTCAAGACTGAATGAAGCCATTGTTATGAATCTTTTAATGATGATAGATCTTAGTCTAACTTAGAACTGCGTGAATTTTCAAAGACTCAGAGTCATCGTGACGTCATCCAGGCGCCATTTTGTGAAAATCAACTAATGATCATATCTTTATAACGAATAGTAATTTTTCATTCATATTTATCATGATTAAGATCAATATCCGTCCGGTCAAGTTGAGGTCAATAAACGTGCGTAAATGCGCGCGTGCGCGCTCGTCCGCGCGTTTACGCGCGCGCAAAAATTAAAAATACTCTAAATCATCTCAAATTTCTTTTGCATACGTTTCAGGCCATATAAAGCATTTGATAAAAAAATTACGCACACGTGCATGCGCGCGCGTTTTCGCGCGTACTGGCATTTTGCAACATAGAATCGCCGATTTTTTTCTGTCATCATATTCGGTACATTTTTCCAAGCATTTTGATAATTTGTTCACCTTTTATTAACGCAATGAGCGTCCGTCAAAGTTGACAGCACGCGCGGATTTGCATTATCTTTATCCACAATACATGGGCAAAAACATGCCTATATAAAATTCATTGTAACTCTTTAGAATAGATAGAAACTCCTAATATTTTGTCATATTTGGATAGATTATGAGTCGGAGATATGATTTCATGTCTCATTTGATCCTCAATTAACTCATGACGTCACCATAATGTCCTCCAAACTCACAAATTTAATTTGCATGTTATGACGTCAGCGATTTTTTCAAAAATTGATTGTATCTCTGTAAATATTGATTGATTTTCTTTCAAATTTCGATATGTTCTAGCTGAAACAATTTTCTACAAATCTAGCGTCCACAATTTTTCATTTTGACAAAGGCATCATGGCGTATTTTTGCAATTAAAGGAGGCATGTCAATTCTTCACATTTTGCGTGTATTCTCTATGGGACATGACTTTTTCTCAAAACTGGATTCTACACTCTTGTCTTTCACGAGCAAAATCTCCGTTGTCTTAGCTTAGTTTTTGCTGAGCTTCGAATATGTTGTAGCTGAGACAATAATCTATCACACGTTTGCCTTTCATTTTTCGATCAGATGCCGGGATTATGCTCATATTTCACTTGCAAAGTAGGATTTGATAATTTCATTTCCCGTTTACGTGTAATCGCTATGGGAAATGTTTTGGTATATCGGTAACGCACTTGACCTCCATCCTCGAGATCCATGGTTCGAGTCCGGGTGTCTCCAACAATATTTGTCTTCACTTTATTTTTTGACCTTTCACTGTACCATCTCCTTTGAGTATTAAAACACGTAGAATCGCAAATAATGTAATAAACAACCCTATTTTCTTTATTATTACCCTATTTTCACTTAATCCATTACTTTTTGCGTTTAATCCCTATGGGAGATGACTTTTTCTCAAATGTGGATTCTACATTCCTGTGTTTTGAGCAATATCGCCGATATTTCTGCTTGGATTTTGTTGATTTTTGAGTATGTTGTAGCTGAGACAAGTTTCCACGAGATTTATGTAGACTATCTAACATTATCATGACGTTATCATAGTCAAAAATTCAATCAAAGGTGACATGTCAATTATCATATATAACAATCCTCAATCGGATACCTGAAGGGGGCGCTATACCACTTTCAATCATGGTCATCTGGAAGGCATTGTTCTCAATTGCATCTCTCTCTCTCTCCTCTCTCTTGCTCTTTTACTTCTCCTCTCATGTTCTGCCCCTCTCCTTTTTTGGTCTGTCTCTGCATCTATCTATCTCTCTTCTCTTTCACCCTCTTCCTCTCTCTCTCTCTCTCTCTTGCCTTGCGTCCCTCTTATTCTCTTGGTCTGTCTCCCTCTGCCCTACAGTTGAAACTTGACTCATGGATAGACCATAATGGGAGTAGTAAACGAAATATGAAATCGTGAAAATGCGTTCTTTATTATGTTACACATGAGCATACGTATCACCTAATTCGTCAAAGTGACGAATTAAAGTCTAGTTAGGTGATACGTAACGAAGTCTACGTATCACCTATTGATTTCGTCAAGATTTTCTTTATTATTTTTATTATTCTGCCATGAATTTGTTCGCAGGATATCTCAAGACTGAATAAAGCCATTACCATGAAACTTGCCATGATGATAGATCTTAGTCTAACTTAGAACTGCGTGACTTTTTAGAGAGTTAAAGTTATCGTGACGTCATCCAGGCGCCATTTTGTGAAAATCAATTTATGATCATATCTTCATAAGGGAAAGGGATTTCTCATTTATAATTATCATGATTAAGATAAATATCCATCCGGTCAAGTTGAGGTCAATAGAAGTGCGCAAATGCGCGCGTGCGCGTTCGTCCGCGCGTTTACGCGCGCGCAAAAATTTAAAATGCTCCAAATCATCCTAATTTTTTTTTTGCATACGTTTCAGGCCATATGGAGCATTTCATAAAAAAAATACGCACACGCACATGCGCGCGCGTTTTCGCGCGTACTGGTATTTTGCAACATAGAATCGCCGATTTTTTTCTGTCATCATATTCGGTACATTTTTCCAAGCATTTTGATAATTTGTTCACCTTTTATTAACGCAATGAGCGTCCGTCAAAGTTGACAGCACGCGCGGATTTGCGTTATCTTTTTCCACAATACATGGGCAAAAACATGCCTATATAAAATTCATTGTAACTCTTTAGAATAGATAGAAACTCATAATATTTTGTCATATTTGGATAGATTATGAGTCGGAGATATGATTTCATGTCTCATTTTAACCTCGATTAACTCATGACGTCATCATAATGGCCTCCAAACTCAAAATTTTAATTTGCATATTATGACAATGCATATTTTAGGAAAATTGATTGTATCTCTGTAAATATTGATTGTTTTTCTTCTAAATTTTAATATGTTCTAGCTGTGACAATTCTCTACAAATGCAGTTTCCCCAATTCTTCAGTTTGACAAAGGCATTATGGCGAATTTTTGCAATTAAAGGAGGCATGTCAATTTTACACATTTTGCGTGTATTCTCTATGGGACATGACTTTTTCTCAAAACTGGATTCTACATTTTCGTCTTTCGCGAGCAATATCTCAATTGTTGTAGCTTTGTTTTTGCTGAGCTTAGAGTGTGTTGTAGCTGAGAGAATAAGCTATTTCCAGTGTGCACTTTATTTTTCGATCATTTGCCGGGATCATTTCTTTGAATAAGATAAAATCGTCAAAATGCTGCAAAGGGTCAATGGTCATATATCGTCTCAATCTATCTTCCCTAGATCCACGATGATCAAGGAGACACAATTTAATCTTGACATATGGATAGATCATAATGGTAGAAGCATTTTATAAAATAATATATATCGAGTAATGCATTATTCTTTTTTTAAACCATTATCATACGTATCACCTAATTCGTCTAAGTGACGAATTAAAGTCTAGTATTTATTTTGTGTCTGTATAGAAGAAATTATTATTATTATTCCTCAATTTTGTTCGCAGGATATCTCAAGAATGGCTAAAGCCATTATCATGAAACTTGCCATGATGATAGATCTTAGCCTAACTTAGAATTGCGTGACTTTTCAAAAACTCAAAGTCATTGTGACGTCATCCAGGCGCCATTTTGTGAAAATCAACTTATGATCATATCTTCATAACGGAAAAGTAATTCTCATTCATAATTATCACGATTAAGATCAATATCCGTCCGGTCAATTTCAGGTCAATAAACGTGCGCAAATGCGCGCGTGCACGTTCGTTCGCGCGTTTACGCGGGCGCAAAAAATTAAAATGCTCTAAATCATCCCAACATTTTTTGGCATACGTTTTAGGCCATATGGAGCATTTGACAAAAAATCATGCATACGCGCATGCGCGCGCTTTTTTTGCGCGTACTAGCATTTTGCAACATAGAATCGCCGAATTTTCTCTGTTTTCATATTTGGCACATTTTTCAAAGCATTTTGATAACTTGTTCACCTTTTAATAACGCAATGAGCGTCCGTCAAGGTTGACAACGCGCGCGGACCTGCGTTATCTTTATCCACAATACATGAGCAAAAACATGCCTATACAAAATTCTTTGTAACTCTTCAGAATAGATAGGAACTCCCAATATTTTTTCATACTTAGATAGATTATGAGTTGGAGATATGATTTCATGTCTTATTTGACCCTCGATTAACTCATGACGTCATCATAATGGCCTCCAAACTCAAAATTTCAATTTGCATATTATGACGTCAGCATATTTTTTGAAAATTGATTGTATCTCTGTAGATATTGATCTTTCATCTTCCAAATTTTGATATGTTCTAGCTGAGACAATTTCCTACAAAAGCATCATGACGTATTTTTGCGATTAACGGAGGCATGTCAATTTTTCACATTTTGCGTGTATTCTCTATGGGACATGACTTTTTAACAAATCTGGATTCTACATTCCTGTCTTTCGTGAGCAATATCTCCATTGTTTTAATTTTTTCGCTGAGCTTCGAGTATGTTGTAGCTGAGAAAATCAGCTTTTCATATTTGCCTTTTATCTTTCGATCAGACGCCGGGATCATGCTCATATTTCACTTGCAAAGTAAGATTTCAGAATTCCATTTCCCGTTTACGTGTAATCGCTATGGGAGATGTTTTGGTATATCGGTATACGCACTTGACTTCCAACCTCGAGATCCCTGGTTCGAGTCCGGGTGTCTCCTACAATATTTTTTCCACTTTTTTTTCCTTTTGACCTTTCACTGTACCATCTCCTTTGATTATTAAAACACGTAGATTCGCAAATAATGTAATAAACAACCCTTTTTACTTTATTATTACCCTATTTTCACTTGATCCATTACTTTTTGCGTGTAATCCCTATGGGAGATGACTTTTTCTCAAATTTGGATTCTACATTCCTGTCTTTTGCAAGCAATATCGCCGTTATTTCTGCTTGAACTTTGTTGACTTTTGAGTATGTTGTAGCTGAGACTATATGCTATCTAAATCAACCCTCATTTTTTAAATTAGATATCAGGATCACGCTCATGATCATGCTCATTATCATCATGATCATCATTATCATAATGATGATAATCATTTATCAATTACATTTTCATTTCTTTGAATAAGATAAAATCGTCAAAATGTGTTCTTCATGATGTAAATTAGAGTCAAAGGTGTAACTGGTTACTGTACAGGGTCAACGGTCATATATTGTTTCAATCTATCTTCCCGAGATCCATGATGATCAAGGGGACACAATTTAATCTTGACATATGAATAGATCATAATGGGAGAAGCATATAAATGGGAGAAGCATTTTATAAAATAATATATCGTGTAATGCATTATTCGTTATGTAAACCATTATCATACGTATCACCTAATTCGTCTAAGTGACGAATTAAAGTCTAGTATTTATTTTGTGTCTGTATAGAAGAAATTATTATTATTCTTCCTCAATTTTGTTCGCAGGATATCTCAAGAATGGCTAAAGCCATTATCATGAAACTTGCCATGATGATAGATCTTCAAAGTTTACAAGGCCTTAAAGAGGGCCCTTGGCTCCTTATCTGACCGTAATTAAATACCTAAAACCCCTGAACTTTCAGGGGCTCTGTCCCTTGAACCCCACCAATGGCCCTACGGCGGGCCCCTGGATGCTCATCTGACCGTTACCGTTATTGAATACATCAAAAAAACCTGAGCTTCCGGGGGCTCTGCCCCCTGAACCCTCTGCAATTTTGTGACCTGCCAGTTCACAATTAAGGTATATAAATATGCTCATCTGACCGTTATTTAATGCCTAAAAACCCTGAGCTCCCGGGGGCTCAGCCCCTGGACCCAACGGGAATTTACGCTTGCTACGCTCAACCTGATCGTTATTAGGAACTTTTAGATTCTGCACGACGAGAACGTAGACTGCCCTTTTAAGGCGATGTGACGTCCTTTTAAGGCACTGGCAGTGACGTCACATTGCCTTTAAAAGGCAGTTCGCGTTCTCGTCGTGCAGAATCTAAAAACTATGAGTCCATATTACTCCACTTCGAAAAACGTTCCGGGGGCCATGTAAAAGTGGTGGTCAATAAAGAATTTTCTTCTGCCCCCCCCCCGATTTTTTGTTTTTTGTTGTGCTCATTACGTCATTGCCCCTGGAAGGTAAGCCCCCTGGAATCTTTCCACAGTATACGTGTACAGATTGCATTAGGATAACGAAAAAGAAATAAACTTTATTACCCCCTCCTTTATAAGATGATAAGTTGGGATAAATTGTTTCAGATAGCTTTTATGATGAGATTATTAGGGATAATTCAAATTTTCAACTTTTCACTAGAAACAGTAAAGAAGACCCAATTTGTTAACCATGAACTTACCAAAGGTGTGTAACCTTTATTAGCGAGATTGGGTTCGGCCTTCTATTCAAACCGGGCATATTGAGGACAAAGAAAAGAAATCCCTGTTTTTTTTTTTCTTCTTCTGTATTTGTATTGAGTGGGAGTACGGCATGTAATAAGTTTGTCAGAATAGTTATCCATGGTCTTTTGATTCACCTGATTTGTTCGCGTTCTTTTTTAAAATTGTAATTATTATCTGAGGTATCTTATCCTCATTATTTTGTTCCTAATATAATATATTATTATATCCAGATTGCTAGGAAATTAAGTCGAAGGTGTGCTCCTGAATGATTCATACCAATGGAGTCGTTCAAATCAATGGCGATCCTTAGCGTTCTAGCAATCTTGTCTAAAGGAATTAGATATTGCATATTACAAATCAGTTCTTTCCATCTTTTAAAGAAGATTTATTATATAGTAAAAGTATTGTCGCACTTTCTAAATATTTTCATTTCCATGTGGAAGAATATCATATGCATGACGCCCCATGAATAAGTAAAACTGAGTAAAGGGCTCTAAAATTTCAAATACATTTACAAATTGTATTGTATTACAAAATAAAAGTCACGGGTAAAAGCTGATATTTCTCAAATTTGCCAATATGAAATACATTCAAATAGTCCAATGTAAAATAGGCAAATATAAAATTGAGACATTTATTAGTGACATTGATAGAATGATGAAAGGAATAAAGCGAAGAAAAATAAATAGGAGAGAAAAAGTAAGAAAGAGGAGGGGGAAAAGGGAAACAAAAAAAGAGGGCAAATGAAATCCATTTACAAAATTCAGTTTGTATCAACAATAGTTTACGTCATTACGTCATTGCCCCTGAAAGGTGAGCTCCATGGAATGTTAGCCCCACCCCCCCCCCCAATCCCAAACTGCTTCCGGCGCGCCTGCACGCGAAGGTTTGTTTTGATTACATGAAAAGCGATTGTTCTGTGATACACAGTTTTATTGCTGACACGGTCTGTTCTTTTTCACTTATTCCACTTCCAGGCCCTTGTACGCTTGACATGGATCCACCAAATGTGACATGTTCAAATGTAACGACAAGATTTTTCTTACCAAATTCCTTTCTCGGACTGACTTTTGGAAGCGAATACACCTACGTGGATGATAACGTTGACCCAAGTGGTATCTCGTACAACGTCACAAAGGGTCAGGACGGAGACTTGTTCCCTCCAGGACACACACCTGTTACACTGTTCGCAGAAGATACTTGTCAGAATGTAGCTACTTGTCTCTTCTATGTAGAGAACACACGTAAGTATGAACATGTAATGCTAGTTCCCGGCCATTTTTAGTTGGCCGTTGAATAAAGTACTATCATATTGAATTTACCACATACATCGTGTATTATCAGTCCAAATCAGAGCCTTATTTAGTCACTCAATTCAGCGTTTCGAAATGGTTTGTAATGGTTGATTGCCAAAATTTAGTTACTTGACCATTCGACATAGAAAACTCACGTACGCCTTTTATCATGCCCTAGTAGTAAAATATATGTATTTTCATCATAATAGTTTTGTGTCATATAATTGTTCCACAAGTCACAACTTTCCTCCAAAACAGTTGCAAAATTATGGATAAGGCAAGAAATGCACAGTTTGTGGCATATCGTGAAGGCATCCTATCCAGCAAAAATATGATTGTTTATAGTTGCATTGAGATTCAATTTAGGATATCATTTATTATACACATATACAAATAATTGTCAAAATTAAAGGGACTTTGTAACATTGTTCAGATGAGAGATAGTGGCGCTAAGGTAGTGACTTCAATCCCAGATGTACAATTAAAGATAATCTGAAAATTTGAGTGAAAACGAATCATTATTCATGGTACAAATTGGGAAAAACTGATCTGATCGATTCCTTAATTCTCCCAACTATATTATTCTAATTCTATTATGCTACTTGTCAAAGCATGTTCAGCATCACGACAAGGACAATTTAATTACATTTTAGGTCAATGTTAAATCGTCACAAAGCAATAAAATGGCTCTACATTCCATTCCCGACAGTTAAGTTTTGACAGATTCTTATAGCCTGTTTTATATATTTTTCTCATGAAAAAACGGTTGGGAAAATTCAAAAATGGTTGAGAGAATTTATTGTTAATCACTGTTAGAGGGTGCCTCACTTCGACGCCTTCATAGAAAACCATAGATATCTTTGTGGTTTGAGAAT
This sequence comes from Strongylocentrotus purpuratus, assembly GCF_000002235.5. NCBI lineage: Eukaryota > Metazoa > Echinodermata > Echinoidea > Camarodonta > Strongylocentrotidae > Strongylocentrotus > Strongylocentrotus purpuratus. Next base: position 12,982,252 of record NW_022145613.1, on the reverse strand, counting down.
TTGTTCAGGATTTTTTGCATGTCAGAGGGTTAGTATAGTAAAAGGAATATAGTAAGTAACATTTTATACACAAATTAAGCAATTTTTTTCATCAACCTTCAACAATGTTACCGAGTCACTTTAACTAATTTTTGTCTTCATTTTTTTACATTTTGGATATTTTGGCAGTTACCGAGTTGCCTGTGAATTGTCCAGACTTGAATCGCAATGTAAGCACAGATGTGGACAAGGCGACGTATACCTTTAACCCAGATTTCGGAGCAGATGACGTCACCAAATCTGCAAGTGGTTACAGATATCACGGAGGTGGTGTCTCGGTTAATCTTACACTTGGAGGTTCCCCATTTGGAAGCAGTGTGTCCATAGGAACCCATGACGTGGTTGCCCTCATCTATGATGACGTATTGAATAAGACATGCACAGGAATCTATATTATTACAGGTAATCTTTGTGATACGATTTCCATCACGTTTTTGTGAGGAAGTATAATTCACCATACCATGAAGTTTCTTCTATTTTAGTGTGAAAGATTGCTGTGGTAAAGGTATGGGCTTTTGCTGAGTATAATTGTGTACGTGCTCGGTGATAAACACCTTTAACATGCATTACTTCTAACTCCAACATATTTTGGATAGTCCCTTCTCACCGATAACGAGAACCAATTTTTTGATAGAAGATAACAAACGAAATAAGAAGAAAGGAAAAAAAACAGTCACGGTATAATTGGGCATATTTTAGTTCACTGATTTACGGAACGCCGAGTGCAACTTTCTCATTCCATGAAGTTTACTACATTTTAACCAAATGAACGAATACAAATCATGCCCAGAAATTTTTTTTCCCTATTTTCAAAATCAATCAGGATAAACGTAGTCCAACTTCATGAGTACCGGTAATGATTTCGCTCTTTCTCTGATATTTTAAACATCCCTTTCCACGGTATACGTGTACAGATTGCATTAGGATAACGAAAAAGAAATAAACTTTATTACCCCCTCCTTTATAAGATGATAAGTTGGGATAAATTGTTTCAGATAGCTTTTATGATGAGATTATTAGGGATAATTCAAATTTCCAACTTTTCACTAGAAACTGTAAAGAAGACCCAATTTGTTAACCATGAACTTACCAAAGGTATGTAACCTTTATTAGCGAGATTGGGTTCGGCCTTTTATTCAAACCGGGCATATTGAGGACAATAAAAAGAAATCCCTGTTTTTTTTTCTTCTTCTGTATTTGTATTGAGTGGGAGTACGGCATGTAATAAGTTTGTCAGAATAATTATCCATGGTCTTTTGATTCACCTGATTTGTTCGCGTTCTTTTTTTAAATTGTAATTATTATCTGAGGTATCTTATCCTCATTATTTCTCCCAACTATATTATTCTACTTCTATTATGCTACTTGTCAAAGCCTGTTCATCATCAAGACAAGGACAATTTAATTACATTTTAGGTCAATGTTAAATCGTCACAAAGCAATAAAATGGCTCTACATTCCATTCCAGTGTTAAGTGTTGACAGATTTTTATAGCCTGTTTTATACATTTTTCTCATGGAAAAACGGTTGGGGAAATTCAAAAATGGTTGGGAGAATTTATTGTTAATCACTGTTAGAGGGTGACTTACTTCGACGCCTTCATAGAAAACCCTACCATTTTGTGAAAATCAACTAATGATCATATTTTCATAACGGATTGTAATTTTTCAATCATATTTATCATGATTAAAATCAATATCCGTCCGGTCAATTTTAGGTCAATAAACGTGCGTAAACGCGCGCGTACGCGTTCGTGCGCGCGTTAATGCGCGCGCAAAAATTTAAAATGCTCTAAATCGTCTTAAATTTTTTTTGCATACGTTTCAGGCCATTATAAGCATTTCATAAAAAATCACGCAAAACGCGCATTTTTGCACGTTTTCGTTCGTCACGGCCGAACGAAAAATAATTTCTCCGCAAAAGCTTCTGGCCGAATATTCCTCATATTTTTCCGGAAAATTTGATACCATGTTTAGCTCTTTATCACTATTAAAAACGGAATGAGCGTCCGTTCAAGATAACCGTCCGTACGCGCGATTTTTGTAATACATTGCATATATGGGCAAAAACATGCCTATAAAAAGTCCATTGGGATGAATAGGGATTGCCAATTTTTTTGTCATATTTAGATAGAGTATGAGTCGGAGGTATGATTTCATATCTCATTTGGCCATTAAGTACATCTTAACGTCATCATAATGGCCTTGGAAGTCAAAAATACAAAATTGCATATTATGACGTCATTGTATTTATGGAAAATGTAGTGTATTTCTCTCAATATTCATCGATTCTCTTTGAAATATCGATATGTTGTAGATAAGGCAATTCTCTACAAGATCACTTTTCACTAAGTTTCATTTTAATGCGTTCATCATAGTACAAAATTCAATTAAAGGCCACATGTCAGAATTTTCGTCATTTGCGTGTTATGTCTATGGAAGGTGAATTTCGTTCACATCATGAATCTACATGGCATTCATCTATGAGCACTATCTATCTTATGTGTGCTCTGTTTTCTCCCAAATTGGGGTATGTTATAGCTGAGACCATGGGCTATAAAAACGGTGTACTTTGTTTTTCGATCAGATGTTGGGATCATATCGAAATTTGCAATCGAAAGTTGAAATTGCAAATTTTGAAGGAATCATTAGGTGATGTGTACGAAGTATACGTATCATTAGGTGAAACGTAACGAAGTCTACGTATCACCTATTGATTTCGTCAAGATTGTTATTTATTTTTTAGGTGGTCTGTCAACGACAGATCACCTATTGTTTTCGTCAGAATTTTCTTTCTTTATTTATTAGGTGGTCTGTCGTTTTCGACAGATCACCTATTGTTTTCGTCAGAATTTTCTTTCTTTATTTATTTATTTATTAGGTGGTCTGTCAACGACAGATCACCTATTGTTTTCGTCAGAATTTTCTTTCTTTATTTATTATTAGGTGGTCTGTTATCAACAGACCACCTATTGTTTTCGTCAGAATTTTCTTTCTTTATTATTAGGTGGTCTGTTGAAAACAGATCACCTATTGTTTTCGTCAGAATTTTCTTTATTTATAAGGTGGTCTGTCAACGACAGATCACCTATTGTTTTCGTCAGAATTTTCTTTCTTTATTTATTTATTTATTATTAGGTGGTCTGTCAACGACAGATCACCTGTTTTCGTCAGAATTTTCTTTCTTTATTATTAGGTGGTCTGTTGAAAACAGATCACCTATTGTTTTCGTCAGAATTTTCTTTCTTTATTATTATTATTATTATCAGGTGGGCTGTATAACGTACAGACCACCTTATAATTTCGTTAGAATTGCCTTTATTTATTATCAGGTGGGCTGTATAACGTACAGACCACCTTATAATTTCGTTAGAATTGCCTTTATTTATTTATTTATTTATTATATATTTTTCTTATTTCTAACCACTTTTTTGTTGGCAAGATAACTTGGAAATGGCTCAATCAAATAATTTGAAATTTGGCACACATATGTATAGGCATATGTACAAAGCACAATAACGTTTTCAACATTGACCTTCACTGATGACGTCATCTAGGCGCCATTTTGTAAAATTTTACGAAAATCAACTCATGACCATATCTTTATAACCAAAGGTTATTTCATATTCATATTTATCATGATCAAGGTCAATTTCCGTCCGGTCAATTGCAGGTCAAAAAACGCGCGCGTGCGCGTACCTCCGCGCGTCAATACGCGCGCAAAATTTTAAAATGCTCAAAATCGTCTCAAAATCATTTTGCATACGTTTTAGGCCATTCTAAGCATTTTATAAAAAATCGCGCACACGCGCATGCGCGCGCGTTTTCGCGCGTAAAACTATTACACAACATAGAATCGCCATTTTTTTTCTTTCATAATATTCCACATATTTTTACAAACAATTTAATACCATGTTTGTCTCTTTATGACTATTAATAACGGAATGATTGACCTTTTAACATAAATTTCTGTGCGTGCGAGCTCTTGTATTACATAGAATATATGGACAAAAACATGCCTACACAAAGTCCATTGTAGCTCTTTAGGATGCAAGGTCACCCTAATTCTTTTTTCAAATTGTGATAGAATATAAATTGGAGATATGATTTCATGTCTTATTTTACCCTCAATTAACTCATGACGTCATCATAATGGCCTCCGAACTCAAAATTTCAATTTGCATATTATGTTGTCATCGTATTTTTGGAAAATTGATAGTATCTCTCTTAATATTGATCAATTTTCTTCCAAAATTGTATATGTTTTAGCTGAGACAATGTTCTACAAATGCACAGTTCACAATTGTTAATTTTGACAAAAGCATCATGGCGTATTTTTGTGATTAAAGGAGGCATGTCAATTTTCACATTTTGCGTGTATTCTCTATGGGACATGATTTTTTTCTCAAAACTCGATTCTACATTCCCGTCTTTCGCGAGCAATATCTACGTTGTTTTTGCTTCATTTACGCTGAACTTCGAGTATGTTGTAGCTGAGACAAAAAGCTTTCTCAAATGTACCCTTTATTTTGTCTCAATTTTTTGTTGGATCAGCCCACCTATACTTGTTCCAAACAAGTATTACAAATCTAGTTATTAAATATTTTTCTTATTTCTAACCACTTTTTTGTTAGCAAGATAACTTGAAAATGGTTCGATTAAATGCCTTGAAATTTGGCACACATATGTATAGGCATATGTACAAAGCACAATAACGTTTTTAACATTGACCTTCACTGATGACGTCATCTAGGCGCCATTTTGTAAAAATCAACTCATGATCATATCTTCATAACCAAAAGCTTTTTCTCGTTCATATTTATCATGATCGAGGTCAATATCCGTCCGGTCAATTTCAGGTCAAAAAACGTGCGTTTTCGCGCGTAAAACTTTTACGCAACATAGAATCGCCATTTTTTTCTTTCATAATATTCCACATATTTTTACAAACAAATTGATACCATGTTTATCTCTTTATGACTATTAATGACGGTATGATCGACCGTTAAACATAAATTTCCGTGCGCGCGAGCTCTTGTAATACATAGCATATATGGGCAAAAATATGCCTATACAAAATCCATTGTAGCTCTTTAGGATGCAAGATGACCTCAATTTGTTTTCATATCTTGATAAAGTATGAGTCGGAGATATGATTTCATGTCTCATTTGACCCTCAATTAACTCATGACCTCATCATAATGGCCTCCGAACTCAAAATTTCAATTTGCATATTATGACGTCATCATATATTTGGAAAATTGATTGTATCTCTGTAAATATTGATCAATTTTCTTTCAAATTTTAATATGTTCTAGCTGAGACAATTTACTACAAAAACATTCAATTCGACAAAGGAATCATGGCGTATTGTTGCGATTAAAGGAGGCATGTCAATTTTTCACATTTTGTGTGTATTCTCTACGGGACATGACTTTTTCTCAAAACTGGATTCTACATTCCCGTCTTTCGCGAGCAATATCTCCGTCGTTTTAGCTTCGTTAAAAATGAACCATGAGTATGTTGTAGCTGAGACGATTAGCTATCTCAAATGCGCCCTTCATTTTGTCTCAAATTTTAGTTGAACCAGCCCACCTATACTTGTTCCAAACAAGTATTACAAATCTAGTTATTAGGTGGTCTGTTGAAAACAGATCACCTATTGTTTTCGTCAGAATTTTCTTTCTTTATTTATTTATTTATTTATTAGGTGGTCTGTCAACGACAGATCACCTATTGTTTTCGTCAGAATTTTCTTTCTTTATTAGGTGGTCTGTCAACGACAGATCACCTATTGTTTTCGTCAGAATTTTCTTTCTTTATTATTATTATTTATTTTTATTTCTCCCCGTTTTTTGTTCATCGGTTAACTCAAGATCGGTTGTGTTAATTTCTTTCAATTTTGACATAGTCATAGGTCATTGTCATGAGACGTGACAGTAACCTTTTCAAGGTCATCAGGTCATCGTGACGTCATCCAGGCGCCATTTTGTGAAATCACGTTATCCATCATATCTTCATGATGCCTAAGCAAAGGTCATTCATATTCATATCACATATTCTTCAGGTCAAGGGTCAACAGGTCATGTCATCGAAGGTCACATAAAGGTCATGACGCGCGCGTATGTGCGCGTTAAAATTTTAAATTGCTCAAAATCACTAAACTATTAAACGAGAGTACGAATCAGGTCATTTTAAGCATTTCAAAATTTTCCGTCCGTACGTGTCACCGGGCGCGTTGCGCGCGCTCATAACGCGCGGAAAAGGTCAAATTCAAATTGTTTACATGATTTAGATTCCTCTTACCGTAAATGACAATTTACATTAATTTCAGTCACTCTTGACTTTTCATAAGGCCGTGAGCGCGCGTCAAAGTTCAAATTCCGCGCGTGCTGCTATGGGCAATATAATGTAAATTTGATCAAAAACATGCTACTTTTTAAATCGAAATAGCTCTTCAGATAGTCCGTCGACCCCCAATTTTTATATCATGGTTGGAAAGAGCATGAGTTGGAGATATGATTTCATACCACCCTGACTCGTACAAAGTGAAATAAAGTCATCATATTGGCATCTAAACTCAAACAAATGTATTTTGTTGATGACGTCATTTTTGTCTTTGTTTAATTGAGATTATCTCACTTATCAGTGATCGATCTTCTCCCAGATTTTGATATGTTGTAGCTGAGATAATTCTCTACCAGAAATATGCCATTTATTTTTCATTTAGATGACGTCATCATAGTTAAATATTCGATTAAAGGTGACAATGCATAATTTGTCATATTTACGTGTTATGTCTATGGGAGGTCACTTTTTTCAAAACATGAATCTGCATGACAAGGTGTTTTGACCAGTATCTCGGTTGTTATTCAACAGTTTTCTCCCAAATTTTAGTATGTTGTAGCTGAGACTATTTGCTATTTAAATATTTCCTTATTTTTTCAATCAGATGTCAGGATCATGCTTGTGCTCATCATCATCATTAACATTATCGTTTTTATCATCATATAACATTATCATTATCATCATCATCATCACCTTTACTATCATGATCATCATTGTTTACATGTCTATATAACTTCTCCCATTCTCAATTCTATCATAAGACTTAGACAGACCACCTTATTCGTCTTCGTGACGAATTAAATTTCTAGTTATTATTATTATTATTTATTTTTATTTCTCCCCGTTTTTTGTTCATCGGTTAACTCAAGATCGGTTGTGTTAATTTCTTTCAATTTTGACACAGTCATAGGTCATTGTCATGAGACGTGACAGTAACCTTTTCAAGGTCATCAGGTCATCGTGACGTCATCCAGGCGCCATTTTGTGAAATCACGTTATCCATCATATCTTCATGATGCATAATCAAAGGTCATTCATATTCATATTACAATACTTTAGGGCAAGGGTCAACAGGTCATGTCATCAAAGGTCACATAAAGGTCATGACGCGCGCGTATGTGCGCGTCAAAATTTAAAATTGCTCAAAATCACTTAACTACTAAAGGAGAGTACGAAACAGGTCATTTGAAGCATTTCAACATTTTCCGTCCGTACTTGTCCCCGCGCGCGGTGCGCGCGCTCACAACGCGCGGAAAACGTCAAATTCAATTTGTTTACATGATTTAGATTCCTCTTACCGTAAATGACAATTTACATTAATTTCAGTCACTCTTGATCTTTCATAAGGCCGCGCGTGCTGCTATGGGCAATATATTGTAAATTTGATCAAAAACATGCTACTTTATAAATCGAAATAGCTCTTCAGTGGTCCTTCGACCCCCGATTTTTATATCATGGTTGGATAAAGCATGAGTTGGAGATATGATTTCATACCACCCTGACTCGTACAAAGTGAAATAAAGTCATTATATTGGCATCTAAACTCAAACAAATGTATTTTGTTGATGACGTCATTTTTGTCTTTGTTTTTTTGAGATTATCTCACTTATCGGTGATTGATCTTCTCCCAGATTTTGATATGTTGTAGCTGAGATAATTTTCTATCATAATATATGATTTATTTTTCATTTAGATAACGTCATCATAGTTAAATATTCGATTAAAGGCGACAATGTATAATTTGTCATATTTGCGTGTTATGTCTATGGGAGGTCACTTTTTTCAAAACATGAATCTGCATGACAAGGTGTTTTGACCAGTATCTCGGTTGTTATTCAACAGGTTTCTCCCAAATTTTAGTATGTTGTAGCTGAGACTATTTGGTATCTAAATATTTCCTCATTTTTTTTTAATCAGTTATCAGGATCATGCTTATGCTCATCATCACATTAACATTATCGTTTTTATCGTCATATAACATTATCATGATCATCATCACCTTTACTATCATGATCATCACCATGTTCATCATAATCATCATTGTTTACATGTCTATATAACTTGTCCCATTCTCAAATCTATCATAAGACTTAGACAGACCACCTTATTCGTCTTCGTGACGAATTAAATTCTAGTTATTATTATTATTAGGTGGTCTGTCAACGACAGATCACCTATTGTTTTCGTCAGAATTTTCTTTCTTTATTTATTTATTTATTATTATTCTTTATTTTTATTTATTTCTTCACACTTTTTTGTTCACAGGATAACTCAAGATCGGTTCAATCAATTTCCTTCAATTTTGGCACAGTTATAGGTCATTGCCATGAGACGTGACAGTAACATTTTCAAGGTCATCAAATCTTCATGACGTCATCCAGGCGCCATTTTGTGTTTTGTTTGGTACTTTTTACTCATGATCATATCTTCATAACGGAAAGGCATTTCTCATTCATATTCATCATGATTAAGGTCAATATCCGTCCGGTCAATTTCAAGTCAAAAAACGCGCGCGCATGCGTACGTCCGCGCGTCAGCGCGCGCGCAAAAAATAAAAATGCTCCAAATCGTCTCAAATTAATTTTGCATACGTTTCAGGCCATTTCAAGCATTTTGCAAAAAAACGCGCACACGCGGATGGGCGCGCGTTTTCGCGCGTACTGATATTTTGCTACATAGAATCGCAAAATTTTTTCTGTCATCATGTTTGACACATTTTTCCAAGCATTTTGATACCTTGTTCACCTTTTTCTGACCAGTAATAACGGAATGAGCGTCCGTTTAAGATAATGTCCGTGCGTGCGAGCTCTCGTAATACATAGCATACATGGGCAAAAACATGCCTATACAAAATCCATTGTAGCGCTTTAGGATGCAAGTTGAACCCAATTTTTTTTCCATATTTTGATAGAGTATGAATTGGAAATATAATTTCATGTCTCATTTGACCCTCAATTAACTCATGACGTCATCATAATGGCCTCCCAACTCAAAATTTCAATTTGCATATTATGACGTCAGCAGATTTCTGGAAAATAGACTGTATCTCTGTCAATATTGATCAATTTTCTTTCAAATTTTGATATGATCTAGCTGAGACAATTCTCTACAAATGCAGTCTCCACGATATTTCATTTTGACAAAGGCATCATGGCGTATTTTTGCGATTAAAGGAGGCATGTCAATTTTTCACATTTTGCGTGTATTCTCTATGGGACATGACTTTTTCTCAAAACTGGATTCTACATCCTGTCTTTTGCGAGCAATATCTCCGTCGTTTTAGCTTTGTTTACGCTGAACTTTGAGTATGTTGTAGCTGAGACAATAAGCTATCACAAGTGTGCCCTTTATTTTTCGATCAGATGCCGGGATCATGCTCATATTTCAATTACAAAGTGGGATTTGTGCATTCCATTTTCCGTTTACGTGTAATCTCTATGGGAAATGTTTTGGTATATCGGTAACGCACTTGACTTTCGACCTCGAGGTCCCTGGTTCGAGTCCGGGCGTCTCCAACAATTTTTTTTTCTTCACTTTTTTTCTTTTTGACCATTCACTCTACCATCTCCTTTGAATATTAAAACACGTACAATCGCAAATAATGTAATAAACAACCATATTTACTTTATTATTACCCTATTATCACTAGATCCATTACTTTTTGCGTGTAATCCTTATGGGAGATGACTTTTTCTCAAATCTGGATTCTACATTCTTGTCTTTTGCGAGCAATATCGCCGTTATTTCGGCTTGATTTTTGTTGATTTTTGAGTATGTTGTAGCTGAGACTATATACTATCTAAATGTTCTCTCATTTTTTTCAGTCTGATGTCATCATGGTCTGTTAATGATAATCATCAACATCATCATGATCATCATCATCATCATCGTCGTCATCCCCATTACTATCAAGATCATCATCATCATCATGATCATCATTGTTTACATGTCTATATAACTTCTCCCTTTCTCAATATAGTAAATATTATAATACATCATAAGACTTGAAGACAGACCACCTAATTCGTCCCCATGACGAATTAAATTTCTAGTTATTATTAGGTGGTCTGTCAACGACAGATCACCTATTGTTTTCGTCAGAATTTTCTTTCTTTCTTTATTTATTTATTTATTAGGTGGTCTGTCGATGACAGATCACCTATTGATTTCGTTAGAATTTTCTTTCTTTATTCTTTATTCTTTATTCTTTATTCTTTCTTTATTTATTTTTATTTATTCCGTACACTTTTTTTGTGTATACGTTTACTCGAACTCGACCTGGTCAATTTCCTTCAAATTTCTGCTAGTCATCAGGCCCTATGATATGAAGTTCCCGAAACCTTTTTCAAGTTCATGGGGTCATCGTGACGTCATCCAGGCGCCATTTTGTAAAAATCAGGTCATTATCATATCTCAATAACGAGTAATCAAAAATAAACCATATTTAGTATACATCAACTTCCGGTCAAAGGTCAACTAAAAATGTCAACAAAATCCGTGCGCGCACCTCGACGCGCACGTACGCCCGCTTAAAATTTTTAAAATGCTCCAATTCGTCCCAAATTTTGTTTGCACACGTTTCAGGTCATTTTAAGCATTTCAAAATTTTCCGTCCGTAAGTGTCCCCGCGCGCGTTGCGCGCGCTCACAGCGCGCGTAAAAAGTCAAATTTAATTTTTTTTTACATGATTTAGATTCCTCTTACCGTAAATGACAATTTACATTAATTTCAGTCACTCTTGACCTTTCATAAGGCCGTGAGCGCGCGTCAAAGTTCAAAATCCGCGCGTGCTGCTATGGGCAATATAATGCAAATTTGATCAAAAACATGCCATTTTAAAAATCAAAATAGCTCTTGAGATAGTCAATTGACCCCAACTTTTATATCATGGTTGGAATAAGCATGAGTTGGAGATATGATTTCATGTGTAATTTGACCCTCAATTAACTCATGACGTCATCATAATGGCCTCCGAACTCAAAATTTTAATTTGCATATTATGACGTCAGCAGATTTTTGGAAAATTGATTGTATCTCTGTAAATATTGATCAATTTTCTTTCAAATTTTGATATGTTCTACCTGAGAATATTCTCTACAAAAGCAGTCAACACGATATTTCATTTTGACAATGGTATCATGGCGTATTTTTGCGATTAAAGGAGGCATGTCAATTTTTCACATTTTGCGTGTATTCTCTATGGGACATGACTTTTTCTCAAAACTGGATTCTACATTCTCGTCTTTCGCGAGCCATATCTCCGTCGTTTTATCTTTGTTTACGCTGAGCTTTGAGTGTGTTGTAGCTGAGACAATAAGCTATCACAAGTGTGCCCTTTATTTCTCGATCAGATGCCGGGATCATGCTCATATCTCACATACAAAGTGGGATTTGATAATTCCATTTTCCGTTTACGTGTAATCTCTATGGGAAATGTTTTGGTATATTGGTAACGCACTTGACTTCCGACCTCGAGGTCCCTGGTTCGAGTCCGGGCGTCTCCAACAATTTTTTTTCTTCACTTTTTTTTCTTTTTGACCTTTCACTCTACCATCTCCTTTGAATATTAAAACACGTACAATTGCAAATAATGTAATAAACAACCATATTTACTTTATTATTACCCTATTATCACTAGATCCATTACTTTTGGCGTGTAATCCTTATGGGAGATGACTTTTTCTCAAATCTGGATTCTACATTCTTGTCTTTTGCGAGCAATATCGCTGTTATTTCTGCTTGGTTTTTGTTGATTTTTGAGTATGTTGTAGCTGAGACTATACGCTATCTAAATGTTCTCTAATTTTGTTCAGTCTGATGTCATCGTGGTCTGTTGATGATAATCATCAACATCATCATGATCATCATGATCATCATCATCGTCATTCCCATTACTATCAAGATCATCATCATCATGATCATCATGATGATCATCATTGTTTACATGTCTATATAACTTCTCCCTTTCTCAATATAGTAAATATTATAATCTCTCATAAGACTTGAAGACAGACCACCTAATTCGTCCCCATGACGAATTAAATTTCTAGTTATTATTTATTTTTATTTCTCCCCGTTTTTTGTTCATCGGTTAACTCAAGATCGGTTGTGTTAATTTCTTTCAATTTTGACACAGTCATAGGTCATTGTCATGAGACGTGACAGTAACCTTTTCAAGGTCATCAGGTCATCGTGACGTCATCCAGGCGCCATTTTATGAAATCACGTTATCCATCATATCTTCATGATGCATAAGCAAAGGTCATTCATATTCATATCACATATACTTTAGGGCAAGGGTCAACAGGTCATGTCATCAAAGGTCACATAAAGGTCATGACGCGCGCGTACGTGTGCGTCAAAATTTTAAAAAGCTCAAAATCACTTAACTACTAAAGGAGAGTACGAATCAGGTCATTTTAAGCATTTCAAAATTTTCCGTCCGTAAGTGTCCCCGCGCGCGATGTGCGCGCTCACAGCTCGCGGAAAAGGTCAAATTCAAAATTTTTACATGATTTGGATTCCTCTTAACGTAATTGACAATTTACATTAATTTCAGTCACTCTTCATATTTCATAAGGCCGTGAGCGTGCGTCAAAGTTCAAATTCCGCGCGTGCTGCTATGGGCAATATAATGTAAATTTGATCAAAAACATGCTACTTTCTAAATCGAAATAGCTCTTCAGATAGTCCGTCAACCCCCAATTTTTATATCATGGTTGGAAAGAGCATGAGTTGGAGATATGATTTCATACCACCCTGACTCGTACAAAGTGAAACAAAATCTTCATATTTGCATCTAAACTAAAGAAAATGTATTTTGTTGATGACGTCATTTTTGTCTTTGTTTAGTTGAGATTATCTTGCTTATCAGTGATCGATGTTCTCCCAGATTTCAATATGTTGCAGCTGAGATAATTCTCTATTAGAAATATGCCATTTATTTTTCATTTAGATGACGTCATCATAGTTAAATATTCGATTAAAGGCGACAATGCATAATTTGTCATATTTGCTTGTTATGTCTATGGAAGGTCACTTATTTCAAAACATGAATCTGCATGACAATGTGTTTTGACCAGTATCTCGGTTGTTATTCAACAGTTTTCTCCCAAATTTTAGTATGTTGTCGCTGAGACTATATGTTATCTAAATCACCCTCATTCTTCCGATAAGATGTCAGAATCACGCTCATGATCATGATCATCATCCTCATCAACATCATCATCATCATCATCATAATCATTACTATCAAGATCATCATCATAATCATCATTGTTTACATGTCTATATAACTTCTCCCTTTTTCAATATAGTAAATATTATAATCTATTATAAGACTTGAAGACAGACCACCTTATTCGTCTTCGTGACGAATTAAATTTTTCTAGTTATTATTTATTTTTATTTCTCCCCGTTTTTTGTTCATCGGTTAACTCAAGATCGGTCATAGGTCATTGTCATGAGACGTAACAGTAACCTTTTCAAGGTCATCAGGTCATCGTGACGTCATCCAGGCGCCATTTTGTGAAATCACGTTATCCATCATATCTTCATGATGCCTAAGCAAAGGTCATTCATTTTCATATCACATATACTTCAGGTCAAGGGTTAACAAGTCATGTCACCAAAGGTCACTTAAAGGTCATGACGCGCACGTACGCGCGCGTCAAAATTTTAAAATGCTCAAAATCACTTAACTATTAAACGAGAGTACGAATCAGGTCATTTTAAGCATTTCAAAATTTTCCGTCCGTACGTGTCACCGCGCGCGTTGCGCGCGCTCATAACGCGCGGAAAAGGTCAAATTCAAATTGTTTACATGATTTAGATTCCCCTTACCGTAAATGACAATTTACATTAATTTCAGTCACTCTTGACCTTTCATAAGGCCGTGAGCGCGCGTCAAAGTTCAAAATCTGCGCGTGCTGCTATGGGCAATATAATGCAAATTTGATCAAAAACATCCCATTTTAAAAATCAAAATAGCTCTTCAGATAGTCAATTGACCCCAATTTTTATATCATGGTTGTAAAAAGCATGAGTTGGAGATATGATTTCATGTGTCATTTGACCCTCAATTAACTCATGACGTCCTCATAATGGCCTCCGAACTCAAAATATCAATTTGCATATTTTGACGTGAGCAGATTTTTGGAAAATTGATTGTATCTCTGTAAATATTAATCAATTTTCTTTCAAATTTTGATATGTTCTACCTTTGAATATTCTCTACAAATGCAGTCAACACAATAATTCATTTTGACAATAATATCATGGCGTATTTTTGCGATTAAAGGAGGCATGTCAATTTTTCACATTTTGCGTGTATTCTCTATGGGACATAACTTTTTCTCAAAACTGGATTCTACATTCTCGTCTTTCGCGAGCAATTTCTCCGTCGTTTTATCTTTGTTTACACTGAGCTTTGAGTATGTTGTAGCTGAGACAATAAGCTATCAGAAGTGTGCACTTTATTTTTCGATCAGATGCCGGGATCATGCTCATATTTCACTTACAAAGTGGAATTTGTGAATTCTATTTTCCGTTTACGTGTAATCTCAATGGGAAATGTTTTGGTATATCGGTAACGCACTTGACTTCCGACCTCGAGGTCCCTGGTTCGAGTCCGGGCGTCTCCAACAATTTTTTTTCTTCACTTTTTTTTCTTTTTGACCTTTCACTCTACCATCTCCTTTGAATATAAAAACACGTACAATCGAAAATAATGTAATAAACAACCATATTTACTTTATTATTACCCTATTATCACTAGATCCATTACTTTTTGCGTGTAATCCTTATGGGAGATGACTTTTTCTCAAATCTGGATTCTACATTCTTGTCTTTTGCGAGCAATATCGCCGTTATTTCGGCTTGATTTTTGTTGATTTTTGAGTATGTTGTAGCTGAGACTATATACTATCTAAATGTTCTCTCATTTTTTAAGTCTGTCATCGTAGTCTGTTGATGATAATCATCAACATCATCATGATCATCATCATCATCATCATCGTCATCACCATTACTATCAAGATCATCATCATCATGATCATCATGATGATCATCATTGTTTACATGTCTATATAACTTCTTCCTTTCTCAATATAGTAAATATTATAATCTATCATAAGACTTGAAGACAGACCACCTAATTCGTCCCCATGACGAATTAAATTTCTAGTTTATTTTTATTTCTCCCCGTTTTTTGTTCATCGGTTAACTCAAGATCGGTTGTGTTAATTTCTTTCAATTTTGACACAGTCATAGGTCATTGTCATGAGACGTGACAGTAACCTTTCCAAGGTCATCAGGTCATCGTGACGTCATCCAGGCGCCATTTTGTGAAATCACGTTATCCATCATATCTTCATGATGCATGAGCAAAGGTCATTCATATTCATATCACATATACTTCAGGTCAAGGGTCAACAAGTCATGTCATCAAAGGTCACATAAAGGTCATGACGCGCACGTACGCGCGCGTCAAAATTTTAAAATGCTCAAAATCACTTAACTATTAAACGAGAGTACGAATTAGGTCATTTTAAGCATTTCAAAATTCTCCGTCCGTACTTGTCCCCGCGCGCGGTGCGCGCGCTCACAACGCGCGGAAAAGGTCAAATTTAATTTGTGTACATGATTTAGATTCCTCTTACCGTAAATGACAATTTACATTAATTTCAGTCACTCTTGACCTTTCATAAAACCGTGAGCACGCGTCAAAGTTCAAATTCCGCGCGTGCTGCTATGGGCAATATAATGTAAATTTGATCAAAAACATGCTACTTTATAAATCGAAATAGCTCTTCAGATAGTCCATTGACCCCCAATTTTTATATCATGGTTGGAAAAAGCATGAGTTGGAGATATGATTTCATACCACCCTGACTCGTACAAAGTGAAATAAAGTCATCATATTGGCATCCAAACTCAAACAAATGTATTTTGTTGATGACGTCATTTTTGTCTTTGTTTATTTAGGATTATCTCACTTATCGGTGATTGATCTTCTCCCAGATTTCTAAATGTTGTAGCTGAGATATTTTTCTATCAAAATATATCATTTATTTTTCATTTAGATGACGTCATCATAGTTAAATATTCGATTAAAGGTGACTATGCATAATTTGTCATATTTACGTGTTATGTCTACGGGAGGTCACTTTTTTCAAAACATGAATCTGCATGACAAGGTGTTTTGACCAGGATCTCGATTGTTATTCAATAGTTTTCTTCCAAATTTTAGTATGTTGTAGCTGAGACTATTTGCTATCTAAATATTTCCTCAATTTTTTTAATCAGTTGTCAGAATCATGCTTTTGCTCATCATCATTAACTTTATCTTTTTTATCGTCATATAACATTATCATTATCATCATCATCACCTTTACTATCATGATCATCACCATGTTCATCATGATCATCATTGTTTACATGTCTATATAACTTGTCCCATTCTCAAATCTATCATAAGACTTAGACAGACCACCTTATTCGTCTTCGGGACGAATTAAATTCTAGTTTATTTTTATTTCTCCCCGTTTTTTGTTCATCGGTTAACTCAAGATCGGTTGTGTTAATTTCTTTCAATTTTGACACAGTCATAGGTCATTGTTATGAGACGTGACAGTAACCTTTTCAAGGTCATCAGGTCATCGTGACGTCATCCAGGCGCCATTTTGTGAAATCACGTTATCCATCATATTTTCATGATGCATAAGCAAAGGTCAATCATATTCATATCACATATACTTCAAGTCAAGGGTCAACAAGTCATGTCATCAAAGGTCACATAAAGGTCATGATGCGCACGTACGCGCGCGTCAAAATTTTAAAATGCTCAAAATCACTTAACTATTAAACGAGAGTACGAATCAGGTCATTTTAAGCATTTCAAAATTTTCCGTCCGTACATGTCCCCGCGCGCGTTGCGCGCGCTCATGACGCGCGGAAAAAGTCAAATTCAAAATGTTTAAATGATTTGGATTCCTCTTAACGTAATTGACAAGTTACATTGATTTCAGTCACTCTTCATATTTCATAAGGCCGTGAGCGTGCGTCAAAGTTCAAAATCCGCGCGTGCTGCTATAGGCAATATAATGCAAATTTCATCAAAAACATGCCATTTTAAAAATCGAAATAGCTCTTCAGATAGTCCGTCGACCCCCAATTTTTATATCATGGTTAGAAAAAGCATGAGTTGTAGATATGATTTCATACCACCCTGACTCGTACAAAGTGAAAGAAAGTCATCATATTGGCATCTAAACTCAAACAAATGTTTTTTGTTGATGACGTCATTTTTGTCTTTGTTTAATTGAGATTATCTCACTTATCTGTGATCGATTTTCTCTCAGATTTTGATATGTTGTAGCTGAGATAATTCTCTATCAAAAATATGCCATTCATTTTTCATTTTGATGACGTCATCATAGTTAAATATTCCATTAATAGCGACAATGCATAATTTGTCATATTTGCGTGTTATGTCTATGGGAGGTCACTTTTTTCAAAACATGAATCTGCATAACAAGGTGTTTTGACCAGTATCTCAGTTGTTATTCAACAGTTTTCTCCCAAATTTTAATATGTTGTAGCTGAGAATATTTGCTATCTAAATATTTCCTTATTTTTTCAATCAAATGTCAGGATCATGCTTATGGTCATCATCATCATTATCGTTTTTATCATTATATAACATTATCATTATCATCATCATCACCTTTACTATCATGATCATCATCATGGTCATCATGATCATCATTGTTTACATGTCTATATAACTTCCCCCATTCTCAATTCTATCATAAGACTTAGACAGACCACCTTATTCGTCTTCGTGACGAATTAAATTTCTAGTTATTATTTATTTTTATTTCTCCCCGTTTTTTGTTCATCGGTTAACTCAAGATCGGTTGTGTTAATTTCTTTCAATTTTGACACAGTCATAGGTCATTGTCATGAGACGTGACAGTAACCTTTTCAAGGTCATCAGGTCATCGTGACGTCATCCAGGCGCCATTTTGTGAAATCACGTTATCCATCATATCTTCATGATGCCTAAGCAAAGGTCATTCATATTCATATCACATATACTTCAGGTCAAGGGTCAACAAGTCATGTCATCAAAGGTCACATAAAGGTCATGACGCTCACGTACGCGCGCGTCAAAATTTTAAAATGCTCAAAATCACTTAACTATTAAACGAGAGTACGAATCAGGTCATTTTAAGCATTTCAAAAAATTTCCGTCCGTAAGTATCCTCGCGCGCGGTGCGCGCGCTCACAACGCGCGGAAAAGGTCAAATTCAATTTGTTTACATGATTTTGATTCCTCTTACCGTAAATGACAATTTACATTAATTTCAGTCACTCTTGACCTTTCATAAGGCCGTGAGCGCGCGTCAAAGTTCAAATTCCGCGCGTGCTGCTATGGGCAATATAATGTAAATTTGATCAAAAACATGCTACTTTATAAATCGAGATAGCTCTTCAGATAGTCCGTCGACCCCCATTTTTATATCATGGTTGGAAAGAGCATGAGTTGGAGATATGATTTCATACCACCCTGACTCGTACAAAGTGAAACAAAATCTTCATATTTGCATCTTAACTAAAGAAAATGTATTTTGTTGATGACGTCATTTTTGTCTTTGTTTAATTGAGATTATCTCGCTTATCAGTGATCGATTTTCTCCCAGATTTCGATATGTTGTAGCTGAGATAATTCTCTACCAGAAATATGCCATTTATTTTTCATTTGAATGACGTCATCATAGTGAAATATTCGATTAAAGTCGACAATGCATAATTTGTCATATTTGCGTGTTACGTCTACGGGAGGTCACTTTTGTCAAAACATGTATCTGCATGACAATGTGTTTTGACCAGTATCTCGGTTATTATTCAACAGTTTTCTCCCAAATTTTAGTATGTTGTAGCTGGGACTATTTGCTATCTAAATACTTCCTTTTTCTTCAATTAGATGTCAGGATCATGCTCATGCATGCTCATCATCATCATCATCATCAATATCATCATCATCATTATCATCAATGTCACCATCATCATCATGGTCTGAAGATGATCATCATCAACATCATTATGATCATGATCATTATCATCATCATAAAAAATTATCGTTTTTATCGTCATATAACATTATCATTATCTTCATCATCATCACCTTTACTATCATGATCATCATCATGTTCATCACGATCATCATTGTTTACATGTCTTTATAACTTCTCCCATTCTCAAATCTATCATAAGACTTAGACAGACCACCTTATTCGTCTTCGTGACGAATTAAATTTCTAGTTATTATTATTATTTATTTTTATTTCTCCCCGTTTTTTGTTCATCGGTTAACTCAAGATCGGTTGTGTTAATTTCTTTCAATTTTGACACAGTCATAGGTCATTGTCATGAGACGTGACAGTAACCTTTTAAAGGTCATCAGGTCATCGTGACGTCATCCAGGCGCCATTTTGTGAAATCACGTTATCCATCATATCTTCATGATGCCTAAGCAAAGGTCATTCATATTCATATCACATATACTTCAGGTCAAGGGTCAACAAGTCATGTCATCAAAGGTCACATAAAGGTCATGACGCTCACGTACGCGCGCGTCAAAATTTTTAAATGCTCAAAATCACTTAACTATTAAACGAGAGTACGAATCAGGTCATTTTTAAAGCATTTCAAAATTTTCCGTCCGTACGTGTCACCGGGCGCGTTGCGCGCGCTCATAACGCGCGGAAAAGGTCAAATTCAAATTGTTTACATGATTTGGATTCCTCTTAACGTAATTGACAATTTACATTAATTTCAGTCACTCTTCATATTTCATAAGGCCGTGAGCGTGCGTCAAAGTTCTAAATCCGCGCGTACTGCTATGGGCAATATAGTGCAAATTTGATCAAAAACATGCCATTTTAAAAATCGAAATAGCTCTTCAGATAGTCCATTGACCCCCAATTTATATATCATGGTTGGAGAAAGCATGAGTTGGAGATATGATTTCATACCACCCTGACTCGTACAAAGTGAAATAAAGTCATCATATTGGCATCTAAACTCAAACAAATGTATTTTGTTGATGACGTCATTTTTGTCTTTGTTTATTTGAGATTATCTCACTTATCGGTGATCGATTTGTTCCCAGATTTTGATATGTTGTAGCTGAGATAATTTTCTATCAGATATATATATTTTTTTTACATTTAGATGACGTCATCATAGTTAAATATTCCATTAAATGCGACAATGCATAATTTGTCATATTTGCGTGTTATGTCTATGGGAAGTCACTTTTTTCAAAACATGAATTTGCATGACAATGTGTTTTGACCAGTATCTCGGTTGTTATTCAACAGTTTTCTCCCAAATTTTAGTATGTTGTAGCTAAGACTATTTGCTATCTAAATATGTCCTCAATCAGATGTCAGGATCATGCTCATACTCATCATCGTCATCATCATCATCAATATTATCATCATCATCATCATCATCATCATCGTCAATGTCACTATCATCATCATCATCATTGACTGAAGATGATGATCATCAACATCACAATATTATGATCATTATCATCAGTAACATTATCGTTTTGATCATCATATAACATTATCATTATCATGATCATCATCACCTTTACTATCATGATCATCATCATGTTCATCATGATCATCATTGTTTACATGTCTATATAACTTCTCCCATTCTCAAATCTATCATAAGACATGGACAGACCACCTTATTCGTCTTCGTGACGAATTAAATTTCTAGTTATTATTTATTTTTATTTCTCCCCGTTTTTTGTTCATCGGTTAACTCAAGATCGGTTGTGTTAATTTCTTTCAATTTTGACACATTCATAGGTCATTGTCATGAGACGTGACAGTAACCTTTTCAAGGTCATCAGGTTATCGTGACGTCATCCAGGCGCCATTTTGTGAAATCACGTTATCCATCATATCTTCATGATGCATAGGCAAAGGTCATTCATATTCATATCACATATACTTCAGGTCAAGGGTCAACAGGTCATGTCATCAAAGGTCACATAAAGGTCATGACGCGCGCGTACGCGTGCGTCAAAATTTCAAAATGCTCAAAATCATCTTACTATTAAACGAAAGTACGAACCAGGTCATTTTAAGCATTTCAAAATTTTCCGTCCGTACGTGTCCCCGCGCGCGTTGCGCGCGCTCACAGCGCGCGGAAAAAGGTCAAATTCAAAATGTTTACATGATTTAGATTCCTGTTACCGTAAATGACAATTTACATTAATTTCAGTCACTCTTGACCTTTCATAAGGCCGTGAGCGCGCGTCAAAGTTCAAAATCCGCGCGTGCTGCTATGGGCAATATAATGCAAATTTGATCAAAAACATGCCATTTTAAAAATCAAAATAGCTCTTCAGATAGTCTAATGACCCCGACTTTTATATCATGGTTAGAAAAAACATGAGTTGGAGATATGATTTCATGTCTCATTTGACCCTCAATTAACTCATGACGTCATCCTAATGGCCTCCCAACTCAAAATTTCAATTTGCATATTATGACGTCAGCAGATTTCTGGAAAATTGATTGTATCTCTGTAAATATTGATCGATTTTCTTACAAATTTTGATATGATCTAGCTGAGACAATTTTCTACAAATGCAGTCAACACAATTTTTCATTTTGACAAAGGTATCATGGCGTATTTTTGCGATTAAAGGTGGCATGTCAATTTTTCACATTTTGCGTGTATTCTCTACGGGACATGACTTTTTCTCAAAACTCGATTCTACATCCTGTCTTTTGCGAGCAATATCTCCGTCGTTTTAGCTTTGTTTTCGCTGAGCTTCGAGTATGTTGTAGCTGAGACAATAAGCTATCACAAGTGCGCCCTTTATTTTTCGATCAGATGCCGGGATCATGCTCATATCTCACTTGCAAAGTGGGATTTGATCATTCCATTTTCCGTTTACGTGTAATCTCTATGGGAAATGTTTTGGTATATCGGTAACTCACTTGACTTCCGACCTCGAGGTCCCTGGTTCGAGTCCGGGCGTCTCCAACAATTTTTTTTTTCACTTTTTTTTCTTTTTGACCTTTTAATGTACCATCTCCTTTAAATATTAAAACACGTACAATCGCAAATAATGTAATAGACAACCATATTTACTTTTTTATTACCCTATTATCACTTGATCCATTACTTTTTGCATGTAATCCTTATGGGAGATGACTTTTTCTCAAATCTGGATTCTACATTCTTGTCTTTTGCGAGCAATATCGCCATTATTTCGGCTTGATTTTTGTTGATTTTTGAGTATGTTGTAGCTGAGACTATACGCTATCTCGACGTTCCCTCATTTTTTAATCAGATGTCATCATGGTCTGTTGATGATCATCAACATCACCATGATCATCATCATCGTCATCACCATTACTATCAAGATCATCATCATGATCATCATTCTTTACATGTCTATATAACTTCTCCCTTTTTCAATATAGTAAATATTGAATTAAAGATGAGCATGAACATAGGAATTGAAGACAGACCACCTAAATCGTCCCCATGACGAATTAAATTTCTAGTTTTTATTATTCTTCCTCGATTTTGTTCGCAGAATATCTCAAGACTGAATAAAGCCATTATCATGAAACTTTCACTGATGATAGATCTAAGTCTAACTTAGACCTGCGTGACTTTTCAAAGACTCAAAGTTATCATGACGTCATCTAGGCGCCATTTTGTAAAAATCAACTCATGATCATATATTCATAACGGAAAGTAATTTTTAATTCATATTTATCATGAATAAGATCAATATCCGTCCGGTCAATTTCAGGTCAATAAACGTGCGCAAATGCGCGCGTGCGCGTTCTTCCGCGTAAAAATTTAAAATGCTCTAAATCATCCCAAATTTTTTTTGCATACGTTTCAAGCCATATAGAGCATTTGACAAAAAATCACTCAAACGCGCATGCGCGCGCGCTTTTTGCGTGTTCTGGCATTTTGCAACATATATTCGCCAAATTTCTTCTGTCATCATGTTTGACACATTTTTCCAAACTTTTTGACACCATGTTAATCTCTTTATCACTACTAATAACGGAATGAGCGTCCGTTCAAGATAAATATCCTTGCGCGCTAGCTCTTGTATTACATAGCATATATGGGCAAAAACATGCCTGTAAAAAGTCCTTTGGGATGAATAAGGACTGCCATTTTTTTTCATATTTAGATAGAGTATGAATCGGAGATATGATTTCATTTCTCATTTGGCCATTAAATGCATCTTGACATCATCATAATGGCCTTGGAAGTCAAAATACAAAATTGCATATTATGACGTCATTATATTTATGGACAATTTAGTGTATTTCTCATAATATTGACTGATTTTCTTCCAAATTGAGGTATCTTGTAGCTAAGGCAATTGCCTACAAGATAAATACACATTGCTTTTTATTTCATTGATGTCATCATAGTACAAAATTCAATTAAAGGCCACATGTCAGAATATTTTTAATTGGCGTGTTATGCCCACGTAAGGTGAATTTCGTTCACATCATGAATCTACATGACATTGATCTTTGAGCACTATCTAGCTCATTTGTGCTTTACATTCTCCAAAATTTTGATACGGTGTAGCTAAGAAAATTATCTACAAGAATGACGTAAATTATTTATCATTTTGATGACATCATCATAGTGAAAAATTCAATTAAAGGCGACATGTCAGAATTTTCTTAGTTTGCGTGTTAGGCGACTTTTTCTGAAATCCTGATTCTACAAATCTCTATCAAATACCTGAAGGGGGCGCTATACCACTCTTAATCATGGTCACCAGGGAATTTCAGTATAAATTTTTACATAACATCATATTTTGTAATGATAAACTGTATCTTTTTGGATTAACACAGTCAAATGTATGTTCCCTTTGTAGAAAAGAGATAGAAACCTATCGTCCTATCTTCTTTGAATGTTCTGAAGGGTCCAGAATATGGAATGAGGTGAAAAACAATTTAAATATGTTTCATTTTCTTAATATGCAATGGATTGATGTGTTACTTAGTTTCATGTTCTGCCCCTCTCCCTTTTTTTGGTCTGTCTCTGCATCTATCTATATCTCTCTCTCTACTCTTTCACCCTCTCCCCCTCTCTCTCTCTCTCTTGCCTTGCCTCCCTCTTATTCTATTGCTCTGTCTCCCTCTGCCCTATGCAGTTGAAACTTGACTTATGGATAGACCATAAATGGGAGAAGTATTTTATAACGAAAGATGAAATCGTGAAAATGCGATCTTCTTTATGCTACACATGAGCATAATTACGTATCACCTAATTCGTCAAGGTGACGAATTAAAATCTAGTTAGGTGATACGTAACGAAGTCTACGTATCACCTATTGATTTCGTCAAGATTGTTATTCATTATTTATTTATTAGGTGATACGTACGTAGACGTATCACCTTTTGATTTCGTCAAGATTTTTATTATTTATTTATTTATTATTATTCTTCCTCGAATTTGTTCGCAGGATATCTCAAGACTGAATGAAGCCATTGTTATGAATCTTTAAATGATGGTAGATCTTAGTCTAACTTCCCACCTAACAATTGGACGTTTTCTGAACGTTCTAAAAAGGTTCCAAATTGGTTTTCTAAACGTTTTGTGAAAACGTTCTAGAAACGTTGATTTGTGGTAGGTTTAAGACGTTTTAAGAACGTTCCAAATGGACGTTTTTTTAACGTTTTCTAAACGTTTATAGAACCAATAAACAACCTTATATAGATTTGCTTTAAAGTGCAAGGACCTGCAGAAAACCTGTCGGACGTGTGGGACGTTTTAAGAACGTTTTAGGAACCTTAAAAACTTCCAGAAAACCTTTTAAGAACATCTAGAACGTCCTGGGAACGTTGTGAGAACGTGCAAAAACCTGATAAGAACGTCTAGAACGTCAAGAAAACATTGTGAGAACCTTTAAATTATGTCTAACATGTCTGCAGACATTGTAAGAACGTTCAGAGAACCTTTAAAGAACGTTCGGAAAACCTTTTAAGAACGTGTAGAACGTTCAGAAAGCCTTTTAAAAATGTCTAGAACGTCCTGAAAACGTTTTAGGAACGTTTAGAAAACCTTTAAGAACGTCTGGAACGTCCTGGAAACGTTTCAAAAACGTTCAACAAACCTTTTAAAAACGTCTGCAACGTCCTGGAAACGTTTTAAAAACGCTCAGAAAACCTTTTAAGAACGTCTAGAACGTACTGGAAACGTAATGAGAACGTTCAGCAAAAGTGTTAAAAACGTCGAACATACAGTGAATTTTAATAAACGCTAAGTCACACATGTATTTGATTGATTTGATTAATTTATTTTCAAACAAATTTACAAAGTATGTACAAAGGCTTGGCAATGCAGTACATCATGCACATTTGGAAAAAGTATTGGTAATTCCCGAAGTGCCCCCGAAAGAAAATACAATTCTAATATTCAGAATAAATTGTAATTTGATCGAAATCGGTTCACAAACGGCTGAAATATCCATAAATATGTTTTCATTAAAAATATTTAAAAAAATTGAAGACTACTTTGAAGAAAAACAATCTGAATAGTTCTTTAAAAATCAATTGATATAGATATTTAATTATTATTTCAAACAAACATTAAATGCAGAAACTGAAACAGGTCATTTTGAATAATAACAGGGGTTTTACTTGGTCGTTTGTCATTATTACTTTGCACCGTGATGGTGCAGGTTTGGGTTTTAAAGTTTAGTTTAACCAATACTAAACTACCCCTTTAAAAATATAGATACATAACACATGAACAATCTACAAATAATACACAATAATCTGATAGATGAGTTGAAGATATGTCATTAACTGGCAAGTATGAACACTCATATCTTCACGGGTCTATGTCTCTATGAATATACAAGACAAGATAAAATGAATAGTGTCAAGAATTTGACAGCACACATATAGCAACTTTGGTAACACACTTTATACAAGCAATTTGAGTTCTTTACAGAACCTATAATTTGTCTTGCATTCTCCAAAGAATGTTGGCAATTCATGCCAAAAAGATGCCCCAGCAAATGATTAAGAAATCTTTTTATAATAAGTCTTGATCTTTGGTAAAACCAAATAGTGCATAGAATTTCTTCGTATACTATATCAATGTGCACAAATTCATCAGAACCTTTTAACAAAATGTCACAAATTATCATAAAAATACATGTGAATAACCGATTTAGCTATGAGCCTCCATCGAGGATTAGCTTCATCATCCGGTGCAAATTATAACTATTCAAAAGAGTACATGTATTTACTTTCTCATCAACTTCTACAAGTGATTAAAATGTGACTCATTTTAAGAAGTCACATTTCAAGTGAAAGTCCTTAAAAAAAAAAAACATGGAAACTACACTTGTTTCAGCTCTACAAATTGGCAACACTGATGACATCAACTGTGAGTAGCTATCCATCAACTTTGTACACAGAATTTCATATTTTATAAAGTTTCCTTAAAGTTACATATTTCCACAGCTATTAAACAGAGTATGTTCAGATTACTAATGACGAATAGCTTTCTACACAACAATGCATGCTTTGACTATGGGGGTTAGAAAATGTGAAATTTTGTGTACAAAGTGAACTTAGAGCTACTCAAGATGTCATCAGCATTGTCAATTTGAATAGCCGAGAGTATGTACAAAAGAGTAGTTTCCTTATTTTATTTTCTTTACCGAGTTTGCCCATTTCTTATTTTTAATTTTGTTCAAATTTGTCTCCTTTGATTGAAGCAGTGAAATGTCTAGGGTAGATTTCCCCTTTAAATCCGAGTATGAATGAAGGTATCTTAATCTACCTTGAATGAAAATTCGGTGTTCAATGGTTTGGTAAACGGCTCCCTCAGGTCTTCCACATCAACGGCCGTTTCCGATTTAGACAAAAGCAGTTTTTGTACCAACTGCGTCGGCTGCTGCTGCCCTTCCTCCAGCCTCTGCAGCGTACACAGTACCTGCACTTGAAAATTGCCTGAGAAGAAAAAAAAAAGACACATAAAATGCATTATAATAACAGTTCAAGTCATTAAAAAGTGTGACAGCAAATGAATTGGATATTTTGGCGTGATATGTTTGATAGCTGACTAATTAAGTTACTTCAGGAATATATCACCCAGCTTCAAAGACAACACCTGTGCAGCGCTTCAAACAAAGTATACATACTGTAAGGATTTAAAAGCGACTCTTCTGTAAGAAAAATATACCCATGCCTTGTTGATAAAATAAATTACATGTATGCCGAAATAGTCTGTCTCTCTGTTCCAATCCAACAGTATTTTAGTGTAGCAACTTTAATAGTAAAAATGGCAAATGTTGTTTTGTTAGTTTATACGCTCTAAAACCCCTCAAAAACTTTCGTTTGTGAAATGCTATCTGAAAAACTTACTTTCTGAAGCCCGAGCCCTTGCTGGAGTTGTGGGTTGGAACTGAAAAATGCGATGTGGACTTGGACTTCGCATTCAGTTTCGGCATTGGTATCTCTGCTGCCACAGCCTTAGTCGTTCCTCCGCGTACATGTTGTTCTCCTGGGTCTGAACCGATTCCAGATCTAAAAAAAAACAGAGACACATTGCAAATGTTACAAGGGATATCAAGACATGACAAGAATTCTCATAAACTGAACAAACTTTTGGGTAATGCAATTTTCTTGTCCGAAATTTATGCCTAGATTACAAATTAATTTCCAGTTTTGCCGGAATGGTGCCACATTTATCAATCATCATTTTGCATGGCTGGGACACAAAGCAGGTATAGCTATCCCAAATAAATTATGTTAGGTTTTCATCATCTGTTGGATTTTGAAGAAAACTAGAAATAAGATGTAAATTATACCTCTCTGGCCGAGCCAAGTACTACTAACCACCAGGAGACAAATACTTACCAGCGTCACTTCCGGATTCATTTGAAGATTTGCGATTCCAGGTTTGACGTGTCCTCTGCCTTCCTGGCGATGTTTTTGCGCTTTCACATAGTTGCCTGTATGTAAAAATAAAACAAATCAACAAGTTAATCTACGTTATTGGAAATCAATTTCTTTAAATAATGTGTCATCTGAACTAAAAAATAATTTGTTTAAAGGGACGAAATTGAGGACAAGATATAGATCTAGGTCTAGATATTTCTATAAAAACAATATCCATACAAAAAAAGGTGGTTTGGGAGCTATTTCAATTGCCTAAAAAAAAAACCTGTTGTAATAGGGGGTGGGATAAATTAAAGTTGCTAAACGGTGGTGGAGGGAAAAGCATGGAATGTTCCACTCCCATGGGGATTTTAAATGTTATTGAGGGAAGAGTTAATAAGTCAAGAAATGAGATGGTAGTCGAGGGACTTATTTTCTTCACGAAATAGCATTTTAAATCCAGAGTGTAACTTTCCATGATTTTTCCAGACAGCAAAGTTAACTACTCAACTGTTTTAGTCATCCAATTACCATGTAATGTAATGAGCCATGCGCACATACCCACTCCAGCAAAGAGTCAATGCTATTATTGACCTCTAGCACTGCACTAAGTGTTAATACTTTAATAGGCAGCATTTGCTCAAAAGGAATACCTAGACTCTAGTCAATACACACATAAAACACAAATGCACATAGATCTAATCATGCCAATCAATTGCTATTTAGGTGTCATCAATTATCACTTAAGTACCAATTTTTAGTAAAGAGTTTTGTACAGTGGTGTTTGAAATGTTGAGTATCAATAGCACAGCTTTTAATACACAGCCAAGATAGTAATGCAGCTATGTATGCACTAAACTCCAAGAAGCTCCGACGCCGTTCGGCATCGGAGCTTCCTGGAGTTATGTGTGCACATAGCCTAGCCTACCCAATTACAAGTCAATGCAATGAGAGTTTCAACGGCCTGCACATGCGACATACTTTTAATTTTAATGCAAATAATCAATATTTTTTTCATTTTACATGCTTCAAAATCAATCAAACAAAGCTTAAATTCCTTACAGATATCAAAATGTTAAAATAACGCTTACCTCAGTGTCTCAGTCTAACAGATTATTTGAAATCTCGAAGTCACGTCATCAAGCAGTCAATTCGTCAGTCAGTTTAAACAACGCGGCAAGCTCTCGAGCGAGCGCGCCGCACCGGCCGGGTACGATTCACTGACCTCTACAGTGGTACGATTATATACGGTGCGTCCGCAGTTGACCCCCTCTCTGTAAACGTTTTACAGGACCTATCCAAGAACGTTTTATTTGTAACGTCCAAAAAATGTTTTCTGAACGTCTTCAAAAGACCTAGCTCTGCAGCGAATGTAAGGTCCCAACTTAGACGTTATATAAACGTTTTTTAAACGTTTAATATGGACGAAGACGTACGGAACCTTATAAGAACGTTCTGTAAACGTTTTAAAAACGTTTTGTGTTTGCTGGGTTAGAACTGCGTGACTTTTCAAAGACTCAAAATCATCGTGACGTCATCCAGGCGCCATTTTGTGAAAATCAACTAATGATCATATCTTCATAACGGATAGAAATTTTCATTCATATTTATCATGATTAAGATCAATATCCGTCCGGTCAATTTTAGGTCAATAAACGTGCGTAGACGCGCGCGTACGCGTTTGTGCGCGCGTTAATGCGCGTGCAAAAATAAAAAATGCTCTTAATCGTCTTAAATTTTTTTTGCATACGTTTCAGGCCATTTAAAGCATTTCGCAAAAAAAATCGCGCACACGCGCATGCGTGCGCGTTTTCGCGCGTACTGGCATTTTGCAACATAGAATCGCCGAATTTTCTCTGTAATCATATTTGGCACATTTTTCCAAGCATTTTGATAATTGTTTCACCTTTTATTAACGCAATGAGCGTCCGTCAAAGTTGACAGCACGCGCGGATTTGCGTTATCTTTATCCACAATACATGGGCAAAAACATGCCTATATAAAATTCATTGTAACTCTTTAGAATAGATAGAAACTCCCAATATTTTTTCATATTTGGATCGATTATGACATGGAGATATGATTTCATGTCTCATTTGACCCTCAGTTAAGTCATAATGTCATCATAATGGCCTCCAAACTCAAAATTTAAATTTGCATATTATGACGTTTGCATATTTTTGGGAAATTGATTGTATTTCTGTAAATATAGATTGTTTTTCTCCTAAATTTTGATATATTCTAGCTGAGATAATTTTCAACAAATGCTGTGTCCACTCATTTCCAGTTTGACAAAGGTATCATGGCGTATTTTTGCGATTAAAGGATGCATGTCAGTTTTTCACATTTTGCGTGTATTGTCTATAGGACATGACTATTTCTCAAAACTGGATTCTACATGTCCGTCTTTCGCGAGCAATATCTCTGTTGTTTTACCTTTGTTTACGCTGAGCTTCGAGTATGTTGTAGCGGAGACAATAAGCTATCATAACTGTGCACTTTATTTTTTGGTCAGATGCCGGGATCATGCTCATATTTCACTTACAAAGTGGGATTTGTGAATTCTATTTTCCGTTTACGTTTAATCTCTATGGGAAATGTTTTTGTATATCGTTAACGCACTTGACTTCTATCCTCGAGGTCCCTGGTTCGAGTCTGGGCGTCTCCAACCATTTTTTTCCCTTTACTTTTTTTTTCTTTTTGACCTTTCACTGTACCATCTCCTTTGATTATTAAAACACGTAGATCCGCAAATAATGTAATAAACTATTTGTTTTATTATTACCCTATTTTCACTTAAACGATTACTTTTTGTGTCTAATCCCTATGGGAGATGACTTTTCCTCAAATCTGGATTCTACATTTCTGTCTTTTGCGAGCAATATCGCCGTTATTCCTGCTTGGATTTTGTTGATTTTTGAGGATGTTGTAGCTGAGACTATATGCTATCTAAATCACCCCTCATTTTTTCAATACGATATCAGGATCACGTTCATGATCATGATCATCTTCATTATCATCATGATCATCATTATCATAATGATGATAATTATTTATCAATTACATTTTCATTTCTTTGAATAAGATAAAATCGTCAAAATGTGTTCTCCATGATGTAAATTAGAGTCAAGGGTGTAACCGGTTACTAATCTATCTTCCCTAGATCCATAATGATCAAGGGATCGACACAATTTAAACTTGACATATGGATAGATCATAATGGGAAAAGTATTTTATAAAATATTATGATATCGTGTATTAAATGCATTCTTCGTTATGTAAACCAATATCATACGTATCACCTAATTCGCCTAATTGACGAATTAAAGTCTAGTCTCCTATTGTGTTTCTAAAGACCGAGGTTTCCCATGTTTATTTACGAAAATGGACATTCAATACTGGTAAGTTATTCGATAACATCACTCAGTCTGATTTGATCCGAGATATATTTCATTAATAAATCAGTGTTAAAGCTATCTAGTCTCAAACAAACCTACAGCATTATTAGTTCCAACGCCTTGTTAACAGTGTTCAAATGAGAGAAAATGGTGCTAAGGTAATGACTTCAATGATAGATGTACAATTAAAGATAATCTTGAAGTTTCAAAAACAGGCCATTATTAATGAGACAAATTGGGAAAAATGATCTGATCGATTTCTTAAATCTCCCAACTCTATTATTACAATTTAATTACATTTAAGGTGAATGAAAATTGTCACAAAGCAATGCAATTGCTCTATATACCATTCCAGACATTTAAGTGTTGAAAGATTTGTAAAAGCCTGTTATATGTCTTATTTTCATGGAACATAGTTGGAAAATTCAAAAATGGTGTGGAGAATTTTCTGTTAGAGGTTGTCGCACGGTGGATTTTTCTTGTTTTGTTTGCATGTTAGAGAGTTAGTACATTAGAAGGAATATAATAAGTAACATTTCATACAAAACTTACGCAGTTTTTTCATCAACCTTCATCAATGTTACCGAGTCACTTAAAGCCAGATTGATATTGTTAATTTGTTCGATGACATCATTTAGTTTAATTTGATTGGAGATATATCTCATTAATGAAACCGTGTAAAGGCTATATAGTCTCAAACAAACTTACACCATTAAACTTCAAGCTCACTCACACATGATATATTGCGACACTTTCAAGGCTACCTATTATGTCAAGTTCATGTATATACAAACGGCACCAGCTTCAATATTAAATGTAAGTTCTTCTTACTTAAGTCATTGGTCTGGAAAGAATTATTTGCCAACTTTATATTGTATTAAATTTTCACGGAAAATGGTATATACATTGTAATGCAATTTTCAGGACAACCATACTTGTCATTTGTTATATTTGCTATATGATACTAAAGCATATCGTTACGCTTATCGATAGGATAATGTGAAGTACGTGTCAAACATAAACATCATTACGTGCTATTATTAACCGGACTAGGCAGTTTAAAATGTATAAAACATGTATACTATTGCCAACAAGCAAGTTTTTCAACAAAGCATTCAGAAATTGAACAACTTTGCATATTTTAGTCAGGACAGATTTGAACACCGAAAAAACCAAGGTGTTAAATTTCTTCCTTCTCTTTCTTTTAAAATATATGCCTAGATTATCTTAGGCAAACTACATCTTGTAAAGAGACATTGATTTTTGCTGAATAAAAATAAAGATATGACAAAAAGATAGGATATACGTTTGCAATTTAAGAATATATGGTACAATGTACGATACTTACTGTTTGCCTGCAATGGTTTGTATTACCATTCAGGCTGGAGTGGTGCTCGGAAACAAATGTGCAAAGTCCCAATCCCAGCACCTCACTGCCAATCCAGATGGGATTTCTTTTTTCCCCTTAAATAACATAAATAACATAGCTCTGAGCAGATTAATTACACACGTTTAATTGGAAACGTTCTGGTTCTAGGGTCATCTTTTTAAAAGGAGACACTAGATTTGATTCTGAAACTGGAGAAAGTGAAAGTAACATGTAAGAAGTGCTTTGGCCTTTGATCTAAAAGATGATGATGTGGATCCTAATCAAATGATTGGTTGAAAACGTACATGTGACCAGGCATTTATTTTGCCTAACGCGTAATTTGGATAATGACCGGTCATCAGTAAAATCATGTTATAAACCATCATTTTATAACACAAATAAAACGTAATCTTATAAAACAAAGAATACACATCATTTTATTCGGGCATTAGTAAAATTACCCACACTCGGTACCTTCAAAGCACTCCAAACACCCTCGGCTATCGCCTCAGGCGTGTTTGACTGTTCCAAAGGTACCTTGTGTGGGTAATTCCTACCAATGCCCTTACTGCTGTGTATTATTTGTATACTAGTGCTACACTGCACTGCTTGTACTTAGTTTCAAGCTCTTTACACAAATTCACACTGACAACGTCAGTGTTACATCTCTCGGATTGTAATGATAGGTTTACCAATTATGCCTATAAGATGTGCCTTTGTTGATGCAAATATGATAACCACGCCTGATCATGCACATTTTGTACGAATTATTATTTGACAACTATGAAAAAGAGCCAAGAAAGCGTTTCAGGAGTAAGTCCGTAAACCATTTAATTAAGAGCTAGATGCAGTTCTCCTCATAACCAAAAATATATCGGCATTTTTTTTCTGACCCCATGAGGAAATGTGGAATCTTTAAGGCTTTTGAACAGAAGAAGAAAAATAATACGTGTCCGCAAATAATTGTCAAAAATGTTTTTTCGAAACCTTTAGGTGAACTTGAATATACTTTGTAAGTGGAACCTTTTTTTAAGGGAAGGGGGTTTGGCTAATTTATTATTTATTTTGATGTTGTCCGGCTATGATAGGGTGAACATAAGTTCTACCCAAATAAATAGTGTAAAATAGTCATACTAGAAATTAGAAATGGTCATAAGTTTGCCAGTAGTTGATCACAGTATCTAACTTTTGTATTTGCAGAGTGTCAAAATGACACAGCCGTTGCACAATATCTTCTGGAAATCATGTTGTTCTTTGTCGATTTAAGAAATATTCTTTGACAGATCTACTTTGTAAGTTGTACTACAAGTATACAATGTCAGGAGCATTACAGGAATCAGTGAGAGTTTCTTGTTCAATTCCAAGTCAAATTTTACGAGTGCAAAGCGGAGCCCCCCCCCCCCCAATCATATTATAGCAACTTTGATGAACTAGCGCTACCTTTTACATGTACTATAGGATTTCCCGGCCAAATTCGCGAGTTTGTCATTCAAATTAGTTTGTCTTGCTTTCAAATTCGACGGTTTTAGTGCAGTCAGGTATAACTCGGGTTTATATTCCCTTTTCTAGTTTTCAAATCTATGGACTTTTCGTTAGAATCTACATATGTTTCATTCAAATTAACGAACATTATGCTTCTTTCGCTATTTGGTCATTCGATTTGGCGCAACACGATTTTCTGACAACGCGACGGTGTACTTCTAGCATTCTAATTCATTTGTAGCATTCAAATTAGCTCTTTGTGCACTTAAAATGATGGTCATTATACATTTCTCGTTTATTACACACTTTTTATAGCTCATTCTTTTTCTTTCAAGATTGTTTTTTCATGT
This sequence comes from Strongylocentrotus purpuratus, assembly GCF_000002235.5. Taxonomy (NCBI): domain Eukaryota; kingdom Metazoa; phylum Echinodermata; class Echinoidea; order Camarodonta; family Strongylocentrotidae; genus Strongylocentrotus; species Strongylocentrotus purpuratus. The sequence continues at coordinate 12,947,278 of NW_022145613.1, read as the reverse complement.
GTATTTCATCATATTTCATTTTCTTGCATTTATACAATTATTATTATTAGATTTATCTGATATTCATCAGCATTTAAGTTTGATTGATAAGAAGAAAAAAAAACGACTTGCATCTACGGAACTGACGGTCTCAGTATATTTGTAAATGTTCATTTAAGGAAGTTGTTTGTCTTATGTTTTATCATAAATTGATCATAATTTCATCATAATTTCATTATGGAAGAACGGTATAATATCGTGACTGGAGTAGGGAGGGATTAGAGTCAACAATTTGAACATGATTCATTATTTAGCCATGTCTTAGCCATCGATCTGCTGGCGGGCAGGTAAACTATGAAACTCTTTAAGAAAAACAGAGGGGTGTGCTGGGTATAAGAGACGAAGTGAATTACTTTTGTAAAATTCCGAGTCTGTAGTAAAAAAGGGCGATTGAGGGTACCCCCACCTTTCCCGGGTATATGAACATGTCCGTGCAGAAATGTCATATCCCTTGATTTCGCCCCTTCTCTACTTTATGTCTGACTACACCCATCTGCATTGTCCTGAAAATAAATAAATGGAATAACAGCTTAGACCCTAATGGCAAATCATGCATTTTAACTGCATTATTTAAATACTGTAAAAGTTTGTTGCAATTCTTCCCCTAACATTCCTAACTTGAATAAAAATATTACGAATACGAATGACAGGTGTTAATTTGAATGATAAAAATTACGCTTCGACAAGTGAATATTTATTTGAATGCTAGTTGAGCAGTTTCTAAATTTAATGACAGATCTATGAAACCCTTCGACCAAAATCCTAAATAAAATACAAAAGCTGGAAAATTGAATGATGATTGGCATGGCAAAGCCGATCTGCGCTAACTTAAATGCAAAGTAAATGAATTCGAATGACAAACACGCGAATTTGGCCGGGAAATCCTATATAATAGGCTTTACTCACTCCAGCAAAGCATAGAGTAGGGTGTCTTAACGATTTTTTATTTTTCCCTTTTGGATTTTTTTTTTTTACCATTATGGTTGGATAATTGAAAAAAATCAACTACTCAGAAGAACACATTTCAAATTTCAAGACTCACCGATCAAAAGATACAGTCGATCCCCTGATATCTAGAATGGACAAAAAAGTGGTACACGCCGAGTTATAATTTTTACTCAACAGCTGCATAGGCGATATGCAAAAGGTGGGGGGAAGGGTATTTGCAATCGTACATAAATGTATGTGATCCCTTAGGGCTAGCGAAAAAAATAAGCACATCAACATATTCCTTACGACTTGAACTAATTATCCCTCGGGGTGGTCGATTCTCAATAGTGGGAAATCTCCGAGTTATCATGGAAACAATGTTAAAATCGCCGTTTTAATATTGTTAGAGTTACGATTCGGCCACCTTTGGGAATTACAACGGTAACATGCTCTTTCATATGACACCCTATTTGTTGTGCATCACCTTCAGGATCACAAAGCATAAGGTTTGAATCACAATTTGGTAATTAAAAACATTGACCAATTTTGCATAAGCACACAAAACCAGGTGCACGATCAGACACCTTACATAGAGAGTCAATGCTAAGGCGACCGCTGTACTAAGTCCTGACAGTCAATACACACAAATGCACACAATGAATACGATGTGGCTGATCGGCAAGTTTGACAGTAGACTCGATCACGATTTGAATTTTTAAATTATTCTTTCTACCCTAACATCGATAAGTTGAAAAAGTTGTATTTTACTGCTATTTAGACACTGTAGGTGTCATTAACTGTCACTAAAGTAAAGTACCGATTTTAAATGAAATCAGATGTGATTTGTACAGTGGTGTTTGAAATGTTGAGAATCAATAGAACAGCTTTTAATACACAGCCAGGATAGTAATGCAGTTATCGTACATAGGCGAGATGCAAACAAAATACTTGATCTAGGCCTAACACAAATAGCTGAATGTGGGACAATAATTAAGGAAATGTGTATCAGAGGAGTATTCGCGACGTCGAAATTCGACGAGCGATATACAAAATATTCTTTTATGTTTCAAGACAAATTTATTCCAGAAATAAGCAAACGATATTTTTAGTTTTGTATAAAGCATACGCGATGAAGCGAAAATACGCTCGAAATTGAATATTTTTCCAGTTACTCTGCTTAGAATCACAAAGATCGCAGACAAGTGCTAGCGCTTGCGAATTGCACTTAAAATTGAGAAATCGTTAGGCTCGGCCATCCAGTCCTTTCACAATACAAAATAACGCCGATCAGTTGGCTTCTTGCAACAGAAAGTTGTGTTTGATATATCAGTTGCAAAAGTTGAAACTATTGATATTTGCAATCGATTGTAACTCATCTTTCTTGCAACGCCCCATCGTAAAAACATAACACTTCAAACATCTAAATATTATGGCAAACATTTAAATTTAAAGTTTTCTGAAAATAAACGTTAACAAATCGCGTGGACACTTTTCACCAATCGCAGACTCATCTCGCCAATCTAGGAGACACATATCGCCGGTAGAATGCGGCGAGATGCGTCTATACAGACGTGATTTCGCTAAGACATATAACGCCACGACATCCCGGCCGTTAAGCTTAGGGGCTCCGTCCGATGAACAGGTGCACCCTGCCATGGCTCACGGTGCCCGGCAGGGGTCCCCAAGGCGCCCGACTGGGTGCCGTGCGGTCCACTGAACTATTGTGTCCATACGCGTCTACATTGATTGCCGTACGCCTTTGAAGTGATGACGCACGGTCGCCTCAGGGCGTCCCTGCGGCGGCCGTAGCTTTTTGACAAGTACTAAGGCAGACGCAAGGTAGCCGCAAGGTGCCCGCAAGGAAGCCGAAGGGGAACCATACGTCGACCGTGCGGCCAATCTGATGCTACTGCTTCAACCCTGGAGTATATAAAACGCAAGGCTACCTTACGCCCGACGTACGGTCGCCGTGGAACCGCTATACGGCATGGGTATGGCGTGTCTAATCGCTACAGCAAACCTAGAAATAAAAACAATTATAACTCCACGTTATAATCTCACGGCGACCCTTGCGGCCTGTAAAGATAGGGAAACGCCCTCTGCGGCCGCTTTTGGGGGCGTACGGCCGCCGTATCCTAGCCGTAAAGCAAATGCGACCTAGGCATAGATAATGACGTATGTCCACCTACGTACATCTACCTCTCTCTGTATTGTTTACCCGTTCTCTTTTACCATCACAGGTACTCTGTATGTAACCATGAAATAAATACATTTCAGGGGTGGATCTAGCTTACTGCCAAGGGGGGGGGGGGGGGGGGGGAGGGGTTGACCCAGATCCAAGATTTTCCAAAAATTGCGCCGTTTTATTGTTTTACTTTTCTTTTCTTTTTTCTTCTTCTTTTTGTTCCCATTCCCCCCCCCAACCCTTTATTTTCTTTACTTGGCCGCCCAAGGGTGTGGGGGGGGGGGGGGGGGGAGGGAGGAAGGCAAACCGCCGAAACCCCACCCTAGTTCCGTCCCTACATTTATTAAACTAATTTTTGTTAATTAGACAGAATATGAACTCAGTGTACATGTATATGTAAATGAGAATCCAGTAAGAGGATTTCATTATATTGTTTGTAAGTGTACTAGTGCTATATAATTAGTGCAGCCTAAGACCAAAGAGATACTAGACTACTTACTAGTTCTGTGAAGATTGTAAGGAGTTGGAAATATAAAGTGACTGGAAAAGTTTTCAAGCTCAGTAATTTTCCTGAAAAAGGAAGTTTGGGATTGAAGTGATGCAGATGACTATTGGAAAATACATGAATAGTTTCGGAAGTGTTATGATTGTTACGACGGTAAATGAGTATTTGGGAACAATGCTGGAAACCAATTTTAGGCGTTGCTCCTTCTGTCTATTGGAATTTATTGGTTGTTCATCAAGAGTATTTTTTTCAAATGTACATTTGTCTATCTATAATTGTTTATTTATTTATTTAAATATTTTTCATTGGCATCTACTTCTATACTTATAAATTCGTTTAAGGATGTACTTATCTATCAACGTATTTATCAATTTATTCATTCTTTAACTCACTTTCATTGCAGCATTACACGACAGATGTCCTCATGTGACCGTATCATGTCGTTTAATCACTCTGGAGAGCGGTGAGACTGTACAGTTCGTCCCGAAACTCGTGCAACCCGATCAAAAGTGGTCAAAATCCGACCTCCCAGCAGGCCACCAGTTTCCTGATGATGTCCGGCGTTATTATTGCACAGAACCAGGTAGTATTTTCATGCAAATCTCCGAAATAAGGCGGCACAAAAAAAGCGGGGGGGGGGGGGGGGCAGGGAGGCCTCGTTTTCCGAAGGTTCATAACTGCAAAGTTTCGTACTTCCGAAAAATGAACTTCTCCATATCAGGGGTTCATAATCACAATGGTTGAAAGAGGGTTTATGATTTCGAACATTTGCTGCAATATTCCAGAGGTTCGTTTAATATCCGAATGTTCATAATCTCAAAGGTGTAAAAGGGTTCATTATTCTAAAAATTAAGAAGCCTCGGTATTCGGAAGGTTCATAATTCCGATAAAAGATGCACTGTTGTACCTCATTTTCGGAATTACGGATCCTATTTCATTTTCGAATATATGAACTATCGGAATTTCTTTTTGTTATGACACCGATCGGAACTTGTGGATTGCCCTACTAACGTGACCAGGCATATTATTACCGAAAATGTCATTCATTCAATATAATTACAATATTATATTCACTAATAGAGGGTGTCGTTATTATAATAGAGGTTAATTCAATTTACTCTCAGTCCAACCGTAGAGTTCGAATCCCAGCCTGGAACTAAAATGTGCTTTGGCAAGGCATACTTGTCCCTCTCCACCCAGTTGTAAATGGGTAATCTTTCGCAAACGACAACTGTAGGATAATTGGAGCGGCTCCAATAAAGAATAACATCAATGCTGAAGAGGCTCCTGGGTAAACAATAAATATTTCCGATATCACCAAAGATTTGAACCTTTTTGCATTCCGGTTTTGTTTTTTCGTGCCATGCCATTTTCAAAAGCTTCTTCTGTTCAATTTTTTCAATTTTTTTGTCAACCTTTAAAAATGTATGTTTCACACAATATCTGATGAACAGGAGAGGCATATCAACTCTAACTTAAACTTTCAAATGGACAGTTGACTTGGTAGCCTATATTTGTACTATGAATTCGTTTTATTGAAGAAAACTGAATTAAACATTGTTTCGAACTTACGTTGAATAGTTTATTGAAGGGGCCTTTTGACACCTATACGCTAGTTGTGTACAGGAAAAAAGGACATTGATTAAGCCTGCCTTAAACCCCACCCCAACGACAAAAATCTAGTACAGGATGAATAACCACATCTAACAAATTTAACCAAATTTAACTAGATTTGAACAAGCCACCATTGATATATCGTTTGAACAACCGGGTAAAAACTTAAATAACTAAAGGAAAGAATAAATAATAAATAATGATACGTACGGAAATAAATGTCGACCCTAATTGAAATCACGCCCACATTAAGTTCATTCAAATTTTTGTTGGAGCACATATCATGTTGCATAAAAATACAAAACCGCCGACCGAACAACCTGCTTTAATATTTTGAAACTTATGACTAATGCACACGTAAAAGGCGGTGAATCCATTCCAATGTGATATAATGATGTATAAATTAAATTTACTGAATTGTATTGTGCTACTTGCACGTCTCTGCGGCGGTAGCTGTTCTACTTGTGGGGGGGGGGGGGGGGGGGGAGGGGAGGGGGAGGGGGGGGGGGGGGGAGTCTTGAGGGCTCAATGATGACGTAAAGATAATATTTGTTAACCATATCCATCAGTTCATATGATTCCGAAATCAGCATGGAAGGATCACGCATGAATGAGCAGGTAGCTTAATTTGCAATTAGTTAGGAACATATGCCATTTTTGTTTTAGGAAATGAAATAGGCAGTTGAACAAATGCACTTTTGCTATATACCCAATACAACAATTGTGCCTGCTCGGTCCCAGTGTGATTCTTCCTTTAAGAGCATGTGGAAGAGGTGTATTTCCATTTATAATTAATTCCATTAAAAGCCAAATGGACCGAAATGTAGCAGGAAGTCACTCATTTTGGACAATTGGGTTTCGGACACTTTTACTTCAGACTGTCTAAAATCGTTAATGAGTGATTTTGGTTCTGATGTCATATAAACGAAGAGGAAATGAGCTTCCAGTGAAGTACAAGCTATTGAAAAATTACTTGGAATTCTTTAGTAGTCTTCTTTAAAACAAAATTGCAATTGGATGGGACACGAACCCTCGTGTCCACTATTACTACCAATATACGTCACTGTTTTGTACATGTATGTATGTATATAATGTATTAGACCTTGGGTTATTCACTTTTCTCATCCAAGTTTTTCCCCCTGTGTTATTTCTGTCACCAGCCTGCCGCTCTAACCCTTGTTTTAATGGAGGCAATTGCGAGGAGACGGACACAGGATTTACTTGTCTCTGATTAGATGGCTACCGTGGTAAAAGATGTGCAGAAAGTAAGTGAGACAAAGGGAGGTGCATGTTGTTGTTTTTTGTATGAGGGTAGGCCGGGGGACCCTTTCACACTATACTACTTATAAATACTACTACTACTTATAATAATGAATTTATCTAGCGCAGTTTGTATGAGTGGAGAATGTATTCCATAATGTGCGGAATAGTTATTTAATCCGATGACCGGGGTAATAGTAATTGTACGCGCTTTCGTACGTTATATATGGTAAAGCGCTTTATAAGAACCAGTTAATATCATAAATGTTATTATTGATTGACATGCCTTATACAAATAAAAGCATGTGTCCAATTATAAAGCAAAGGACATTAGTACTTGTTTTCCGTGTGTCTTAATGTTAATATGCAACTGCTGACAGCTATTCGAATGTTATACTAGCCCAGTATACTGAAAGGACTGCAGTTGACTAATAATTATTCCACTATGCTGAAGATACGGCAGTAGTTGATTGTTGGTTATGTGGAAAGTACTGTAATAGTAGTAGCTTGATGTAATTAATAATAATAATAATAATAATAATAATAATAATAATAATATAGAGTATTTGTAATGCGCCAACTCCACATGACTAATGTGTTCGAGGCGCATGGAGAATTAGCATACACAAGTGTATTTAAAATGATGTTAATTCATCAATGTTTTATAACTGTTTGTATTTCATAAACTCAATAAGTTGGGCTTTATTTAATAATTGGTATTACTTATTCTATATAATTAAAAGAATTAAACTAACAGGAGAGGAAAAAGGAAAGGAACTATTAAAATGGTATATATGAGGTTGAGACAATGACTTTTGATTTCATAACTCAGAAATGTGGTTCTGTTAGTTATATGGACTTGGTAATTGAACATTTCATCAGTTTGTGTAGAAACGTTTAGAGCCAAAGTGTAAAGCGTAGTAATTTTGTTGGAGTTGGCATTTCCAGTTAAACACAAGTTTAACTAGAAAATGCTATGTTTTATAATTGAACATTTTATATTGACATTTCGGGAATTTCACCCAAACATGAATGTATAAATTAGTATGGTACGTTTGATGGACATTAAAGAGTTGAAAATGATTGCATGAGCAAAATTCAATTAATGGTTTTAAAAAATTGGTAGATGTAAGAGGTGTAGCGCCACCTCTTGTCGGAGACGGGAAGGGATACATTTATTCAGACACAGATGATGTATGGTGTGTTGAAATTTAATTGCTATTTTATCTTTTTTATCAGATGTGAATTGAACTAAATTAAATTAAACTAAATCATCTTTATTGCCTGAGGTGGTTTCAGTTCAAGATACTGCATAGAATTCGTTATATGAAAGATGCTTTGCTAAGATTTAAATTAGTGTAAAGATAACCTAATACCCCCTAATACATTCTGTAATAACAGTGAAGAAACAATTCTACATATATTTTGTTACTTTATTTATTCAAACGAAATATGATCAAAACTTGAGCATTGACTGTTCCGTAATAATGTACATATTAAGTTTAAAATGAAAATAAATTGTTTGGGTTTAATGGAAGTAACTACGGTGCCCTCAACTGCATTATAATTATAGTAAAGAAAGAAACTTTTGCAGCCAAATGCAAACAGTTATTTGCCAGTTTTTTAACATATAATATTAGCGATAAAGTGTTATCATGATATGGAAAAGTATATTATGTAAAACAAATCTGAAAAAAAAAATTATGAAAAAGTGGTTTCCTTTTACAAACTGTTTCTGATTGTTTGTTTCTCCTAAATTATTTTGCTAGGTAGGCTAAATCTGTGATATTTTAAAAATGAACTGCAATTTGAAACTGATATCTATAAATGTAAGTTCTTATCATATTTTGAATGGCCAAGAATATCATTTTGAAATTCTGCATGTACATATTTCTTCTTGTATACGTATTATGCATGTGAATGATATTATTCAATAAAGAAACCCGGTGGAAGGAAAACAAAATCTGTATTGCCTGACCTGTATAGCATAAAAGCCTGTTCAGATATGGCGCGGTGAAGCGCCGCAAGATTTAGAGCCGTCATGTAAATGAACGGCAACTGCGGGCCGCATAGGACTTGAATGTATTCACTGAGCAATTTGAAGAGCATTACATTTTGCGACGTGATATATATACGTGTATTCGTGCATGATTTGGTGAAGTGTAGAATTGGAAACAGACTTGAAATAGATGTTACGTCACGGCTTGACGCTCATGCGGGATCTCGATCTTTGTCAACATCATAATAAATAGCCTCGATTTCTGATAATTGTACGAGATATTCGGCTAGCCTTAAATAAATGTGTCAAAACTTAGATTAAAAACATATTATAACCCCCCCCCCATCCCCTTTCTCTCTCTCTCTCTCTCTTTATCTAAAGTGACTCTCACACTCTGCCGTGTAGGCCTACCGTGTGCCACCGTGCGCGAAAATGTCTGCGGACGGTGGAGAACGGCGAGGGCACACGGTGGTTCGTTATCAAAGCGGGCAACACGTTAATGTAGAATGGTTTTTGTTATTAGACAACTTCAAAATGGTAGCCCGAAAGCTAATTACATTGCAAGTTTTACATGTATTAAAAATCATTTCAACAATATGGACAAGTACACATAATACACAGTCGGGTAGATCATAACTAATTACATATTCCCTACTCACAAACAAATTGATGAAACAAATAAATAGATTCTGCGTTATTTTTTTTTCTGTAATCATTGTTAAGTGAGGAAAATTCATATTTTAAATATAAATTGAGGCTGATTAATGGAGTTATAACAAGTAAGTACTAAAGATTTGTTTAACTTCGAACCGTAATGCACATTGAATGTCTATAAAGCTACACAATATATAAGGATTTATCATAGAAACATGATTAAACACTTACTGAAAGGGAGAGAAAAGGTTAGGGAGAGAACGATGTAGAGAGAGAGAGTTAAGTTAGAAAGAAAAACAGGAAGACATGCGGAAGATGGGAGAGGGAGAGAGAGATAGGGAGGGAGTGGAATGAGAAGAATGGAACAGTTGGAACTGTGAAGACATGGAGAAGCAGAATGATGATGAAAGTAAGACGACAAGGAAAAGGCGATTAGAAAGAAATGACAAAGTAAATTACAAAGTTTCCCTTACAGAGAAAAACAGTACAATTTACCAATCATGCATTACTAAGACACTAACAGAATATATGCGTAAACACTTTAAATATGTAAAGACATAGAATGTACATGGGAACGTGCGTAACTATAAGAGATATATTCACTAATTAATCAGTTTGACAGTTAAAAACACAAGTGTATCCATTCATTACAATGTGGATTACATGCACTAATCTTTTTGAGTTGATGGGTATAAAGTTGAGCAGTATTAAAAGCAACAAAAGGCATACGATTTAAATAAGAGGTGTGGAATCGGGCAGGAATCAGGGGAATTTATGCGTTGTTGAGTAACCTGGTGAGATATGGGACTGGGCTTTTCCTGTAACGTTCTGTTTTGGACTTAGGCTCTATACAGATACGTGATTTCCGTGTGTTTCTGGTGCTGGCGTTTAGTTTAAACCAGTCTGATTGGTCGGATTTTAGTGCTTTCAGGGCAAACTTGAGGCATAGCTCTTCTCGGCGAGCATGGAGAGTTTGAAGCTTGGTCATTAATAGGGAATTCGAATAGGATATGTAATATCTACCTAGTATAATTTTTAATGCCCGTTTTTGAACATTTTCGATCTTGTTGGACTGGGCGATAGTCAATGCTCCGTTCCAGGCAGGGCAGGCATATTCGAGGAGTGGTCTTACAAATCCTATGTAAACTGTAACGAGGTCGTTGGTGGGGGGATAGAAGGCTTTCAGGGATCTTAACATGAAAATACGGCGGTTAGCACGAGAAACCGTATCCGAAACCTGTACATTCCACTTCAAGGTGTCTTCAATGGTTACTCCAAGGATTTTTACACTGCTAACCCCGTTCAGGGGGACATTATCAATAAGTACTCCTAGTGGGGGTAGTTGGACTTTACTAAAGGACAATCGCATGATTGAACACTTCTTGGTGTTGAGTTTAACGTAATTGTTATGGCACCAATCTTCTAGAGTGGATAGTGAACGGGAGATATCACGTGGCTGGTTGCGTGCATCGTGCGAGGCGGCAATGGACATGTCGTCGACGTACTTCCAGTGACTCGCTGATGAAAAATCACGCATTACATCATCAATAAGGGACAAGAATACAACAGGACCTAGGCGTCTGCCTTGTGGGACGCCAGCATGAATCTTCTCCCAGGGCGAAAGTGAACCATGGTAACGAACACAGGTTTGGCGGTCGGTCAGAAAATCGCAGATCCAAGGAAGAATCGAATGGCGGGCACCAAGATCAATATGCTTCTTAATCGCGATAGTGTGGTTGACCCGATCGAATGCCTTGCTGAAGTCGGTGCATACTACGGTAGTGGCAGTTTTTGGTGCCTCAGCTGATTTAGCAAGGTAGTTGATTAGGTCGACGATGCAAATGGTAGTTGAGAGGCCCGGTCCGCTTCCATATTGGTGTTTGTCCAAATGAGGGTTAATGTCGCGTAACAGAAGCTTGGTTATAAACAACTCAGCAATTTTGGAAAAGTGGTCGGTGAGGGATATAGGCCTCAGTTTATCCAAAGTTGCAGATGTAGGACCTTTAGGGATGGGGACAATTATTGCCTGTTTCCACTGGGTTGGGACCTTGTTATGTTGAAAGGATGCATTTAGTATCCCTGACAGGGGAATTGAGAGTTCGTAAGCAAATTCCCGAACGAGGCGTCCAGGAATGCCGTCTGGGCCGCTTGACTTGCCAGGCTTGATCTTCTTCAATTCACTCATGACTTCCCACGGTTGAACACGTGGGGGCGGTGTTTGGGCTGGCAGGTACGATGGTAGGTCTCTCAAATGTAGTTCGGGGATATCAGCGTTAACATTTGCAAAGAATTCATTAATGGCGGTAGCTATTTTCACTGGGTCATTGTCTTCAACAGTCGGAACTCGGATTATGTCTGCGTGCTAATTTGAATGACCAGACATGACTTTAATGTTCTTGTTCCAAGATGAGGGGTTTTCGCTCTTAAGATTTTGGATACGATCACGATAGAAAAAGCGTTTTGCTCTAGAGATTTCGCGAAGGACTTGATTGCGTTGGCGCTTATTTACACCCGGTGGGACCCGGCGAAAGTTTTGGGCATGTTCAAAACTTTGGCCGGCTGGCACCGGCCGCAAGTAAGCGGCAAGAGGACGGTGTTGAACGGTATGAGGAGGGTATGAATACGTTATGAAAACGGTCACACTGTATGAACACGTTCACAACACGCTCATAACCCGTTACAGAACGGTGATGAAAAATGGAGAGCGGACTGACCGTTGCCGTTCAAATCTGGTTAATAGGGGCTTTTCGTTTGTGTGGACGAGGACGGCGTTCACGTCCTCTAACGATGCGAATTGGCGTCAGACACCCGTCCTGTTCATTTCCTTATAAGTCGACACCCGTTCTCTACAAGATAATGTAATGGCCCCCTGCACGCGCTTATTCAATTTCTCCTTCTTTCACTTCTTATTCTGTTCTTCGTTTATTATTCTATTATACTCTCTCTATTTTCCTTATGTTATTCTTTGTTTTTCCTTCTTTCATCATCTCTTTTATCTTTCCATTGTATATTCTTTATCATTTTCTCTTTCTGTCTTTCCTAATGTTATTAGGTGATACGTATGAAATATACGTATCACCTTTTGATTTCGTCAAGATTTTTCTTTATTATTATTATTATTAGGTGATACGTTCGTAGACGTATCACCTTTTGATTTCGTCAAGATTTTTATTTATTAGGTGATACGTAACGAAGTCTACGTATCACCTATTGATTTCGTCAAGATTTGTATTAGGTGATACGTATGAAATATACGTATCACCTTTTGATTTCGTCAAGATTTTTATTATTTATTTATTTATTTACTTATTTATTTATTATTTATTATTCTTCCTCGAATTTGTTCGCAGGATATCTCAAGACTGAATAAAGCCATTATCATGAAACTTGCCATGAGGATAGATCTTAGTCTAACTTAGAACTGCGTGACTTTTTAGAAAGTCAAAATTATCGTGACGTCATCCAGGCGCCATTTTGTAAAAATAAACTTATGATCATATCTTCATAACGGAAAGGAATTTCTCATTTATAATTATCAGGATTAAGATCAATATCTGTCCGTTCAATTTCAGGTCAATAAATGCGCGCAAAAATGCGCGTACGCGTTTGTGTGCGCGTTAACGCGCGCGTAAAATTTTAAATTTCTCAAAATCGTTTAACAATTTTTTGCATACGTTTAAGGCCATTATAAGCATTTCATAAAAAATCGCGCTAAACACGCATTTTAGCACGTTTTCGTTTGTCACGGCCGAACGAAAAAATTTCCTTGTATATTAGTTTTGACAAAATATTCCTCATAATTTTCTGAACAATTTGATACCATGTTCATCTCTTTATCACTATTAATAACGGAATGAGCGTCCATTGAAGATAAATATCCGTGCGTGCGAGCTCATGTATTACATAGCATATATTGGCAAAAACATGCCTATCAAAAGTCCATTGGGATGAATAAGGACTGCCAATTTTTATTTAGATAGAGTATGAGTCGGAAATATGATTTCATGTGTCATTTGACCCTCAATTAACTCATGACGTCATCATAATGGCCTCCTAACTCAAAATTTCAATTTGCATATTATGACGTCAGCATATTTCTGGAAAATTGACTGTTTCTCTGTAAATATTGATCGATTTTCTTCCAAATTTTAATATGATCTAGCTGAGACAATTTTCTACAAATGCAGTCATCACAATATTTCATTTTGACAAAGGAATCATGGCGTATTTTTGCGATTAAAGGTGGCATGTCAATTTTTCACATTTTGCGTGTATTCTCTATGGGACATGACTTTTTCTCAAAACTGGATTCTACATCCTGTCTTTTGCGAGCAATATCTCCGTCGTTTTGGCTTTGTTTTCGCTGAGCTTTGAGTATGTGGTAGCTCAGACAATAAGCTATCACAAGTTTGCCCTTTATTTTTTGGTCAGATGCCGGGATCATGCTCATATTTCACTTACAAAGTGGGATTTGTGAATTCTATTTTCCGTTTACGTGTAATCTCTAAGGGAAATGTTTTGGTATATCGGTAACGCACTTGACTTCCGACCTCGAGGTCCCTGGTTCGAGTCCGGGCGTCTCCAACAATTTTTTTTCTTCACTTTTTTTTCTTTATGACCTTTCACTGTACCATCTCCTTTGAATATTTAAACAAGTAGAATCGCAAATAATGTAATAAACAACCATATTTACTTTATTATTACCCTATTATCACTTGATCCATTACTTTTTGCGTGTAATCGTTATGGGAGATGCCTTTTTTTCAAATCTGGATTCTACATTTATGTCTTTTGCGAGCAATATCGCCGTTATTTCAGCTTGATTTTTGTTGATTTTTGAGTATGTTGTAGCTGAGACTATACGCTATCTAAATGTCCCCCCATTTTTTCAATCAGATGTCATCATGGTCTGTTGATAATGATCATCAACATCACCATGATCATAATCATCGTCATCACCATTACAATCAAGATCGTCATCATTATGATCATCATCATGATCATCATTGTTTACATGTCTAAATAACTTCTCCCTTTTTCAATATAGTAAATATTGAATTAAAGATGAGCATGAACATAGGAATTGAAGACAGACCACCTAAATCGTCCCCATGACGAATTAAATTTCTAGTTTTTATTTATTGTTCCCACTTTTTTATTAACAGGATAACTCAAGATCAGTTTAGTCAATTTCGTTCAATTTTGACACAGTCAAAGGTCATTGTCATGAGACGTTAGAGTAACATTTTCAAGGTCATGAAGTCTTCATGACGTCATCCATGCGCCATTTTGTGTTATTTTTTGGTACTTTTTACTCATGATCCTATCTTCATAACGGAAAGACATTTCTCATTCATATTTATCATGAATAAGGTCAATATCCGTCCGGTGAATTTCAAGAAAGAAAACGGGGGCGCATGCGTATGTCCGCGCGTAAGCGCGCGCGCAAAAAATAAAAATGCTCAAAATCGTCTTAAATTCATTTTGCATACGTTTCAGGCCATTTTAAGCATTTTGCAAAAAAAACGCGCACACGCACATGCGCGCGCGTTTTCGCGCGTAATGGCATTTTACAACATAGAATCGCCAAATTTTCTCTGCCATCATATTTGGCACATTTTTCCAAGCATTTTGATACCTTGTTCACCTTTTTCTGCCCATTAATTACGGAATGAGCGTCCGTTTAAGATATTTACCGTGCGTGAGAGCTCTTGTAATACATAGCATACATGGGCAAAAACATGCCTATACAAAATCCATTGTAGCGCTTTAGGATGCAAGGTGACCCCAAGATTTTTTTCATATTTTGATAGAGTATGATTCGGAGATATGATTTCATGTCTCATTTGACCCTCAATTAACTCATGACGTCATCATAATGGCCTCCCAACTCAAAATTTCAATTTGCATATTATGACTTCAGCATATTTCTGGAAAATTGATTGTATCTCTGTAAATATTGATCGATTTTCTTCCAAATTTTGATATGATCTAGCTTAGACAATTCTCTACAAATGCAGTAGCCACAATAATTCATTTTGATAAAGGCATCATGGAGTATTTTTGCGATTAAAGGTGGCATGTCAATTTTTCACATTTTGCATGTATTCGCTATGGGACAAGACTTTTTTTCAAAACTGGATTTTACATCATGTCTTTTGCGAGCAATATCTCCGTCGTTTTGGCTTAGTTTTCGCTGAGCTTTGAGTATGTTGTAGCTGAGACAATAAGCTAACACAAATGTGCCCTTTATTTTTCGATCAGATGCCGGAATCATGCTTATATTTCACTTGCAAAGTGGGATTTTAGAATTTCATTTTCCGTTTACGTGTAATCGCTATGGGAAATGTTTTGGTATATCGGTAACGCACTTGACTTCCGACCTCGAGGTCCCTGGTTCGAGTCCGGGCGTCTCCAACAATTTTTTTTCTTTTTGACCTTTCACTATACCATCTCCTTTGAATATTAAAACATGTAGAATCGCAAATAATGTACTAAACAACTATATTTCCTTTATTATTTCCTATTATCACTTGATCCATTACTTTTTGGGTGTAATCCCTATGGGAAATTACTTTTTCTCAAATCTGGATTCTACATTCCTGTCTTTTGCGAGCAATATCGCCGTTATTTCAGCTTGATTTTTGTTGATTTTTTAGTATGTTGTAGCTGAGACAATACGCTATCTAAATGTCCCCTCATTTTTTCAATTAGATGTCATCATGGTCTGTTGATGATGATCATCAACATCACCATAATCATCATCATCGTCATCACCATTACTATCATCATGATCATCATTGTCTACAGGTCTATATAACTTCTCCCTTTTTCAATATAGTAAATATTATAATCTATCATACGACTTGAAGACAGACCACCTTATTCGTCCTCGTGACGAATTAAATTCTAGTTATATATTTTTCTTATTTCTAACCACTTTTTTGTTGGCAAGATAACTTGAAAATGGCTAAATCAAATGCCTTAAAATTTGGCACACATATGTATAGGCATATGTACAAAGCACAATAACATTTTCAACATTGACCTTTACTGATGACGTCATCTAGGCGCCATTTTGTAAAATTTTACGAAAATCAACTCATGATCATATCTTCATAACCAATGGTTATTTCTCATTCATTTTTATCATGATTAAGGTCAATATCCGTCCGGTCAATTGCAGGTAAAATAACGCGCGCGTGCGCGTACGTCCGCGCGTCAATGCACGCACAAAATTTTTAATCGCTCAAAATCGTCTCAAAATCATGTTGCATACGTTTTAGGCCATTCTAAGCATTTTACAAAAAATCGCGCACGCGCGCATGCGCGCGCATTTTCGCGCGTAAAACTATTACACAACACAGAATCGCCATTTTTTTTCTTTCATAATATTCCACATATTTTTACAAACAAATTGATACCATGTTTGTCTCTTTATGACTATTAACCCGTTCAGCTCGGCATTATTCAGCCTGATAGCCACCTCACAAACGAGATTAAAAATCGAACACGCCGTACCGTGAGACCGCTCAGCGCGCGCCACAATGTGTGTGCGTTCAAGCGGCCAGAGGCTTCGACTAACGGGAACCTAGCGAATGCGCAGATCATTTGCCAATCTGGCTTTGTCATGTCGAGAACACGTTGCACGGCCGTTCTCTGCTGTGCTCCAAGCCTCTCATTCTTTCAGCTCTTTCGTAGGGTTTTCTTCTTCGTTATCTTTTCTTCTTCTTCTTCGCCTCATTCTTATTTTGTTCTTCTTTCTCTTTTTATTTAGATACTCAATTTTATGAGAAAAATACACAATTTATTAGAAATTAAAGATTTGAATGTAAATCTCTGTTGCATCATATTCATATAAAATAATTTACCAGCCTAAATTGACGGTTATAATATTATTTTGTCGGACATTATACTATAGCGAAAAGATATAGACATGATAAAATGAAACTAGAGAAGAATCCAGAATGGGGGAGGGTTGGGGTGAAAGGAGAGACAAAATAGAATAATAATAAATAAATACAGTACAGACTATACCGATGTGCCATGTGGAGAGCAAAATAATTAGTTTGTTTTATTTACTAATGTAAAGCGCTTTGAGAATGTTTATGCCATATAAATATCAATATGTATGAATATATTGCCAAATTTTGACAATTGTAGTTTGTAAGTATATGTATTGACAAAGTACATACAAGTAAAACCGACACAGAAATGTCTGCAAGTATTTGGGACCTATATAGAATGTGCGAAAAGAGCTTTGTCTTTGTCTTTGGCCCATGCATGTTCCCACAGCTGAGTTACGTAAGAGGAACAATGAACGTTGCTGAGGGTACGGGTGGGTCGTTGTCATGGCTATAAACTCTAAAGAGCGGAAGTAAGGTAAGGGTTTAATTGAATAATCGGATAACAGATCTGAGATTATATTATCCAAAAAAGAAAAGAGAAGAGTATGAATTTACAAATAGTACCAAAAAATAGAAGAAAAAAAATAAAGTGAAAGGCGTAAATATTCTAAAAAAGAATGAATAACCGATAATACCAAACAACAACAACAACAACAACAATGAACTGACTTTGTATTCATGTATAACCCTGGTTTATGTTGTTTTGGGGGAGGGAAGGGTCTTGTTGTTATTGCAGTTGTCGTTGCTGTTTTTTAAATTTTTAAATGGGATCACGTTCCGACATTCTCATAAATAAAAATAAAATAACGTAAAGCCAGACTTTACCCTATCTGAAACACTCATTCAAAGACAACAATCATGCACGATAAAGGAATGGACAAGAATATGTGATAAAGATAAAAGGTCACAGACAAATAGATAATTATAAGAAATGATTGTTTCTCTCTCTCTCTGCTTATGTGTCTCTCTCTCTCCCTCTATCTCTCACTCGGTCGCTTTCTCTGTCTATCTGCCAATTTTGTTCCGCCGTTTGCTTGTATGCCGGCATCATTCCTTTTTTGAGATAAATTATTATAAAATAATGATGGTGTACACACTTTATTATACCTTATATTTATTATAGGGAGCGAAGTGAAAAAAGAGCGGCTGATAATGTCTAAATGCGAAGAATATTACTGTACAATAATTATATTTTCAAAGTAAAACTTTTGAATGAAAATCTCTGTTGCAACAAATTGATATAAACACTGTTTATTACGCTATATTGACAATACTATTATACGTCGGACATTATACTTTAGCGAAAAGATATCTATATGATAACAAAAAGGACAGACTAAAGGCGACAAAAATCGGAGCTGGGGTGGGGGGGGGGGAGGATGATCGGAGAGACAAATATCATATAAATAAATACAGTACGGACTACGTCCAACTTTCTATCTCTCTCGCCCCCTTCCCCCTCCCCTTTCTCTCTCTCTCTCTCTCTCTCTCGCTCGTTCTCTCCTTCTCTTTCTATTTCACCTCTCTCTCTCTCTCTCCCTCTATATGTCTCTCTGTCTATCTGGCAATGTCGTTTTCCATCTTCATCTCTTTTTATTAAATGTTTTCTATTCCTCCGTTTGCTTGTATGCCGACATCATCTCTTCCTTGAGATTAATTATTATAACGTAATTATCCCTGATGATGTACACATTATACCTTATATTTATTATGGGAAACGAAATAGAGAACGAGCGGCTGATAATGTCGAAATGCGAAGAATATTACTGAACAATAATTATATTCCCAAAGTAAAGCTTTTGAATGAAAATTTCTGTTGCATCAAATTGATATAAAAAAATGTTTAAAATGCTATATTTACAATACTATTATACGTCGGACATTATACTTCAGTGAAAAGATATCTATATGATGAAGAAAAAAAAGGGCAAACTAAAGGGTAAAAAAAAATCGGAGCTGGGGGGGGGGGGTGATCAGAGAGACAAATATTATATAAATAAATACAGTACGGACTACGTCCAACTTTCTATCTCTCCCGCCCCCTAGCTTACCCCTCCCCTTTCTCTCTCTCTCTCTCTCCCCCTCGTTCTCTCTCTCTCTCTCTCTTTCCCCCTCTCTCTCTCTTTCTGTCTTTCTGTCTATCTGGCAATGTCGTTTTCCATCTTCATCTTTTTTATAATGTTTTCTATTCCTCCATTTGCTTGTTCGCCGGCAGCATCTCTTCCTTGAGATTAATTATTATAACGTAATTATCCCTGATGATGTACACATTATATCTTATATTTATTGTAGGAAACGAAATAGAGAACGAGCGGTTGATAATGTCGAAATGAGAAGAACATTACGGAACAACAATTATACCAAGTAAAACTTTTGATTGTAAATCCCTGTTGCATCAAACTGATTGATACAGAAGTTGTTTATTATGCTATATTGACGGTACTATTATACGTCGGATATTATACTTTAGCCCAAAGATATAAACAAAACAAAACATAAAAATGGAAAGAAAAAATGTGAGCTTGAGGGGGGGGGGGGGGGAGGGGAGTCGGTGAGAAAAATATCATAGTAATAAATACAGTACAGACTACGTCCAACTTTCTATCTCCCCCCGCCCCCCCCCCCCCCCCCCCCCCCCCCCCCTCTCTCTCTCCCTGTCCGTCTGTCTCTCTGTCTATGTCGTTTTCCATCTTCATCTTCATAATGTTGTCTATTCCGCCATTTGCATGTATGCCGACATCATCCCTTCCTTGAGATTAATTATTATAACATATCCTTGATGTTATACGTCGGACATTATACTTTAGCAAAAAGATATAATCAAACAAAAAGCAGACAAAATAAAGTAGAAAAAAATCAGAGTTGGGGGGTGGGGGTGACCGGAGAGACAAATATCATTAAATATCATTGTACGCATATTTTATTTGTTTTGTATGTAATGGAAAGAGCTAAATGAATGACAGAGATTAGAACAAAATCATAATTCATCACAATCATCTCTCTCTCTCTCTCTCTTTCTATCTATTTATCTATCTTTCTCTGTCTGTCTCTGTCTGTCTCTATCCTCCCCCTTCCCTCTCTGAATACGTCAGGAATTTCGTGAAATTGGAATTGTGCTTCAGTGTATTTTATTTCCGTATCGCGTTGTTGTGTTTGTTTTTTTGTTTTTTGAAAGGATGTGGCTAGTAAGGAGTTAATCGCCGTAGTATTGGTAGTCTTTTATTTATTCGAAAATAAATGATATTGAAAATATAGTAATTCATTATATTACGGAACAATAAAGAAAGAAGTGCAAACAACGTGATAATTCACTTTATTTGTCTTCGTCTCCATCTGTGTCCTTGTTCAACCTATCGTGTCAATAAAACTTAGATAATCCTCGTTTCATGATCAGTTCTGTAGATGGCATGTACATGCATACATGATAATTTTCTTCATCTTGCACTCGCTTTTCTTCATTGCCAGAAAACTTGTTTTATGTTGCCTTGCATTTTTTTCAACAATGGTAGCATCTTTGATTGGTTTTAGATGTGGTTGATGTGCTGCGTGACGTGCGGGACCACAGCGTCCCGTACGTCACGCGGCGCATTGGTTGCATTTGGAATTGATTGGGAGATTGGTCGGAGCTGGAACTTTCCACACGGGTGAACTGGCCCATGGTGGCCGCAGACTCGTGCCGGGGGATGGCCGTATGAGTGGTTTCATGTGTTGTTGTTTCTTGTTTGGGGTCTCTGGGTGTCCTGTGCGTCGCAGTCCAAATGGCTTGGACCTGCCCAAGACGTAATCAGGTTATTTTCAAACATGATTTTGTTCATTGAAGGTTTATGTCCAATCTTGTCATTTTGGTATTTGCACTGATGTGTGTTTAGATTTACTTATAATAGTTATAATTAATCGGGAGTCTTGCTTGAGGACACCGCGGTCATGATATTTGTTGATAATTTTCTCAATATTGTAATTATGTATTTTTTATTTTTGGATATAGAATTATGTTTTTTTGATATTCTCACTTTCTTGTCACTGCACGCTCACCCTTCACTCCTTCACTCTTGCGCGCTCCATGTTAATATGTCACTCAAATTAAATGAATCCTGATGTTTTAATAGATGACCAAAATTTAATTGAACACAATAGTGAATATTATACAATAAATGAATTTAATAAGAAGATTGATTTCGA
The DNA here is from genome assembly GCF_000002235.5 of Strongylocentrotus purpuratus. NCBI lineage: Eukaryota > Metazoa > Echinodermata > Echinoidea > Camarodonta > Strongylocentrotidae > Strongylocentrotus > Strongylocentrotus purpuratus. The sequence goes on along the minus strand of NW_022145613.1, from coordinate 12,926,006 downwards.
TTTTAATAACATTCATGATCAATCTACCTTAAGACCAACTAATAACATTAGTAATCAATTTAGTCTATTTCATATGAATGCTCGAAGTTTGAATAAAAATTTTCTTCCTTTTGAAATATTAATGGACTCTATTAATAATTTTCCCGTTTCGGCCATTGGCATCACAGAAACGTGGTTACATGAAAATTCACCCGAATTGTTTAATCTTTATAATTATGAAATGATACGTAAAGACCGTAAGAATGATAGAGGAGGTGTTGCCATATACATAAATAATACATTTATTTTCAAAATTCGAACTGATATAGAAATTGAAGGTTCCGAAAGTTTATTTATAGAAGTTAGTGTGAGTAAAAATAAAAATATGATAATAGGAACTTTTTATAGACCACCAACTAGTGATGTAGATACTTTCATAAATCAAATAGATTCCGTTTTGAATAAGATATCGCAGGAAAATAAACATATATATTTAATGGGTGATTATAATTTAGACTTAGTTAATAAAACAAACAATAATATATTGAAATTTTGTAATACTATGTTATTATATTCTTGTTATCCCCATATTTCTAAACCTACTAGAATTGATAATGTAACAATAAGTGAAACATTAATTGATAATATATTCTCAAATGTCATACATGCAGAACATTTAAATGGTATTCTGTACTCAGATATATCAGATCATCTACCTATTTTTGTTATATGCTATAATGTCATTAGTGAGAAAACTAGGAAAAATATTTTCGTTAAAAAGAGGAAAGAAACAGAACAAACTATTGATTCTTTAATTTCTGATTTGTCCAAAGAACAATGGCGCGAGATATTCTCGGTTGAAGATGCTTATTTATATTATCAAAACTTTTTGCATAAACTCTCTTTTTATATAGATAAGAATATGCCATTTATTAAAAAAAAAAGATAATATAAGTATAAAACAGCCATGGATTACTCGGGGGTTAATGAAATCAATTTTAACTCGCAATCGTTTGTATAAAATATCATTGCGTAAACCAACTGCTCAGAATAAAGATAGATATAACATTATAGAAATAGATCAACAACTTTGATTCGTGTATCACGTAAACGGTATTATTCAAATAAAATAGAATCTAATCAAGGGAATGTAAAGGTATTATGGCAAACAATTAATGATCTCTTAAAAACTAAAAAGAAAGTATGCTCTGATATGATAGTTGAAAGTGGTAATGAAATCACGGACCCTCATTCAATTGCTACTGCTTTCAATAACTATTTTGTTAGTATAGGTCCACGTTTAGCCTCGACAATACACTCAAATGAAAACTTTAAGGATTATTTATTTGATGCTAATGAAAATTCATTATTTTTTATTCCAGTAAATGAAAATGAAATATTAGAGATAGTTGGATCGTTTAAGATGAGTAGATCATGCGGTTATGATGGAATAAGTGTGTATTTATTAAAGAAAATTATTTATTGTTTGGCCTCTCCCCTAGTTCATATTTGTAATTTATCACTATCGACAGGCATTTTCCCGGACTCCTTAAAGATAGCCAAAGTGATTCCTATTCATAAAAAAGATGATTTAACTCAAATAAAAAATTATCGCCCTATCTCGCTATTGCCGGTCATTTCCAAGATTTTAGAAAAAATTGTTTATAAACGCCTTTATTCTTTTTTACAAGAAAATAATACTCTTATTTGCAATCAGTTTGGATTCCGAAAAGGTTTTTCTACTGATTATGCTTTGATACAAACTTGTGATAAAATAACTCAAACACTTAATAATAAGGAACATATAATTGGGGTTTTTATGGACCTGTCAAAAGCTTTTGACACCATGAATCATAACATTTTGTTGCAAAAACTTACTCATTATGGTATACGAGGCACAGCCTTAAACTTGTTTAAGAATTATTTAGTTAATCGAAAGCAATTTGTTTCATTTCAGTCAGTTAATTCCCCTAACTTAAATGTGTTATGTGGTGTTCCACAAGGATAAATTTTAGGCCCCCTTCTTTTTCTTATTTATATTAATGACATAGTAAAGTCATCACCACTTCTTACTTACGTGCTTTTCGCAGATGACACCAACATATTTTATTCTCATAAATGCTTGAATACTCTAATTTATACTCTCAATAATGAATTAGTTAAAATCTCAACATGGTTTAAATGCAATAAATTGTCACTTAATTTAGATAAAACATGTTTTATAAATTGTTGTGCTTCCCAAACACACTTTGATCAGGTTATAAACATTGTTATTGATGATAATTCTATAGTTGAAAGGAAATCGACAAAATTTTTAGGTATAACTTTGGATTCAAAGCTTACTTGGAATAATCATGTAAATAATATTACAACATCAATTTCAAGGGCAGTTGGGGTAATTGGTAAAATGAGGGATCTTGTACCCGAGAAAATACTTTATACATTATATAATGCATTAGTGTTACCTTATTTTACATACTGTAATGTAGTTTGGGGGAACTGTAGTATAACTAAGATTAATATAATTTTTCTCTTGCAAAAAAGAGCACTTAGGATTTGTACTCGTTCTAATTACTTAGCTCATACAAATCCGTTATTTTATAGATTAAACATTTTAAAAGTGAGTGATTTGCACTTATATCAAACAGCAATCTGTATGTTTAAATACACACAAAATTCACTTCCTCTTTTTCATGACGTATTTATTCCTAATTCCCATGTTCACTCATATCCAACGCGTAATTGTACTGATTTTCATTTACACAATCCTAAAACTTTGTTAGCGCTTAAGTCCATAAGATATCACGGTCCAGACATTTGGAATGCACTCCCTAGACATATTAAACAGTGTATATCTCTCTATTCATTTAAAGCTACACTAAAAAAAAAACATTATTTCACAATATAATGTATAAAGGTTTAAAAAAAAAAAAAAAAAAATAATAATTTTAAAGCGTTTTTTCTAAAACTTTAGAAACTACATTAAATTTTGGTCTGACGTTACATAGTAATACTGATGATTCAACATTTTGGCGCTTGAGGACACTTGCACTTGCACACACACGCACCACTTGCACCCTTGTTTTTGTTTAGTTTCTCTCTTATCTCTGTCATTAACGTATAATTAGTAGCCATATAAATATGAGATTCATATGCTAATTCTATAATTATTTATATTGAATACAACTGTCTATATTCACATTTAATTGTAATATATATCTATATATATATTTGAGTATCATGGCCCCCTCTTCTTGTTAATTTGCCAATATTTCACATCTCATTTTTATTTTAGCTCGGTTGACCGTCTACTCAAGCTTTTGCTTATAACGGCGACCTTCTGCTTTCTTTCTTTATACACGCAATGGCCCAACGTATAAGTTTACTCTTACTCATGTATTATACATTTGTTTCTATATTTTGTATATTGTTTGCATACCTTATGTTTTATATAATTATCCATATTTGTTGTATAACTGATTTGTTTGATTGCAGAAAATAAAGTCTTTGAAATGAAAAATGAAATCTTTGCCCGGGAAAAGTCTCATATTCGTGGCTTTACCGCCGGAGTTGCTCAAGACAAGAGTAATATTCCGTGGGGAGAGAGAGGAAGAGTAGGGGTCGTTTTTTCAGAACATAACATTTGAACATATCATATGCCCGCTCAAGCCAAGACCGGCTTTAGGTTTATCAAGATATTTTACTTCAGCCTGCTCTAAAATTGTTACATGCCCTCGTAAAGGTGTATAAGTTAGAGTGGTTGTTTGTATTGTAATGTAAATTGACCTATTTACGCCTACATCCTCTTCTTTCAAAACGGCAATCTTCCAGAGTAGTTACTTCTTTACATTCTTTTGTTCCCCCTTAGCGTGGGGCAGCTGAGGGAGCCTGGATAAGCCTTTCAAAAGAGGAGGTCCATACATGAATGATTCGCCAAATTGGTCAAGTTGATAAAATGAAAAGCGTATTGTCATGTAAATACAATGACGTAAAAGATAGCCGTGGAGTCAAAACTTTTGAGACGACAGGCTTTATAGATAACTTATGGAAATATCATCGAATGTCGTTGTTTCATATTCTTCATTTTCTACGTCCGACGAATACTCTTCTTAGATTGATAAGTTCATTTTATCATATTCATTTTCTGAGTCCGAGTCAAGGATCACTTCTCGAGCATCTTCAACGCTAAAAATAGGCTTTCTCCGATGACGAGACATTTTGAGAAACTATCTTACATAAAGAGCAGTTATAAGCAAAAAATTGAGAACTAATTTGTGCAACCAACTATCATGACAATCAAAAAGCTGAACTAAATAGTAAAACTCCGATAATTTATAGCACGATAAGTAAATAATAGCCGACAACCTTGAAACGAAACAATGGGATGGACTATATCGAGACTAGCTAATCTCCCCAATAATAGGTCGGCCCGGTACCCTGTATACGTACGCATGAGTAAACTGAACTGAGAGCGCTAGGTCGAACGAGACTGTAATATACTATAAGCTTTTCAATAATCGGCCCGTTACCATGAATAGGCGTCCATGATCATATAAGGCAATCATTATGTCCGGCTTACACAGTCCTAGGCATAGTAGACCCAGCTAGCTAGCAGCAGCGAATCCGAAAATCTATGAAAATAACGTAAACTGACTTGCATGTGTTCTACACGAATATCCTGAAAGAGGACTCGTGCATTCTCATGCTAAACTTTTAATAAAACAAAAATTACGCATCTTACAGTCGGTAAAAAATGAGAAGGTGAATTTAGAAGGTGAATAGATGTACTTTTCTGCAATAAAAGAAGCCCTTGCTCGGACCCGAGAAATCTCGGTTCCCGTTTGTGAGTACGTTCCTCGGGGCCCGAGAAATCTCGGTTCCCGAGTTGAACAGGTTAATTGGGCATAACTTCATTAAATGATCGGATAAACCAATTGTTTTATTATAAGTAGATAGAGTATGAGTTGTAGATATTATTTCCTACATCTTGTTGGCTAATCGGATTTTCCGACACCATTATATTGCTCGTTAAAATTAAAATATTTTATTTCAATCGATTTTAATTGATGTCGTAATCAACGACAATGCACTTTCAACCGTAAATCGTTTATTTGTATTCGAATCTCTTCCAAATTCTTATATGTAGTAGCTGAGTTTATGATATAAGTTCCAAATACAACTTATTTTCTATCTTGATGACGGGATCATGAAGGAATTTGTGTTGAAAGACGATATGTCAAAATCAGACTTCCCTTTTTTCTTTTTTTTTTCTTTTTTACCATCCTGGCCTCAATGATTGCTCCTTTCCTTTCCTTTCCGAATATCTTCAGCTATCTACAGTTCCATGCATTACTTGAACAAATATTCAACACTCCCTGCCTCTCATTCTTTCTCTTTCCTTCATTATTTCCTGTTAATTAAACTCTGGTCTAATCCACATTCCTTAAACAGTGACAGTATATATCCATCCGATATTTAAAGATTTTATTTTAAGCAACTAGCAAATCTCACGTCGACAACTCAAAATGATCGCTAGTGTATTCCCACATTTATTTTGACTTTTCATTTACGCCGGGACATCGTGATTTCATATACTATTCTCTTTTAAATTTTCAGGCATGAGCTCTTATTTATCAATTAAATTTACATTTCTTGAATGAGATAAAATCGGCAAAATGCGTTCTTGAAGATGCAAATTAGAGTCAAAGGTGTAACTGGTTACTGCACAGAGTCAATGGTCATATATTGTCTCAATTTATCTTCCCTAGATCCATAATGATCAAGGGATCGACACAATTTAAACTTTACATATTGATTGATCATAATGGGAGAAGCATTTCATAAAATAATATGATATCGTGTAATGCATTCTTCGTTATGTAAACCAAAATCATACGTTTTACCTAATTCGTCTAAGTGACGAATTCAAGTCTAGTTAGGTGATACGTACGAAGTCTACGTATCACCTATTGATTTCGTCAAGATTTTTAGGTGATACGTACGTAGATGTATCACCTTTTGATTTCGTCAAGATTTTTATTATTAGGTGATACGTACGTATAGACGTATCACCTTTTGATTTCGTCAAGATTTTTAGGTGGTCTGTTGAAAACAGATCACCTATTGTTTTCGTCAGAATTTTCTTTATTATTATTATTAGGTGGTCTGTCAACGACAGATCACCTGTTTTCGTCAGAATTTTCTTTATTTATTTATTTATTTCTTCACTTTTTTGTGGACAAGATAACTCAAGATCAGTTTCATCAATTTCGTTCAATTTTGGCACAGTCATAGGTCATTGTCATGAGACGTGACAGGAACATTTTCAAGGTCATCAGGTTATCGTGACGTCATCCAGGCGCCATTTTGTGAAATCCCATTATCCATCATATCTTCATGATGCATAAGCAAAGGTCATTCATATTCATATCACATATACTTCAGGTCAAGGGTCAACAAGTCATGTCATCAGAGGTCACATAAAGGTCATGACGCGCACGTACGCGCGCGTCAAAATTTTAAAATGCTCATAATCACTTAACTATTAAACGAGAGTACGAATCAGGTCATTTTAATCATTTCAAAATTTTCCGTCCGTACGTGTCCCCGCGCGCGTTGTGCGCGCTCACAACCCGCAGAAAAGGTCAAATTCAAAATGTTTACATGATTTAGATTCCTCTTACCGTAAATGACAATTTACATTAATTTCAGTCACTCTTGACCGTTCATAAGGCCGTGAGCGCGCGTCAAAGTTCAAAATCCGCGCGTGCTGCTATGGGCAATATAATGCAAATTTGATCAAAAACATCCCATTTTAAAAATCAAAATAACTCTTCAGATAGTCAATTGACCCCAACTTTTATATCATGGTTGTAAAAAGCATAAGTTGGAAATATGATTTCATGTCTCATTTGACCTTCAATTAACTCATGACGTCATCATAATGGCCTCCAAACTCAAAATTTTAATTTGCATATTTTGACGTCAGCAGATTTTTGGAAAATTGATTGTATCTCTGTAAATAATAATCAATTTTCTTTCAAATTTTGATATGTTTTACCTGAGAATATTCTCTACAAATAAAGTTAACACAAAAATTCATTTTGACAATGGTATCATGACGTATTTTTGCGATTAAAGGAGGCATGTCAATTTTTCACATTTTGCGTGTATTCTCTATGGGACATGACTTTTTCTCAAAACTGGATTCTACATTCTCTACTTTCGCGAGCAATATCTCCGTCGTTTTATCTTTGTTTACGCTGAGCTTTGAGTATGTTGTAGCTGAGAAAATAGGCTATCACAAATTTGCCCTTTATTTTTCGATCAGATGCCGGGATCATGCTCATATTTCACTTACAAAGTGGGATTTGATAATTCCATTTTCCGTTTACGTGTAATCGCTATGGGAAACATTTTGGTATATCGGTAATGCACTTGACTTCCGACCTCGAGGTCCCTGGTTCGAGTCCGGGCGTCTCCAACAATTTTTTTTCTTCATTTTTTTGACTTTTTTGACTTTTCAATAATCATAAAATTGAAAACAGACCACCTATTTCGTCACCATGACGAATTAAATTTCTAGTTATTATTTATTATTATTAGGGGGTCTGTTGAAAACAGATCACAGACCACCTATTGTTTTCGTCAGAATTTTCTTTTTTAGGTAGTCTGTCTTCGACAGACTACCTATTGTTTTCGTCAGAATTTTCTTTCTTTATTTCTTTATTTTTATTTCTTCCACTTTTTTGTTCCGACGATAACTCAAGATCCGTCCAGTCAATTTCTTTCAATTTTGGCACAGTCATAGGTCATTGCCATAAGACGTGACAGGAACCTTTTCAAGGTCATCAAGTCTTCATGACGTCATCCAGGCGCCATTTTGTGTTTTTTTTGGAAAATCTCAAATGATCATAACTTCATAACTGAAAGCCATTTCTCATTCATATTTACCATGATCAAGGTCAATATCAGTCCGGTCAATTTCAGGTCAAAAAACGCGCGCGTACGCGTACGTCCGCGCGTCAGTGCGCGCGCAAATTTCAAAATGCTCCAAATCGCCTCAAATTCATTTTGGATACGTTTCAGGCCATTTTACGCATTTCATAAAAATCACGCAAAACACGCATTTTTGCGCGTTTTCGTTCGTAGCGGCCAAACGAAGAATAATTTTCTTGTACGTCTTTTTGACGAGGGTATTCCTTATCTTTTTCCGAACAATTTGATACCATGTTTAGCTTTTCATGACCATTATTGACGGAATTAGCGTCCGTTTAAAATACATGTCCGTACGCGCGTGATCTTGTAACACATAGCATATATGGGCAAAAACATGCCTATACAAAATCCATTATAGCTCTTTAGGAAGTCCACAAAACCCCCAATTTTTTCTCTCATTTGGATAGAATATGAGCTGGAAATATGATTTTAGGTCTCATTTGGCCATCATATATATCGTGACATCATCATAATGGCCTTGGAACTCAAAAAACGAATTTGCATATGATGACGTCATCATATATATGGAAAATTGATTGTATCTCTGTCAATTTTAAATAATTTACTTCTAAACTTAGATATGTTGTAGCTGAGACAATTCTCTACAAGATCAGTGTCCATTGTTTTTCATTTTGATGACGTCATCATGGTGAAAATTTCAATTAAAGGCGACATGTCAGAATTTTCTTCATTTGCGTGTATTGTCTATGGAAGGTGAATTTCGTTCATATCGTGAATCTACATGCCATTAATCTTTGAGCACTATCTCGCTTATTCGTGCTTTATTTTATCCCAAATTTTAGTATGTTATAGCTGAGACCATGGGCTACAAAACCGGTGACATTGTTTTTTTGAAATTGAAAGTTGAAATTGCACATTTTCTAGAACTTTGAAGGATTTTCTTTATTAGGTGGTCTGTCTTCGACAGACTACCTATTGTTTTCGTCAGAATTTTCTTTCTTTATTTCTTTATTTTTTATTTCTTCCACTTTTTTGTTCCGACGATAACTCAAGATCCGTCCAGTCAATTTCTTTCAATTTTGGCACAGTCATAGGTCATTGCCATAAGACGTGACAGGAACCTTTTCAAGGTCATCAAGTCTTCATGACGTCATCCAGGCGCCATTTTGTGTTTTTTTTGGAAAATCTCAAATGATCATAACTTCATAACTGAAAGCCATTTCTCATTCATATTTACCATGATCAAGGTCAATATCAGTCCGGTCAATTCAGGTCAAAAAACGGACAAGACAAGAAGTTTGGTCCTTGCACTGGAAAACTTCTTAACCTCCTTAGAATTAGGAAAGGCTTTCCTCAACAATGGTCCCATGTGACTTGCAGCTGACAGAGGAATATTGTGCTCCAAATAAAATGATGTAAATAAGAACTCAGCTCTAGTTACATTAAAATCCTTGGAGGTTGACATCCATGATGTTATTTTTCATGCTGACGATTCAGACTGGAAAGCAGTGATGTGTTGCTTTGATTTGCAATGAACAAAAGTGTCATTACAACTGCCATGCAACATTGACAAATCTTGGCGACATTATTTGCAAGTTGCATGATGTTTGCTCTTTCCTGATGATGCAATAAAGTCAAAGTCAAGTCAAAGTCATCAGCATATTTCTTGTTGTAAGCTTGTCCTCTTTTGCGCTTCATCTTATTCACAATGATTTATTTCCTGTCTTACACGATGCAAGGGTACTGCTTTGGAACCTATAAGCCTCTGTTTTTTGCACGAGATGGGTTTCCATGAAATTCTCCTTCTGTTCTCCCGACAACTGGTCATACTTCGTACATGTTGCACATTGGTCTTTTTTATTCATCATTACGTTTTTTCCGGGCAATGATATGGTGTTGCTTGGCCACAATCAGTGGAAGCTGCATAGGAAATCTAATCTGCTTAATTAGTAGAAAACTGCAAGTACTGCGCAATTCTTAATGAATGCATGAAAGTACTTGAAACAGTCTTGACATGAAAAGTACAATGGCTAATGGACATACATGGGAATAGACAGTTCTGGCACACAAACTGAAATGAATATACAGTACTTTGATGGACTTAACTCAATTTCACCAAAAATGGACATAGACAGTTCTGGTTTTAAGCCCTCGAGATATAATAAGAAATAAAAAAAACAATATAATACAAATTTAAGAAAATAAAATGATAAAATTTGAATATTCATAATTTATGCAAATTAACCTTTGCATTTTCAAATATTGACAGCCCCCCCCCCCCCCCCCCCCTCTGCAGTCAGGGGTTGCTCAAATTAGTCCACTACGGTAAGGGTTAAGTATCATGTAAACATCATTGACAGTATAACATCCATATAATCCTATAATCATCACGGTCCTACTCACTGAGTGATTTCAAGTTGGGTGTTTAAGGCTAGTGTTAGTGTTTAATAAACACCAACACCAGCCTAAACACCGAAATGGAAATCAGCTGGTGTTAAGGCTTTGACCTCTGAATATCGCCCACTTCCGGTAGCTAGTGTTATCGATTTTGCAAAATTGTCGTCTGCTGAACCGACCTTTGTGGCTGGTGTTAATATTTTACGTACAAATGTCCTATTCACTAACACTAGCCCCTAGGGATTAAGCAAATGTTGATTTCCAGTTCGGTGTTAGTGTTGTATCCGCACACAGTCAACGCACGAATGACGCCAATTTATTGTCTGACGATCAAATAAAAATATGTGAAACAGGTAATTCATATATTGTTATGTGTAAAATGAGTTATTTATAAGACCAGAGAAATAGGTGTAAATTTATTCTGTCCTTTTCATGATATCTTTAGTTTTGATGAACTATTTTTAAATCATCGTCGTGAAATCAAGTATGTGGGGACGTCACTTTTTTTGTTTTCATAGGTTTTTATTCGTTTCTCTCAAAGAAAATTGTACATTTATAACATAATACATTGGATACAAAATAACAAAATAATTTAACATAGTTCTTTATAAATTTACCAATGATCTTTTACATTTACATACAAAAGTTACACCTCTTCATTTTCCTTTGGAGACAAAAATAAATAAATAATTATATATATAAAAAAGGGAAAAAGCTACAAAACACCTACTACCCCCCCACCCCACACAACATTTAAACACATAACATGTACAACAGTATACAAAACACACGCTAACAAAGAACGAGCAAAAAAAAAAAAAAAAAAAAAAAAAAAAGAGAAGAGAGGGAGGGTCAGGAAGTTGTGTATTGAGAAAAAAAAAGAAAAAAAAATGAAAACATTTATTCTAAACTTTCCAAAGCTTCCCATTTCCTTAAATGAACTGAAAGTGTGTCTCTTTCCATTGAAAGTTCTTTCTCTTCATTTCTATTTTCCAACAATCTATATTCTATTTCTTTTGCTTTTGGAGGGTTTCCCTTCTCTCTACTGTGGAAAATCATATATTTAATCAAAATTAAAATGTGGTTCAATAATTGCTCTGTTTTAAATGTAGTGTCATCTATTCCTATATGAATTTCTTTCCAGGATAATTTCTTCAAAATTGGTAAATTAAGTCTATCTCCACATTTCCCCCAGACTTCCTTTATTATATTACATTCAAAGAATATATGTTGATAAGTTTCTTCAAAATTTTTGCAATATGAGCACAAACCATTTTCATGGAACCTGAATCTATGTAAATGATGATTTGTATATAAAATATTATGCAATAATTTGAACTGAAATTCTCGCAGTTTACTACTTAAGGTACACATCCTTGGTTGAACATATATCTTTTCTACTTCTTTTCTTGGAATATTGTAAAGTGTCATTAAATTGCCGCCTGCCGAGTTTGTTTCTACATTCTTTTTAATTTGACTCTTATATACCATTTTTGCAGTTAAATCTTCAAATGTAAACACTTTCTTTGAAAAAATAAATTCTAAACTAAAGCCAGTGTGAATTGCTTTTCTTAAAGGTTGAACATTCTGTTTCCATTCATAAGGGGCTACTTTATAAATTTGTTTTACTTTATCAATTTCCACTCTGCTCAAACCTAACATTATAAAATGAGCTTCAGGTTTCAATTCTCCATTTTCTTCACAAATGTGATGAATTCGATATATATTTTTCAAAAACAAAGTTTCCTCAAATAAGGTTTGACCTTCTAGTTGAATAAAATTATTATTATACAATATTTCATTCCCTTTGTATCTCTCTTCTGTTTTAACATATTCTTTCATATCTATCCATGCTTTCAGAAGATTCTGATAAAAGGAAGGTAACATAAGTTTCACTGTATCTCTCCAATAATTGCAATAAAATATTAAATTACCTCCTATCGGTCTCATTAAATATTTAAAGTATTGTTTCCATTTGATATCATGAGTTCCTGTTACAAGCCTTTTTATCCACATTATTCTTTGTGCTTTTACAAACAACCTAAAATTCATCATTTTGAGCCCACCCTGCTGATAGTCTAACATCATTGTACTTCTTTTAATTTTATCTTTACCTCTCCACAAAAAATCAAAACATATTACTTCCATTTCTTTGTATACCCACTCTGGAACTGGCATTAGTGATGTTACATATGTCAATTTAGAGTATCCATATACTTTCATCAATTGAATTTTACCCATTAAAGTTAGGTCACGCTGTTTCCACCACGTCAGTAGTTTTTTAATTTTGCTCAATATTTCCTTATAATTCATTTTTTCCTTGATATCTACATGAACTGAAAAATAAACACCTAATATTTTAACAGCATCTACAAGTTTCCCAAACGGAAATGTGTTATTAGACACCTGTGGGCCCAGGGGCAGAATATATGTCTTATCCTTGTTTAACTTTAATCCTGATATTTTATAAAAACCTTCTAAAACGTGTTCTATTTCCTTAACTGAACTCATATCTTTGATGAAGAGTGTTATATCATCAGCATATAATACTTGCTTTATTTCTGTATTTCCAAAACAAATTCCTTTTACCAATTGATTGTTTCTAATCGTATGAGCTAAAATTTCAATGCATAAAATGAACAGGTAAGGAGATAATGGGTCTCCTTGTCTAATTCCTCTTTCAACTTTAAAATAACCTGTTGATGCGTTTCCATTCATAACACAACTTTCAGTATTAGTATAAAGTATATTCACCCATTTACAAAACAATGGTCCAAAACCAAATGAATTTAAGACTTTGTATAGAAAACAATGAGAAACAGAGTCGAATGCCTTTTCAAAATCTAAGGCCATCAAAAAAGCATTTTCCTTATAAAAAGAAGTATGAAAAATCATGTCATCTATTATTCTTATGGCTTCTCCAATGTTTCTATTCTTAACATATCCAAGTTGATCAGAAGATACAATATCAGGTAAAATTTCTTGCAATCTCTTTGAAAGTATCTTTGTTAAAATTTTATAATCCACATTTAAAAGAGAAATCGGTCTGTAATTCTTAATAAAGTCTGAATCTTTATCTTTTTTATGTATCAAGGTAATAACTGCTTGTCTCTGAGAGGCCGATAGTTCTCCATGATTAAAGGCTTCATTAAAAGATGCAAGGATTAGATCTCCAATTACCGGCCAAAATTTAAGATAAAACTCTACACTTAAGCCATCATTTCCTGGTGATTTATTTAATTTCATATTTTTTAATATTTCTATACATTCCCTTTCTACTATCTTTTCTTCACCTAAACCCCTTAAGGTCTCGTTCAATTTTGGCATGTTACTAGGGAAAAATTCTAAACCTCCATCTAGTACAACTTCTATTTTTTTATACAACTGACTGTAAAACTGTTTTATTCCCTCGACAATTTCTTTTTCCTTAGTAACAATCTTTCCGTTTACGTTTAATTTCTGTATTACACTTTTCTTTCTATTTGCTTCCATGAGCTGTTTAAAAAATGCTGTATTCTTCTCTCCACATTCATACCAAGAGGCCCTTGATCGTATTTTTAAACCTTCATTAATATAGTCATAAAATACTCTTAGTTGTTGTTTCTTAATTTTCAGTTGTTCAAGGATATCTTTATAATGTACATTATTGATTGATAGTAGATTCTCTTCCAAGTCTTCAATTTCTTTTTCTAGCTTTTCTCTTTTTTCCTTCCTTTCCCTTGCCCTTTCCTTTGAAAATTTAGTTGTAAACCTGCGTATTTCCATTTTGATATAGTCCCATAATACTCTCTTGTCTTTTATCTCAGATAACATTTTGTTCTTTAAGGTCTGTATTTCTTCCTTCATCTTTAAAACATAGTCTCTATCATTTACCAAGCTATTATTGAACTTCCAATAACCCCTTTTACCCTGAATTTGTCTAGACGTTCTATCATGCAGAACCAAATTAACAGCTGAATGGTCGGGTGCTAAGGAGGGAATAATGTCACATTTGGATGTTATCTGTTCTAAATTCTCTGATATAATGAAATAATCCAAACGGCTTTGCATAAATGGATTCCCTTGTCTATAAGTATATTGTTTTTTATCTTTATTTTTATTTCTCCATACATCTCTTAATTTAAATTCATCCATGAATTCTTCTAATTTGCTACTGAATTTTGATTGCTTCTTTGTAACTTGTCCAAAATAATCTAAGTTCTTGTCTCTAATAACATTAAAATCACCTCCAAGAACTACTGGGTTCCCTTCTGAATTGTTTCTATACAACAACTCCCTTAAATCCATTAAACATTTTATTTGCTCCCCTTCGTTATTTCCAGTAGGAAAATAAACATTTCCTAGCAACATCTTCTGACCTTGTATATTACATCTAATCAATAAATATCTTCCATTTATGTCTGCACAAGTGTCGCTAATTTCAATGTCTAACTTACTATTTATTAATACCCAAACTCCTCTACTGTGGCTTGTACCATGACTAAAGATACAATTCCCGCCCCACTCCAATTGCCATTTCTTTTCGATATCAGGTGTACTGTATGTTTCTTGTAAGTATATTATATCTATAGACTTTGTCCTAAACCAATTAAACATTTTTTCTCGTTTGCTTCTATCTCTAATTCCCCTCACGTTTAGTGTAAGATAGTTACATGAAAACAAGTTCCCTTTATTATCCATCTTTTTTTTGTTGAAATAAACCCTTATCTATATATGAGCTGGGACCCTCTATAAATTCCGACCTTGCAGATAAAGGGATCATCTCTTGGCAAATTAATATTTTTAATGAAACAACTTCACGACCCTCTTCCCTACCAGAAAGGAAACTAAGAAAGAAAAAGAATATGTATAAATACATGAGACTACTACAAATATTCGAGAACCCATATTTGAAAAAAAGAAAAAAAAGAAAAGGAAATAAAAGGAAAAGAACACAAGAAAACATAAGATGACAACATGAAACAGACAAATAACAGAGTTCGCGTGGCGAATCATACATAATGATTAACCAGACTGCCTTTGCAAACGTTGCATGGCAGTCCCCTCCCCCCTCTCCCCTCTCCCCTAATTTAGCTTTCCTACTTATTTGTCATACAGCCTGCAATTGAAAATTATGCACTGTCTGACCTTTGTTTCTACATTTCCTTGTAAAAAAACAAAAATAATAAATAAAACTAATATCTTCCTACAAATCTACTCCATCATGGTCTTTTTCCATGTAAAGGTTAATCAAAAAAAAAAAAAAAAAAAAAAAAAAAAAAAAAAAAAAAAGGATAAACCACCCTCTGTGCTATCTCCATCTCAATTCAAAACTTTTCTATCCTGCCTTCATTGTATAACGCTTACAATTCAAAGACTATGCCATATCTCCCCTTCTTTCTACCTTCAACAGTTCTCAAAACAAATACCTTACTACAGATCGACTGCATTGTAACTCATTAACATTTGGATTAAGGTAGTGTTCTGAAACTCCTGCTAGTAAAATTGCATTGAGAAACTACTTCTCTTTTAACCTTTGCAGCAACACAGCAAAAAAAAAAAAAAAAAAAAAAAAAAAAAAAAAAAAAAAAAAAAAAAAAAAAATCACTACATCAATAAATATTCCTTTCAAGTTGCTTCTACAGTGTAAATACATTTCCTCTGTGCTGTCTCCATCTCAATTCAACACTTTTCTCTCTTGCCTTCATTATACATACATCTTGCCATTTCAAACTACAGTAAGCCATATCTCCCTACTTGTACATTCCAGTTAATAAAACCAATGACTTCCTGCATATCAACTGCGATTACATCAATGGTCTTTTTCATGTAGGAGTACAACAATAGAAGGGTTAAAACCCCCATGTATAAATTATCATATGTCCAACCCTGCATCTTCCCTCCATTATTATGCCTTTTTATCTACTAACCAAAGTACATATTCCATCTTCCTTTCTGTCAATCTTCTGTCATTAATACTTGGATTAAGACTGTACTCTGAAACTAACCTAAACAAATTTGCATGAAGAAATCCCTTCTCTTTCATATTTGTAATAACATATAAAGAATTCATACTCTCTACCTTTCTTTTTCTGTGCAAGAAACATTTCCACTCTCAACTTTACTGAAGGAAATATTCTACATATAATATTTCTTCAAAATAGCTCCTCTATTACATTTCCTCTGTGCTATCTCAATCTCAATTCAAAACTTTTCTATCCTGCCTTCATTGTATACCGCTTGCAATTCAAGACTATGCCATATCTCACCCTTCTTTCTACATTCAACAGTTCACAAAAGGAATACCTTACTACAGATCGACTGCATTGTAACTCATTAACATTTGGATTTAGGCAGTGTTCTGAAACTGCTGTAAGTAAAATTGCTTCGAGAAACTGTTTCTCTTTTAACACTTGTAACAACACAGCAAAAAAAAAAAAAAAAAAAAAAAAAAAAAAAAAAAAAAAAAAAAAAATTCAACAGTTCTCAAAACAAATACCTTACTACAGCTCGACTGCATTGTAACTCATTTACATTTGGATTAAGGCAGTGTTCTGAAACTGCTGCAAGTAAAATTGCATTGAGAAACTACTTCTCTTTTAACATTTGCAACATCACAGCAAAAAAAAAAAAAAAAAAAAAAAAAAAAAAAAAAAAAATCACTTTATAAATATTCCTTCCAAGTTGCTTCTACAGTGTAAATACATTTCCTCTGTGCTATCTCCATCTCAATTAAACGCTATTCTCTCTTGCCTTCATTGTACATACAGTGTACAGCTTGCCATTTCTAACTACCGTATGCCATATCTCACCTTGTACATTCCAGTTAATAAAAGCAATGAGTTCCTGCATATCAACTGCGAATGCTTCGCGCCATGACCGTCATGTAGGGGTACAACAAAAGAAGGGTTAAAACCCCCATGTATAAATTATCATATGTCCAACCCAGCATCTTCCCCCCATTATTATGCCTTTTTATCTACTAACCAAAGTACATGTTGTACATTCCAGTTAATAAAACCAATGAGTTCCTGCATATCAACTGTGATTGCATCGCGCCATGACCGTCATGTAGGGGTACAACAAAGGAAGGGTTAAAACCCCCATGTATAAATTATCATATGTCCAACCCAGCATCTTCCCCCCATTATTATGCCTTTTTATCTACTAACCAAAGTACATGTTGTACATTCCAGTTAATAAAACCAATGAGTTCCTGCATATCAACTGTGATTGCATCGCGCCATGACCGTCATGTAGGGGTACAACAAAAGAAGGGTTAAAACCCCCATGTATAAATTATCATATGTCCAACCCAGCATCTTCCCCCCATTATTATGCCTTTTTATCTACTAACCAAAGTACATGTTCCATCTTCCTTCTGTCAATCTTCTGTCATTAACACTTGGATTAAGACTGTACTCTGAAACTAACCTGCCTTCATTGTATAATGCTTGCAATTCAAGACTATGCCATATCTCACTCTTCTTTCTACATTCAACAGTTCACAAAACAAATACCTTACTACATAGTACAGATCGACTGCATTGTAACTCATTCAACACTATTCTATCCATACTGCATGTCATCCTAAATTCACAATACAAAACAGCCTACGGTAATAACAAAATTCCTTATCTCAATACAACCTGTTCTATGTGTACAGCTTGCATTTCCAACTATGCACAATCTCACCTCCTCCTACCTACCCCAGTTCACAAAACTCCTTTTCTTATTTCATATAAATGGACCAGCAACCGGCAACCTTTCTTTAAGATGTCTTCAAGAATTCCAATAAAACTTAATAAAACAGATGCCATCCCCTTAAAAAGATTTGCTTTTGTTGTCAATCTAAGTATTATGCATATGATATGAACATTTTTAGCCTGTCCACTGTAATAGTCAAAATTTGTCGTTTACAGGAATTTTATTCTCTCTCTCCCGGAGTCGTTCGCATTTCTATCTACATCATGCTTCCTATTACTCTCAACATCTTGAACCTACTTTGAATTTC
The DNA here is from genome assembly GCF_000002235.5 of Strongylocentrotus purpuratus. Classification (NCBI taxonomy): domain Eukaryota; kingdom Metazoa; phylum Echinodermata; class Echinoidea; order Camarodonta; family Strongylocentrotidae; genus Strongylocentrotus; species Strongylocentrotus purpuratus. The sequence goes on along the minus strand of NW_022145613.1, from coordinate 12,907,678 downwards.
ACTAGTTATAAAAGCACAGTTAATTGTTTCCTTCAAAGGAGGAGTTTCTGCTTTTATATCAACTATCGTCTGCGGGTTATACACTCATTAATTGTCATGTTTTTCTTCTAATTTTGAATCACTTATCACACTGCCTGAATGCAAAGTCTTCTTTCATAAGTGCAGTTTTTAAATTACAAAATGCAGTTACTAAAACAAACAACAACAAAAAAACAAAAAACAAAAAAAACAAAGCCAAGCCACTAATTCTTCTTTCAATGTGAAGGCTTGAAGGTGTAGATTATCTAGATCCTTGATAAATAATTCATACCATCAAAAATCATTTTCTTTTCTTTTTTTTCTTTTTCTTTTACCCAGCTTAACACATCATTAGGTAACTCTGTTTTTTTTTTCTCCGTTTAAATGCAACATAAAAGAAACACGGTATAATTCTTACACATAATATACAGGCCAGCAAGAAAGTATTATTTCATGTCCTTTCTTTCTCTTCTTCAAAAATACCAAAAAAATTTCCTTAATGTCAGTTCTCAGCTACTTGAGTACTTCTTCTTCTCTTCAAACGTTGGTTTTTGTTTTTTTTCCTTTCCTTTCCCTGTACTGAAGAATACCTCACTACTTCGTATCTCTCTGCTTCTTGCCGAGCTGATTTCTCACTTTCATTCCAGTTTCAGATAGTTTGCTGTTCCAATCTTTAGGCTGATTATATTTATCGTTAATAATGTCTGTTCTCCTTCTGTTTCTCTCTTTCATCCTTCTTCAGATCATAATGATTGCTCAAATAATTCTTAATAATAGATTATACTTATCTAGCTTCCTGGTTAAACTGGCTTTACACCCTCCACTTGTACTTCCATCCCTTCGTCTGCCATCCCTTCGTCTGCCTTGGCCTTTCCGTCACTCCTTACGTTGGTCGCTCCTCGGGATAATTCCTTGGTCGACGTCGCTCCGGGTATCGGGTGTAGTGGGCTGTTAGAACGCTTGTCTTGTCCTTTTGGTCCTGTTCTTCTGCATTGGTCGATGAATCCTGCCTGCTTTTCTATGGGTAGGACTACCCTATCCACGTACAGCTTCCATGGCTCCGTTTTCGAGAAATAAGCCAACTTCCCCGCATTTCTCGCTTCTCTCAGTGCTTCCATTTGTTGTCTTCTCCGTTGTCTCGTTCTAATTGGCAAATCCTGCGTAATGTACATCTTTGTGCCTTTAAGATTTTTTGCATTTTTCAATACAAGTTCTCTGTCCGCGTAATGCACAAATCGAGCCTTTATTGGTCTCGGCCTCACTGCCGCCGCAATGCGATGAACTCGTTGGTATTGTATTCCTTCTATCAGGCCGAACTCTAGCTTCAGATGCGACGTATAAAATTCTTCTAACACCTTGGACACATTCTCCGCCCCATTTTCAGGTTCCTTCTCCGGAATTCCTAAAAACACCAAGTTTTCTCTGCTTATGTATGTGCTTAGTCTGTCTATCTCCTCCTTTAATTGCATTCTATCTTCTTCCACTTGCTTTTTCATATTCGGAATGGTGTCATTTTTCAAATGTTCTATGTCATTTGCGTTGTAGTCGACAGAAGTGATAACTTCAGCTATTTTGGCTTCGAACTGCTTAATTTCTGTAGTTATTCTGCTTTCTAGTCCTCGAATTTCCATCTGAAATTTGTTCCAAATTTGTTCTGACTGAGCATCGAGCAGCTGTTGAATTGAAGGTAAAAGCTCCTGCGGGCTGCCACGTAGGTCTTTTCTCAGTTGCCCATCCGCGCCCGAGCGCTGGCGGGCTCTCTTGGGATGTGCCATAATAATTGCACGTGGCACGTGGTATTGGGCGTGGTATTGGGTGGAGAGGAGAGGAGCGGAGCGAAACGGAGGAGGTCCTTACTCTATGACGGTCATGGCGCGAATCACCAAGCCTGCAATCCGTCGACTTGCTAGAAGGGGAGGTGTCAAGAGGATCTCTGGTCTCATCTACGAAGAGACACGCGGTGTACTGAAGGTCTTCCTGGAGAATGTCATCCGTGATGCAGTCACCTACTGCGAGCACGCCAAGCGAAAGACTGTCACAGCCATGGACGTGGTGTATGCACTAAAGAGGCAGGGTCGTACATTGTACGGCTTCGGCGGCTAAGTGTAGCAGACCTCTCTCTCTCCTGGCTAGAATAACAGCTGGTGTTAAGCTATCGATTTTGATATCGGTATCGGGCTCTTAATTTCATCAGTAAATTTTCCGCTCGATTTAAGAGCTCTTGACTGCTCTAAACACTAACACTAACACTAACACCCAACTTGAAATCACTCATTGTCATATTTACCACCATGATTGTTGAGACAATATACTGTAACCCTCCAATTTTCATTAACTCAAACAACTTAATACATCATAGTGAATAACATACTATTGAAACGCATTATCACTACCAAACAAATCATCTTTCAGAGAATAACATTCCAGCATTGCGTCATGATATTAGTATTTATTCATTATCATTAATCTTCCCATTTTGATATTCCATAACCATAATAACAACCTCTTCTTTACTTAAATACTTGCATGTCTCATTGTCCAATCAAGCTTGATCTCTGATTTGAGTGTCTCCTTCAGAGTGATGGTTTCCATGCATGTACCCTGTCTCCTACTCCAACTCAGTCAAAAAATGAGCACTTTGCAAGGTTCATGGAATGCTGCAACTTCAATATACGGATCAGGTCGACAATCCTTAACCTGGGGAAAAAAAGCATGGATGTATGATCTTGTTATCCATCTATCTATCAATCCAGTTTTCTAAATGTGTACCATCGTTTTAGATTTCTAAAATGTTATCTATCAGTTCGAAATACATGTACATGTCATGACGTGAGTGATATGTTTAAAGATACTAAGGTTTGAAAGTCAAGGAGTGACAACACATAAATCCTTCAACTCATCACCTTAAGTAAAGGGTTTTACCATCTTTACAACCTGCTTTCAATGTGATGTCCATGGCAGATGATATCATTGATAAGTGTAAGGTAAGCCAACAAAATATTGACAACCATTTTAAGAAGGAAAATATTATTTGTTTTTATGTAAACATTTATTCATTTTTGCTAGCAATATTTAATATCTTGTTTTGGGGGGTATTTTTTTGGTTTTTTGTTCTTGTTACTGCTTTGATATTTTGATGTAAACATTTATTCAATTTTATATATTTGTTCTCATTTGCTATGTTTATTTAAATATTTATATATTTATATATATATATATGTATGTTTTTTAGTGCTTTTTTTTATATGATTGTATGTTTGATGTAAACTTGCATTTTTAGACGTTGGGCTTTTTGACAAGTCTTGAATAAAACCTCATTTGAATTGAATTGAATTAAATTCATTTTTGCAAGAATGAAGACATAATAAATGAATATGTTTATTTATCAACAAAATTAAAAAATTTACTTGTTTGTTCTTCTCATTTTACTACTAATATTAAAAAGCAATCTTAACAGCTTCATGGTGACTATAATATGTAGGGATGACCTCTGTTTCCAATAAATCTAGTCCCTTGCTGTACACATGATCTATCAATGTTCCCTTCTCAGTAGTAGCATTAACAACATGCTGTTTGTAACCTTTATTACACATTAGCTTGTTTACCTGTGAAGAACCTTTAAACAAATCCTCATTAAAATCTCCCATCACAATACACCTAATGCTTCTTTTGTGTAATGCATCTAGCAAATTGTCTAATGATTCACAGAATGATTTGATACTATATGATGGAGGTCGATAAACAACTGAAATCACAACAGAAACTGGTTTGGTGACAAGAATTGCGATAAACTCTAAGTTGTCGACAGATATGTTTAATCTACTTGAATATGTATTCTTGATATAGATTGCAACACCTCCGTGCGATTGTTCTTTGAGTACATTTCCAACTCCAGAATTACAGTATGACAGATGTCGTGGCTGATGATAAAATCGAAAGTTATCTAAAATAACATCACATAGATCATCATCATTAATCCATGTTTCGGTCAAGCAAATACAATCTACATTCACAAATTGGCACTGGGATTTGAAATCAGTAAAATACTGCTTTAATCCTTGTACATTTTGCATTACCAAAGAAAAGTTATAATCGTGAATATCTTCAGAAGTTTCATTCTCGATAAACGGCTTCATAATCTCAATGCGTTCTTTAATTTCTGGATTACAATATATACGTTTAGGATCGAAATGTGCTATCACTAGTCCAGATAACGAAGTAACGCGACTAAGACCAACATATGCCTGTCCAGATTGAAATACATTTTTTAATGATACAACAGCTTTGTCTAATGTCGAATTTTCTATGACAGGTGAAGCATATCCATAGTGACGATCTGGCTGACTGGCCTATTAAACATATTGACCGGCATTCTAAATTGCAAACATGCAAATATTCTTCACTTATGCATGTCTGAATTTTATAATTATTCTTTTTACATTTCAATACTTGGTTCTCAAAAAGAAGTTTTAAGCATACACAGCACACATATTCTGGGCCATGAGAAATTATCTTTCTAAATTCTTCAAGTACAATATCAAACTCGGACAATTTTACTGTTCGAAGTGCAAACCTTTTTTGATTTTGTTTTATTACATTTTGCCTATATTTTTCAATTTTGTTATATTTCATTTTTAAGCTCATCAATTTCTTTTCCTTAAATTCTTTACCTTTGTATCTAATTTTTGACAATATTTTCATGGTATCTTGTTGTTTTTCCTTGAAATGTTGATCGTTTAAATATTTACTTCTTATTTTGTCTTTGTGCATTCGTCTGAAATGTTCATTGTTGCGATATAATTCCTTCATTCGTTTTTTTCATGGTATTTCGATGTTTTTCCTTGAAATGTTCATTGTTCGAATATTTACTTCTTATTTTACTTTTATGCATTCGTTTGAATTGTTCTTCGTTCCAATATTTATTTTTCATTTTAGTCCTCATAACTGTTTTAACATTTTCTTTGAATCCTTCATTTATCAAATATTTCTGTTTATTTCTATACAAAATTTTCTTTTTATAATGTAAATCAGAATGATATTTGGTTTTCATAATATTTAGCTGTATGTTCCTGAAATTTGAATCCTCTTTATACATTTCTTTTTGGCTTTGTTTGACATAAGCTCCTTGCTTTATTTTGTGTGATAAATCATTGTTGTAATTCTCTTTTTGTCTTTGTTTTACTTCATTTATTTTTTTGATTTTGTAGGTTAAATCATTTTGATATTTATTCTTCGATTTAATTTTCCTAATTTGCGCATTGTGAATACACTTTTCCTTTTTCTTAATGATTTCATCTTTGGTCAAGGCTCGTTTTTCTCTCATTCGCTGTCTACTGCGCTTCCTAATTTGATTAGAACTTTGTCTGTTTTTACGTGTTTTTTTTCCTGGGTCTACATTTCTAACATGAACTTCTCCAATTATTATTAATTCGTCATTACTATCAACACATTTGCTTGCATCAATTCTTAAGCTGTCGTTCTCATTCATTTTCACCCATTTGGATTTTCGAATTTCCTTGCCAAGGTCAACATCAACTTTTGCATCGCTTTCGAGATTACTCCATTTTCGTTTTCTGCTTAAGATAGAGTTGGAATTCTGAAGTTTGGTCACTAAATTCAATCTATCAGAGTCATTTTCACATTTAGTACCATTTTTTGAGTCTCCCTTTTGTTCATGTTCATATTCTGTTTTCATGGAGTCATTTCCTTTCAGAAGACAACTATTATCCAGCTGTGGTTCTTTTAGTTTGGTTAAGGTAATTGTCACACTCTTCAGTTTTAATTCCTGACCGTTATAATGTACATCATGACTGATCGTTTCATTTGCTTCTTCAGGGAAGAGAAATACATTTGGGTTATCAATCATCTTTTGTGGGGAAACACTCTCATCCAATATTTGAACTTCATCAAAGCTTTCACAATGTATGGAACATCCAGAGCTTCCAGACTGACTTTCACTGTGCGTATTTGACGAAGGAATTGGATTACAAACAAAATCCTGTAACTGTGGATAGCCTTTCAAGGTTTCATTCTTACCGGAAGTTGCTTTAGCACATACACTAGTTACTTCATATTCGGTGTGCAGGGGGCATCCCATTGATTTTGCTAACCTCATGCAATGCTTGTACACACCTTGCCAGTTTTGAGTACGAAGTACAACACTGTGTCCGTTACAACTCAGGAAACCTCGACTGCTTCTGGAATGTGAATCAAATATAAAGAAACCATCTTGACCAGATAATACAATGAAAGTACTTCTAGCAAATGTCACAAAACATGCATCAGAATCAGTACAGAGTTCTTTTTCGAGTGCTTGCTTCAATGTCATCGAAAGAGACTGGGCCAATATCAATTCATCTCCATCTAACAATCCAGTGACTGGTTCACGGCATACTATGTTAAACAATTCATTGTACGCATCCAAATATTCAAATAGATCAGATATCAATAAGTATTCGTTGTCGAGTGAAGTGGATCGCCGTATGTAACAGTATAATTCATTACCGTTATTCAAAATCCTGTCTAGATCTGCACTTTTCCAATCATTGGCATTTTTTACCTTGCTATACAACAGTGCAGATAGTGAATTGGTAACACACTGCTTTCCACTTAAGTGACCAAATCTTGTATCACCTTGATTGAATGTCCCTTGGGCAACAAGCGTTATTTGTGTATCGACTCTCGTGCATTTGTCTTTGTGATCACTTTCAAGGGTTTCATCCTTTACGTTCGTTGTGAACGACTGATTCAGACTGATTACTTGCACACTGTTCATATGTCATGTCAAAAAGATTTGCAGTACTTTTCCTCTCATCGTGATTTATTGTACCAGTCTCCAACGTGAGCCTACGTTTTTTTTCCCTTTGGATCAACATGGTTTTGAAATTTTTTAGGAGACTTATCCACTACTTCATCAATTTCTTCCTCTATCTGCGACTTGGATATACACTTCTTCAACACATGCTTTACTTTAACATCAGCCTGAATTGATTGACATGGCAAAGTTCTCTTTGACGTTCTATCTTCTTTAGTTGTTCTTGTCTGTTCCAATGAATTGAAATTGACAAAATCTACAGATTCAACAACATTAAAATGAACATTTCCTGTGTACAGTATATAAATTCCCTTATCAGATGTTACAATATTTATTCTTCCAGGTTTCTTTGCAGAGAACAATTACCAACATGGTACTTGGTCATTGTATGAATAAATATCAGTATCGATTAAATTTGCTAAAGCGCTAATTTCAGTGTCTGTAGCCCACGTTCCGTCTTCCTTTATTCTACGTTTCAAAACATATTCTCTGACTGTTCTATATTCTTGCCTCGATGTATTACTAAACATGTCCTTGGTTTGCAATAAATGTTTCACAGTAGCATTTCTTAAAATTGCATGATTACGCTCAGTTCCAGAAATTACATAGGAAATTGCACGAAAGAAACAATTGCCATCACCAGTAATTTGTTTACTCTGTAAAGGAACTCCAATACAGCTATTTCTATCTAACCTTGAATCACAGCCTTTGCCTATATATCTGATATTCAGTTTTGAACAAATGTTCTGTTTGTCATTATTCTGGAGGGGTACAAATTTGAAATCTTTATCCGGTCTATCACGTAATCCAAGATCTGCTACAAATTCAACTTCTGTTTCTGTTTCATCAGTACATGTGTACATATTAGCATCTATTACCTTTTCAATGTCTTCATCTTTGATATTTGAATCTGAAGAAGATTCTAAAGGATTCCTTGAATGAGCATGATCATTAAATGACATATCAGTATCATTGTCTGTACCATCTTTTACTGTATCAAAGCTTCTATTCTTCAGGTCATTGTCAAACACTGCATCTTCTTCATCTGAAACATATGAAATATCATTTTTCATCATATCATCATTTTCCAATACCGATTCACAGACATTGTCTACTGGTTCATTTCTGGGCATATCTTTTGGTCTATCACAAACATTCAAAGGCATATTGCGTTCTTGTAAAACACTTCTATCAAATAAATCACATCCAGGACTTGTGTCTGTGTCACTATTAGATTCTATACAATTTCTTGCACACGAACGTTTCACTGGTATATGAACATCACTGCCACTATCATCGTCCGTTTCAATTTCCCTATTTTCATCAAAATTTGATTTCAACAGATTATTCTTTGAATCGTCCTGCACAACTCCATCTGAACCTTTGTTGTCTTTCATGTTGCAAATACGCTGGTCTGAGTGTTCATCATTTTTACATGTATTTGGATCAAGTCCTTGGTCACTTGCATTCATGGATTTCTTTGTATCCAGCTTCTCATTCTTTACTGCTAATTCTATTCCTTCATCTTTGTCAAATCTAATCTCTGATTTATCAGAAGAGTGATTTCCATCAGTGCCTTTTTTCCCGGCTTTGGAAGACTGCCCTTTCTTGTTCCTTGCTCGACCTTTCTTGTTCTTTGCTTCTTTTTTCTTGCCACCAGCATGAACTCTGTACATTCGGAAATCCTTGATCTGTTCAAAAAGATTACGAGTGCAGGCATGAATATCAACACATGAATCTGTTCTTGATCGTGATGGCAAATAACCTGCTACGTCAGCCCAAGATCGTGTCTGCATCGTTTCAATTTGCACACAGGTCTCACTGTACAATTTCATTGAACATGGGGATTGCACACTGTATGCATATATAGCCAAAAGAGTTTCTACATAAGACTGCAAACTGACATCTTCTCTTTTCACATTCTTGTTTTCCTTACATACATTTTTCTTTCGGTTTCCATTTTTTTTCTCATGACTTTCATAGAATGTCTTCATTGCTTTGCCAATGTAAGTCACACCTGGTTCCAAGACTACACCATTCACTGATTTTCTCTTGATTTTCCGGTCTGTTCGATGATCAACTGTTGATTTGGAATACAATTTTCTGTCTTTTATTTTCTCCATCCATTTTGTCTTTCTTGATTTTACAGTAACCCAGTCATCAGCATCATCTTCAAATTCTTCATTTCTCAATTGTTCATAATCTGATGGAGATGGATTTTCTCTGTCTACAGGATCAGGTTTACATCTGTCACAGTCACTCATTTTCATGTCATCATCAATACATCGTTTTTCAGGCAACATACTGGATTTCTTCCCCCTCTTTGCATACCTCTTCCTTGATCTGGTACATTTTCTTCCGTCCTGTTTGTTGGTTGATCGGCTTGGCATGTCAGTAACGCACTCTTCATCACCTTGATCCTCAAGAAGCTCGTATCTATTGAAATGAGAAGGGATGCATACTTTATCAAACATGCGATGAACAATGTTGCTATATATATTGCCACAAAATGAACAAATCCAGATCAATTTCAGGTTACGCAGTTTTTCTTCACAAGGGAATCCCATACATGTCACATGAAATTGCTTACTACAACTCTCACATGTTGCATCACTTTCATTTTCTTTGATGTCATTGCTACAAACAAAACATTCATCAGAGTCTGCATTGATCATTGACTCGCAGCTCGACAGTATGTCTATGATTTCATCAAGTACGCTCATGAATTCAATTGTATCCATCACGACAAAATTTTCTTTCAACGCTATATAATGGATAAACTTATTTTCAAACTATCTCTGTTATGGTCACCCAATACTGTTACTAATATTCTTTATTTTAATGATTTACAGTTTGACTTATCTATACAAATCAAAAGAATTACTTCACAATCAATACGTTTGATATAATCTTATTAACCTATCTGTAGCCTAAATTGTACTTTTAATCAAGGCAAAACCCTTTTTGTAATAGCAGGAAGACAAAGCTATATACGTACTCTTAGTGTAAATATCCAAGATGGTATGTCCAGTTGTAACAGGATTTTTAAAATATGTATCAATTGCAGGGCTATTTTAAAGTGCTATAATAAACTATGTAGTATTACTTCACTATAATGTATATGCCTTGTGATGGCGCTCTATTAATTAAAATCCGTATCCTTTGTGGAAGAAACAAATCTGAAATTAAGCTACGTGTCCAAATGGTACAACTTTGTATAAGAGATATTAAATTCTCTCGATTTAAGATTTTTCTGCTTTGAAAATTTGTTTGAGTACTTATTTCAATCAAAAATCAATACAAATTTTACTTTCTTTAATCAATACAAAAGTAGAATGTATTCTTCAAACTGTCGTCTCAGTAAAGACCAAAATAAATTTATACCTCTGTTTACGATGTGTTTGGAAGTATTGTTTTTGCCTCAAGATGGCGCTCTTTAAAATAAACTTCTGTGTTTTGTTATTTTTATCGTGTAATTCCTCTACTTTCTCTCTGCTAGTACGAAGTGTTCTAGTTTTGCCTTAGTTGGTCTTAAAGTTATGTTTCTAAATTCAACCTTATATGCTAGAGGTAATATTCACAAATTTTACTTTTATCAAATCACTCAATCAACCAACCAATCAAAAATATCTCTCTCACAATCGATTTCTACCAATTCAGTTATTCAATCAATTCACTTTTTTTTCTCTGTACACTAACAATTTTCTCCAATATCTTAAACAAGCAATCAACCAGTCAACTTTATTTCTTTCACTAAAAATCAACTCAAAAAAGAAATTTTCTTTTATTGATTGTTTATTAACACTCTTGTTGGTCTTAAAGTTATGTTTCTATATTCAAACTTATATGCTAAAGGTAATATTCACGAATTTCACTTTTATCAAATCACTCAATCAACCAACCAATCAAAAATATCTCTATCTCTCACAATCAATTTCTAACAATTCAGTTATTCAATCAATTCACTTTTTTTTCTCTATACACTAACAATTTTCTCCAATATCTTAAACAAGCAATCAACCAGTCAGCTTTATTTCTTTCACTAAAAATCAACTCAAAAAGAATTTTTCTTCTCTTTATTGTTTATTAACACTCTTGTCAAATCTCGTTTCGTATCTTATTTTCTAGTTTTCACAAAATTTCACACAGTTTGAGCAACACAACACAGAAATTGAAGATTCAATTTCAGAAAGACAGAGTAAGATCAAGATTGAGTTTCAGTAAGACAGAGTAAGATAATGAAGATTCAGATTGAGTAGATAGAATAAGATAATGAAGATTCAGATTGAGTAGATAGAGTAAGATAATGAAGATTCAGATTGAGTAGATAGAGTAAGATAATGAAGATTCAGATTGAGTATAGATAGAGTAAGATAATAAAGATTCAGATTGAGTAGACAGAGTAAGATAATGAAGATTCAGATTGAGTAGACAGAGTAAGATAATGAAGATTCAGATTGAGTAGAAAGAGTAAGATAATGAAGATTCAGATTGAGTAGATAGAGTAAGATAATGAAGATTCAGATTGAGTAGATAGAGTAAGATAATGAAGATTCAGATTGAGTAGACAGAGTAAACAGACTTTAGGATCAAGGATAAAGTATCAAGTATAAGGTGTAAGATGTAAGGTATAAGATATAAGTAGGTAAGTATGTAAGTAGGTAAGTAGGTAAGTATATTCAGATATATTCAGATAAGTATATTCAGATATATTCAGATATTGATATGCTGTGTACCACAATTCGAATTGACTCACACCTAGCTTATAAGTGCTAGGGCTATTGTCGTGAATTGTGTATAAACAGACTTGAGAATTGCTGTGTACCACAATTCGAATTGACTCACACCTAGCTTATAAGTGCTAGGGCTATTGTCGTGAATTGTGTATAAACAGACTTTAGGATGGGATTCTGGATGAAATTTCAAATGAACTTCTGAATGAGTACTGATTTTCTCAAAAACTCAAGATCACGAGTTCTGAGGGTGAAGATGGAATGGTATGGTATGTAATGTTTTGAAAAATGAAGATGATTTGACAAATAACAACACAAACACAAATTGCCTTCCAAAGCAACCAGTACCTGCCAAAAGAACAGAGACAGAAAATTGAATACATAATCAACCTTAAATACAGTAACTCAAATCTCTTGGGATCCATAAAATAGCTTTCTGAGAGACTGAGGGGTCATAAAACAATAGGACAAAACAGGTTGGGTTCTGTGTAGACCTTCAACTTTGGCAAGTTTTGACTTATCCAAGTTCAACTTAGGCAAGGTCACATGTACAATATGTATTGCATTAGACTAAAATCAAGACATTTGTGCATGTTTACACTATGTGTTTAACAACCACCCCCCCCCCTTTTTTTTCATCTTGACCAACTCCTTACATGTTTGATAGATTCTATTCAAATTTTGACAACACCCAATGAAAGAGTCTACAATTGATGGGCTTAATATGATGGCTGAGACATGTTTCATTAAATTAGACTGTGTGCAGTCTACTGGTATGCCTCCTTCTTCCCATGAACCACAGTTGCCGTAGCCCTCAATATAATTATTTAAATTGTCAAGCAGAAAATGTCTATGTAAACATAACCTTGATATATAACACCAAAAACTATTCTTCCTTATTTTTGTACGAAGTATGAAGATCTTGAAAACACAGATACTATTGCACATTAAAAATGTAAACAGTGCAATGTAATATAGCCATAAAAAGCATAAACCGTGGTCTAAATCTAAACCACCTTTGTGAATTCCAGCCATTATGGCTAATAGCAGAATACCAAGTAATCATTTTAGTAAAAATCATTTTGGACAGGATATGAAAGCTACAAGGTTAATTGTCACAATAGTCTAACCACTTTCCCCTATTCGGACAGAGGTATACACAGAATGTGCAATACAGGTTTGACAAATAAGGTTTTTCAATGTGTAAAATGTTTTTTATTCTTTAGTCTTGCAGGTATGCCATAACATTTGACCTAATTTAAACTTTGACCTACATAATTGACCCATGATCTCAACACAACATGGAAGTTTACAATGAATGACTCATCCAAATTTTGGCCTTAAACAATCCCATATGGTTTAAAACTTTTTCACCCAATATGCTAACAGATTTATTTGATCTCATTGTAAGCTTATTTCACAATGTAATCTCATTTTTTTTAAATTGCTGCATGTGCAATCAAAATCATAGTATTTGCTTTGACAATTGTTCATTTTGTGCCTTCCTATAGAATCAGCTCAACTGACCTTAAAGTCAAAACATAAGTAAGATTAAATCAGTGCCACTACATGGCAAAACATAATTAATCCTTTTTGAAAAGTTACTACCATGGCCGTATGCTAAACACGATCAACTTAAGTCCCCTAATACTTACTTAAACACCACTACCTCCTTCCAGTAACTCCAACACGGAACAATCCAACACTCGTCCTACATTGAAAAGAAGAAAAAAAAAAAACTAAAAAGTAAGAAATAAATAACTATCACTAAAAGTGATTAATACCCACACTATCACATTGTGGTTTATAATGTTAACTAATTACCCACTATTCACATAACTGTCTTGATCATGTACATCTCAAACTCATCAAATCTATCATGTTTCATTTCCAATGATTTACATACTCCGAAATCGCGTGAAAATTTTGCAGCACGCTTTCATGAGTTTTTTCATTCAAATCTTACGCATCTTTTGACACCAACTTTGCGAAAATCGGGCGTACCACTGCTAAGTCATGTGACCTTTTCTGACCCCATGTCAGCCTAAAATTGGAGGATTTATTGATTTTGTGTACAAAACGAATGGGAAACTGTATCTCTCATTTGCTTAGTAAATCAGCCATCATTTCCCAATTCACAATCAATTATCCTCTTTTTTGTCTCAATATTGATCCTGATGGAAAAAACTATAAAAAAAACCAAAGAAATAAATAAAAATTGAAAACATTACAATACATAAGAAATTCATAAAATAAAATACATAATAGAAATTGAATCAAATGTTTTGTTAGTGGATGATTGCTTCTAAGCTTAATCAGAAACATTTCATACAAAAATTTGCTCAAAATAATCACTATTAACTGAATTATCAATGAAAATTTTAATAACAAAATCAAATATTTTCAAATAAATTAACAATGCAATCTTGTTCTTTACGTGAATAAGGAGATGCGTGCAAAATTTCGCGATGATCAGACATTCAATGGCCGAGATCTTGGGGGGGGGGGGGGCTATCATGCCCCCCCCCCCCCCAGTCCTCAACACCTCCGAAATAGCCCATTCTTTTTAGGGTTAAGATATCGCGATAAAGAGGCTATTAGCTGTAAATTCATAACTTCACATTTTACATACTAGTATATACTACCTATAATTGTACGTCATACAATTAAGTTTTCCAATACAATGAAACCAAGATTACACATTTTAGCTAAACAATTGAGATGTTAGAGCCTTTTGCCTGAGGCAGTATCTTTTCAAAAATTATTACTTCTGTAACTACACGCCTATATGATGAAGGAAAAACCTTATTCCTAATGGTATTCTATAGAAATGGTTCCTTGCCTAATAATAAACATATGCATGATTTTCCTTCGACTGAGACATGGTCATTATTCAAAATAGAGGCATGCAGTATTGTCAATGTGGATGGAAAAATAACATCCTAATGGCGATTGTCAAATTGATGAGTAGACTATTCTGCTTTTATTAAAACCACTGTTGCTTCAAAGTAGACTTCCCCTTTAACTCAACGTAACAAAAAAAAACGATATGTGTCAGAGTTCACTTAGCAATTTAGCATTCATATTAATTAGATCAGATTTCCTTCAACTTAAAAGAACATATCAATTTCCTTTTTTTTTTTAATTGCACAACAAATGTGAAGCAACATTCTTTTAGAATCCTCCTCCAAGACCGGGGGAAAAGAATTTGCTATAATGAGCTCATGCTTTGGTTGTCTGTACAATTATGCAATTTGCTGGTCATACATGTAAATTAGTTTAACTACCTATCCTAACTCATGAAAAGGAAACACCTATTGATTTGGATGTCGGTGACCTCTTGCATAAATTATTTTTCTTTATGTTAAATGAGCACAAAACTACTTGGGTCATTTCATCAGGTTGGAACACACTAGGACTTAAAGGTGTGAAATGGCTCTGTATCATCACAGGTATCACTACTTTTGATACAGTTAATAGAAGAAGCACTTTTGGGTGTCCAAGAAATGGACAAAGTTTTAAGACATATGCAGGTGTCTTGTCCAAGATATGATAGAATACACATTTAAGTTTTTCAGACATTAACAGCATGCAGAATGGAACATTTACACATCAAACAGCATATCTGGTAATATTTGGTTTATTTGATGACAAACTAACGTAATTTATCTTTTTGGTGTTGACTTTTATGCCCTCTTATTAGTAAACAAAATCATTTGGACAAATTCATGTTGTAAATGTCAGAATATCTTGAATGTGTGTGAAAGTACGACGTAACATTACGGCGGTGTAATGTTACATCTTCCACTAAGTTTTTGATCATATCTCGGACAAAAAACAAGGGTATGTTTTAAGTATTTGTAAATTTCTTGCACAATTGAAGGTGCTTTTTCTGTAAAATAACTGTATCAAAATAAGTGATACTTCTGATGATACAATGCCATGTCACACCTCTGCATCCCAACCTGATGAAATGACCCACTTACCAATATACCTACACAGGAATAACTTGCTCTCTCCCACCACAAACTTTGCTCCTTGACCACAAATCTTGATGTCAACTGATGTCAGCTGTCTTCAAAAAACAAAACAGAAGACAAACATATGGGTAAAACATCACAAAAAGAAAAATACACAATTTTAATACATATACAGTGCATCTCAAAAAAAACTATACACTTTTGAAAAGGCTGCCAAATAAAAAATATATGGTTTTGGGGGAAAAACTGATTCAGGAGAAAATGATTCATGCTTGGATGAGCACTGCTCATATTTGTAAAGGGTATGGAAATTAGGGTGCACAGGAATGGGCCTTTCAATTTTGTGAGAGAAAAGTCCTTTGGAGTTTACAGAATTGAGGATTATATGAAAAAATTAAGATCAAATGTGATGAGTTTGGGTTTGCCGAGTGAAATTTGTGGTTTATGGGATTGATATTTTATGCATAAGTGAACAGGTATTGCATTTATTTGACTTAGGCAAGGTCACCTGTACTATATGTTTTGCATTGGACTAAAATCAAAATACATCTATACGTTTGCACTAGGTGTTCAATAAAAAATAAAAAAACTTCTTTATCAACTCCTTACATAATTCACTATGGATTCTCTTCAAATTTTGGCAACACCCAATGGAAGAGTATTGAGAATTGTCCACAAAATTATGTTACATACCTACGGAAGTGTCAAAAATGTTATATAGAAATTTCATTAAGCCATAGCTTTCCTATTCCACGTTCAATTATGTTCCCAATTATGCAGATCTGTTTCATTCCATTGTAGCTTTAATTTAAAAACTACTCGACTTCAGCCTTCTTAAGCAGATCAACTTACTCTCTGCAACTCTCTGCAACTCTCTGCAACTCTCTGCAACTCTGAAAACAGTCAATAACCTGAAAGAAAAAAAGAAAAGAAAAAAACAATTGCATTTCATAAAATACCAATATGAATATATTACACAAATAAATACAAATAATGAGCCCTCATCCAATGCTTAAAGATACCATGTCCCTTTTGCAGCCAACATCAAATTCTGTAGAACTTTGCAAGAATTATGAATATGTCATGTAAGTCCTATCTGTGAAATTTAAACATTAGCAGTGTCCTAATATTCAAATTATGCAAAGAAACCCGTTTACTTGCTAGACTAGCTTCACTGTCAGACACTATTGGGTGACTCACTGGCTTTTTCTTCTTTGGTAATAACATACATGTACATAAAATGAGCTGTAAAGGGTATATGAGCATTTGTCAACATCAATATCCCACTTGTGCTTGTAATGGCCAAAATTAAACTGATTGAATCTTTGCGCAGCATAAAATGTACAACCATTCGGTACAATGGTCTGAAAATAAGACCATTACTTACTGGCTCTATAGTTCTTAAGTCAATTCGACAACTAATAGTCGTTATTTTCCAACTTCAAGACATTTTCAAGCCCCCCTTTTTTTAGGGAAGTTCTAAATTAGTATTATCTTTCAAATGCCGTTGGAATGTAACCTTCTCATTTTGTTGGCCTGCAAATGGGACATAGTACCTTTAAAGGTAAAGACCAGTTTTGGTCATGCGATTGCATTGGGACGCTAAACATGTAAACAAAAATTAATGGCCTAACTCAAATCTTTTGGGACCCATAAAATAGCTTTGACTTAGACAAATTTTGATTTAGGAGGGTTATAAAATAATGGGACAAAACAGGATGGGCTACGTGTAGACGTTCAACCATAGCAATATTTGACTTATCCAAGTTCGACTTAGGCAAGGTCACCTGTAATATATGTTTTGTGACTCACTGGCTTTTTTCTTCTTTGGTAATAACATACAGGTACATAAAATGAGCTGTAAAGGGTATATGAGCATTTGTCAACATCAATATCCCACTCCTGCTTGTAATGACGTGATCGTAACGAGAAAAAAGTCATTAAAAACTACGAGAGTGCAATTGGAAAGACAACTACTGCTCAAAATTACCATAATCAGATACATAACTTGGACAAAGAATTCAATAATTGCCCAAGAAATGCCACAGAAATTGTGATAATCGAAGAGTAACTGGGTACATTTTTATCGCCTGCTGCAAATACTAGAATCCTTTGTTCTACTGCTTTTCACCGTAGAGGGCGGTATTTGGTTTCTATAGCCTCATGTTCAATTTAAACACGTGTAATTTTGACATATCAGCAGGCCCATTCCGATAATGATTGTACCTATAGTAACTCCTTAAATATCACTATTTCTGTGGCTTTTCTTGGACAACTATTGTATTCTTCCTCCAAGTTATGTATCTGCTTACGATAATTTTGGGTAGTTGTCTTTCCAATTGTGCTCTCGTAGTTTTTAATGATTTTTTTTCTCGTTACGATCACATCTCTGTTTGGGTTTGTTCTGGCACGCATTACAGCTAACGACGAGCACTGCGCATTTTTCCGAGACTAGTCTGAACTTGCCTTGCAACAGCTATCCGTATCGAAACTTCATGTGATTACCAAGTAATTTTCAGCTTTTTAAAGAAGCATGCGGTGTTCAAAATCAAAGAAAAATATATATTTTGTCTTTTAAAAATTATTTGATCGGTATGTTGTAAAGAAGTACTTTTTAGAAAGCCGTTTTATTATTCAAACATTAATGTTTCTTTCAACCTGATATATTAATCCTGCCGAGAGACCCGGCCAGTTCAGTAGCTAGCTAGCAGCTGGCAACAACCCCATGGGGCGAACTGCTTTGCAACCCATATTTATATCAGCAATTTGGATTGATTCAGGATGAACTAGAATATGATTGGTAACAATTAAATACTTACGTTTTAGAAGGATTGATTTTAGTGGTGTGCAAAACTACAATTACTTACATATTTCATTATTTTTTTCGGAGCGTCGGTTCTCAAAAAACGAAACCGGGTCCCGACGGCAACGGTCAGGTCCCGGTGTGATCGACCGTACCGACTCAAGCCTAGTTTTGATGCCATGTACCTTCATATCAAATTTGATTAAAATCTGTCAAACATTACTAAAGTTATCGATTGGAAACCAGATTTGCATATTTAATGAGCTACGACCTTTGACCTACATACTCCAAAATTGAACTTATGCTGTGTTTTTATACTATGTACCTTCATATCGAATTTCATGAAAATCCATCAAATAATACTAAAGTTATCGAACAGAAACCAGATTCGCATATTTAATGAGCTATGACCTTTGGCCTACATACTCCGAAATTGAACTTATGCTATGTTTTTATACCATGTACCTTCCTATCAAATTTGATTAAAATCTGTCAAACATTACTAAAGTTATCGAATAGAAACCAGATTTGCACATTTAATGAGCTATGACCTTTGACCTACATACTCCGAAACTGAACTTATGCTGTCTTTTGATAGCATGTACCTTCATATCAAATTTGATTAAAATCTGTCAAACATTACTAAAGTTATCGATCGGAAACCAGATTCGCATATTTAATGAGCCATGACCTTTGACCTACATACTCGGAAATTGAACTTATGCTGTGTTTTTATACCATGTACCTTCATATCAAATTTGATTAAAATCTGTCAAACATTACTAAAGTTATCGATCGGAAACCAGATTCGCATATTTAATGAGCCATGACCTTTGACCTACATACTCGGAAATTGAACTTATGCTGTGTTTTTATACCATGTACCTTCCTATCAAATTTCATTAAAATCTGTCAAACATTACTAAAGTTATCGAATAGAAACCAGATTCGCATATTTAATGAGCTATGACCTTTGACCTATATACTCCGAAATTGAACTTATGCTATGTTTTTATACCATGTACCTTCCTATCAAATTTCATTAAAATCTGTCAAACATTACTAAAGTTATCGAATAGAAACCAGATTTGCACATTTAATGAGCTATGACCTTTGACCTACATACCTCGAAACTGAACTTATGCTGTATTTTGATAGCATGTACCTTCATATCAAATTTGATTAAAATCTGTCAAACATTACTAAAGTTATCGATCGGAAACCAGATTCGCATATTTAATGAGCCATGACCTTTGACCTACATACTCGGAAATTGAACTTATGCTGTGTTTTTATACCATGTACCTTCATATTGAATTTCATGAAAATCCATCAAATATTACTAAAGTTATCGAACAGAAACCAGATTCGCATATTTAATGAGCTATGACCTTTGACCTACATACTCCGAAATTGAACTTATGCTATGTTTTTATACCATGTACCTTCCTATCAAATTTCATTAAAATCTGTCAAACATTACTAAAGTTATCGAATAGAAACCAGATTTGCACATTTAATGAGCTATGACCTTTGACCTACATACCTCGAAACTGAACTTATGCTGTATTTTGATAGCATGTACCTTCATATCAAATTTGATTAAAATCTGTCAAACATTACTAAAGTTATCGATCGGAAACCAGATTCGCATATTTAATGAGCCATGACCTTTGACCTACATACTCGGAAATTGAACTTATGCTGTGTTTTTATACCATGTACCTTCATATCAAATTTGATTAAAATCTGTCAAACATTACTAAAGTTATCGATCGGAAACCAGATTCGCATATTTAATGAGCCATGACCTTTGACCTACATACTCGGAAATTGAACTTATGCTGTGTTTTTATACCATGTACCTTCATATCGAATTTCATGAAAATCCATCAAATATTACTAAAGTTATCGAACAGAAACCAGATTTGCATATTTAATGAGCTATGACCTTTGACCTACATACTCCGAAATTGAACTTATGCTATGTTTTTATACCATGTACCTTCCTATCAAATTTCATTAAAATCTGTCAAACATTACTAAAGTTATCGAATAGAAACCAGATTTACACATTTAATGAGCTATGACCTTTGACCTACATACCTCGAAACTGAACTTATGCTGTATTTTGATAGCATGTACCTTCATATCAAATTTGATTAAAATCTGTCAAACATTACTAAAGTTATCGATCGGAAACCAGATTCGCATATTTAATGAGCCATGACCTTTGACCTACATACTCGGAAATTGAACTTATGCTGTGTTTTTATACCATGTACCTTCATATCGAATTTCATGAAAATCCATCAAATATTACTAAAGTTATCGAACAGAAACCAGATTCGCATATTTAATGAGCTATGACCTTTGACCTACATACTCCGAAATTGAACTTATGCTATGTTTTTATACCATGTACCTTCCTATCAAATTTCATTAAAATCTGTCAAACATTACTAAAGTTATCGAATAGAAACCAGATTTGCACATTTAATGAGCTATGACCTTTGACCTACATACCTCGAAACTGAACTTATGCTGTATTTTGATAGCATGTACCTTCATATCAAATTTGATTAAAATCTGTCAAACATTACTTAAGTTATCGATCGGAAACCAGATTCGCATATTTAATGAGCCATGACCTTTGACCTACATACTCGGAAATTGAACTTATGCTGTGTTTTTATACCATGTACCTTCATATCGAATTTCATGAAAATCCATCAAATATTACTAAAGTTATCGAACAGAAACCAGATTCGCATATTTAATGAGCTATGACCTTTGACCTACATACTCCGAAATTGAACTTATGCTATGTTTTTATACCATGTACCTTCCTATCAAATTTCATTAAAATCTGTCAAACATTACTAAAGTTATCGAATAGAAACCAGATTTGCACATTTAATGAGCTATGACCTTTGACCTACATACTCCGAAACTGAACTTATGCTGTATTTTGATAGCATGTACCTTCATATCAAATTTGATTAAAATCTGTCAAACATTACTAAAGTTATCGATCGGAAACCAGATTCGCATATTTAATGAGCCATGACCTTTGACCTACATACTCGGAAATTGAACTTATGCTGTGTTTTTATACCATGTACCTTCATATCGAATTTCATGAAAATCCATCAAATATTACTAAAGTTATCGAACAGAAACCAGATTCGCATATTTAATGAGCTATGACCTTTGACCTACATATTCCGAAATTGAACTTATGCGGTTTTTTAAAACCATTTAGGGTCTACCTTCATATCAAATTTCATTAAAATCTGTCAAACATTACTAAAGTTATTGATTTAAACCAGATTTGTTACAGCACACAGAAGGAAGGGCTTCGACAGCGAGCAGCATATTACAGGGGTCTAAGTTAGCAGTCAGACCGCAGCGCGCGCGTTAATGAGGCTGAAAGCTGATTTTTATTCAGCGATATCTGGCGATCACATAACATTTACGTCTGCTGAATTTCCATGCGCTTTTCAGTGAGATTTGTAGGGGTGTACATGTAGCTGCGTTTTTGGTCGTTAACTTCATTCAACATGGCAGCATGCAACGGAAAGTCACTCTCGAGATTTTCAGCATCAGTTTGATATGTAATTTGCCATATTTCGCAATTTGTAAACAATAATTTTCACAACTTTTATTGACGCTATTTTTGTAACATTTCAACTGCTGTTTTGACCCGGGAATTTCACTTTTGGTTCCTGACTTTGGGACAAAATAAATTTGTCCACTTTGAGATTCGTTCGAAAGATGAAAAGTCACTGATCAAAAATATGTCAAAACCTAATTGACGCAAAATCATGTTCTTTTTATAATCATAGTAATTAAGACCCAAAAAACCCGGAAATTACCAATTTGTTCTTTTTATGATAGCGCGAAATTGTGTGATTTCATACTCGTGCACGCTCGCCGTCTGAGCAATGGCAATGCATAACTGATTATTAAATTCCAGGGAGCTCCGCCGCGCCATCGACTAGCCGAAAAAAATTTAGAAAAATGATTAAAAAAGAAATAAAGTAGAAAAGAAACAGTTACATGGCATGTGAGGCATTTGATCTCGGGTCCTTAGATTGTTGTCAAGACGGCTTACGCGCACGTGCATTACAGGCGCACGCCACAACGCATGGTTACCAAGATGTGGTATTCAGAATGTTAATAAACCAAAGCGAAACATATGTGACGTAGTTGACGTAGTTGACCAATCAGAACTCTCTATTATCACATCGGCAAAATTTACTACTTTTTTTAATTATTCATGAACATGAGCGTGATCTTTTTTGGTTCCTGACTTTGGGACAGCGTAAAATATAATAATTTTGATATCATTGTAAAGAAAAATATTTATGCTTTATGCTGATTATAACATCTTCTTGACGCAAGAATGATTTCTATGTGAAAATTAGCCCTACTCTTTAGATAGATTCATAGTCGAAAAACCCCATTTTCAAGGCGAAATATCTGTTTCCAAAATATATCTAGCATGATTGTCATATAAGTATATAGAGAGTGCAACTTCTTATCTTTAAAATAAGACCCATTTCATGAGAAATGAACAATTATAAAGGCAAAAACTGCCGATCGGGAAGACCGTCTGCACTACTCATTACGTATGCGAGACACGTAAATTCTTGCATACGTGCTGAATAAAATAGAGGGTTTTCGCACCGGCTGCGGTCTGACTGTTAGATCCCCTCCTTCTTTGGCGAGGGGATAATTATTAGATCTATCCCATGACTTTTACAAGCCGATCGCCTGTCAGCTGTGACCTGTCTAATTATCAACTATCAAGATATTTATGATTGGAATTAGAAATTAATAGATCTAGACTAGATCTAGGTCTAGTCTAGATCTATGATCTAGGCCTATAGTCAGATATAGTATCTAGATCTAGATCTAGTAGTAGGCCTAGATCCCTACGGACTTACGGTTTTTAATTTATAGACTCTAACACTGACTTAGATCTAGAACTAGGTCTAGATCTAGACTAGGTATACGGTCTACACTCTACAGTCTATTGGGGGAAATGAGTATGGTAAAACCGGTCACTCAAAGTCAAACAGAGTCAAAGATTTTCACTTTTTTGAAACACTTCCTTTTCGTTTTTCGTAGGGCTTCAAAATTCAATCACAATCACACTGCACTCATGTACTGAGCTGATGATAACACGCATGTACGCAGACCCGAAACATGTACCGTATAGGCCTACGTAAGATGTATCGCATCTCAGACTTGATTTGTAAAACTGCAAACATTATTATAAACAAAGTCAATGCCTTTAAAAGTTTAATACACTCACACACTTATGCGATAAAGCAAAATCTCCAACAAACTAATAAGAAAGGATTCACGATGAAGTAATACAATAGCAACAACCGAATTCTTAGTCTTACCAAAGCTAAGCTAGCAATCAGCACAACTAAACAGCAGTAGCGTACTCAGAAACTCATATGACCATATGAGTGTGCATGCAATTTGAATCGGCCAAAATCTTGGTCAGATTAAATTCGCCCTACAGACAATACGCCCAGTATATTTCTCGCGCATATAATTTCTCACGAAATGCATGATTTTGCGTGTTTATATCTAAGAGAAAAGGAATGTCAAAACAATGGATATCTGATACCTTGTCGTTTAGGCCATGTAAACAGAATATACATGTTTAGCGTCCCCGCCCGCTTCCTTTTTGGGGGCCGCCTCCTATTATTTTTTTTGATTTTTTTTTTTTTTTTTTTTTTTTAAAGAAAAAAAAAAAAAAAAAACACTGCTACGCAATGGATCTATTTCTGATTTTAAAAAAATAAATAAAAAATGTCGGCGGCCATTTTGAAAAGTAGCCCAACTGACAGGGAAAATGTACCGAGCGGCCATTTTGAGCGGCCATTTTGAACGAAAAAAAGAAGAAAAAAAGGGCCTCCTCCTTCCTATTTTTCCAAAAAACAGGACGCTAAACATGTTTTTTTTTTTTTTTTGGCCTTATTCCATTGCTCCTTCATTTTCTCTAGCTCTTTCCGTTGCCTAGCTTTGGCTAGGTTTGTGTATACCCTACCACCATTTCCTTATCCTCCCGCTATCCTCTCCTTCCAAGACATATGTATGCATTTCTGATTCCTCGATCTTTCATCCCTCTGTCCAGCTCATGTATTTTTACATGACTATAACGTACCGTCTTTCTCTTTCCTTCTCTTTATTTATATCTCACCATTTTTCATTTTGATGACGTCATCATAGTCAAAACGTCGATTAATTTAAATGCGACATGTCAGAATTTTCTGAATTTGCGTGTCTATATGCCTATCGAAGGTGACTTTTTCTGAAATCTGGATTCTACATTCCTGTCTTTTGCGACCAATATCGCGATTATTTCTGCTTGGTTTTTGTTGATTTTTGAGTATGTTGTAGCTGAGACTATATGTTATCTAAATGTCTCCTCATTTTTTCAATCAGATGTCAGGATCACGCTCATGATCATCATTATCATAATGATGATGATGATCATCATCATCATGGTCTGAAATCTGGATTCTACATTCCTGTCTTTTGCAAGCAATATCGCCATTATTTCTGCTTGATTTTTGTTGATTTTTGAGTATGTTGTAGCTGAGACTATATGTTATCTACATGTCCCCTCATTTTTTCAATCAGATGTCAGGATCACGCTCATAAATGATCATCATCACTATCATCATGATCATCATCAATATCATCATGATGATCATCATCATATGTACGTCTGACGATGATCATCATCAAAATCATCAGGATCATGCATGATCATGATCATCAACATCATCATCATCATCATTAACATTATCATTATAATCATCATCATCATCATCACCATTACTATCAAGATCATCATCTTCATCATCATTATGATCATCATTGTTTACATGTACATGTCTATATAATTTCTCTCTTAATTTCTCTATATGGGAGATGACTTTTTCTCAAATCTGGATTCTACATTCCGTTCTTTTGCAAACAATATATATCGCTGTTATTTCCGCTTGGTTTTTGTTAATTTTTAAGTATGTTGTAGCTAAGACTATATGCTTTCAAAATGTCTCCCTCATTTTTTCAATCAGATGTCAGCATGATCATGATCATCATCAATATCATCATGATCATGATCATGATCATTAACATCATCATCGTCATCATCAATATTATCATTATCATCGTCAACATCGTCATCACCATTACTATCAAGATCATCATCATCATCATCATCATCATTGTTTACGTGTCTATATAACTTCTCCCATTCTCAAATCTATCATAAGACTTAGACAGACCACCTTATTCGTCCTCGTGACGAATTAAATTCTAGTTATTCTTTATTTTTATTTATTTCCTACACTTTTTTGTTCATATAGGATAACTCAAGATTGGTTGTGTTAATTTCTTTCAATTTCGACACAGTGATAGGTCATTGTCATGAGACGTGACAGGAACATTTTCAAGGTCATCAAGTCATCGTGACGTCATCCAGGCGCCATTTTGTGGAATCACATTATCCATCATATCTTCATCATGCATTATCAAAGGTCATTCATATTAATATCATATATACTTCAGGTAAAGGGTGAACAAGTCATGTCATCAAAGGTCACATAAAGGTCATTACGCGCACGTACGCGCGCGTCAAAATTTTAAAATGCTCAAAATCACTTAACTATTAAACGAGAGTACGAATAAGGTCATTTTAAGCATTTCAAAATTTTCCGTCCGTACGTGTCCCCGCGCGCGTTAGGCGCGCTCACGGCGCGCGGAAAAAGTCAAATTCAATTTTTTGTTTACATGATTTAGATTCCTCTTACCGTAAATGACAATTTACAGTAATTTCAGTTACTCTTGATCTTTCATAAGGCCGTGAGCGCGCGTCAAAAATCGAAATCCGCGCGTGCTGCTATGGGCAATATAATGCAAATTTGATCAAAAACATCCCATTTTAAAAATCAAAATAGCTCTTCAGATAGTCAATTGACCCCAACATTTATATCATGGTTAGAAAAAGCATGAGTTGGAGATGTGATTTCATGTGTCATTTGACCCTCAATTAACTCATGACGTCATCATAATGGCCTCCGAACTCAAAATTTCAATTTGCATATTATGACGTCAGCAGATTTTTGAAAAATTGATTGTATCTCTGTAAATTTTGATCAATTTTCTTTCAAATTTTGATATGTTTTAGCTGAGACAATTCTCTACAAATGCAGTCGTCACGATATTTCATTTTGACAAAGGCATCATGGCGTATTTTTGCGATTAAAGGAGGCATGTCAATTTTTCACATTTTGCGTGTATTCTCTATGGGACATGACTTTTTCTCAAACTGGATTCTACATTCTCATCTTTCGCGAGCAATATCTCCGTCGTTTTATCTTTGTCTACGCTGAGCTTTGAGTATGTTGTAGCTGAGACAATAAGCTATCATAAGTGTGCCTTTTATTTTTCGATCAGATGCCAAGATCATGCTCATATTTCACTTACAATGTGGGATTTGAGAATTAAATTTTCCGTTTACGTGTAATCTCTATGGGAAATGTTTTGGTATATCGGTAACGCACTTGACTTCCGACCTAGAGGTCCCTGGTTCGAGTCCGGGAGTCTCCAACAATTGTTTTTTTCCATTTTTTGTTGTTGTTGACTTTTTAATGATCATCAAATTGAAAACAGACCACCTAATTCGTCCCCATGACGAATTAAATTTCTAGTTATTCTTTATTTTTATTTATTTCCTACACTTTTTTGTTCATAAGATAACTCAAGATTGGTTGTGTTGATTTCTTTCAATTTTGACACAGTGATAGGTCATTGTCATGAGACGTGACAGGAACATTTTCAAGGTCATCAAGTCATCGTGACGTCATCCAGGCGCCATTTTGTGGAATCACATTATCCATCATATCTTCATGATGCATTATCAAAGGTCATTCATATTAATATCATATATACTTCAGGTCAAGGGTCAACAAGTCATGTCATCAAAGGTCACATAAAGGTCATTACGCGCACGTACGCGCGCGTCAAAATTTTAAAATGCTCAAAATCACTTAACTATTAAACGAGAGTACGAATCAGGTCATTTTAAGCATTTAAAAATTTTCCGTCCGTACGTGTCCCCGCGCGCGTTGCGCGCGCTCACGGCGCGCGGAAAAAGTCAAATTCAATTTTTTTTGTTTACATGATTTAGATTCCTCTTACCGTAAATGACAATTTACAGTAATTTCAGTTACTCTTGATCTTTCATAAGGCCGTGAGCGCGCGTCAAAGTTCAAAATCCGCGCGTGCTGCTATGGGCAATATAATGCAAATTTGATCAAAAACATGCCATTTTAAAAATCAAATAGCTCTTCAGATAGTCCATTGACCCCAACTTTTATATCATGGTTAGAAAAAACATGAGTTGGAGATATGATTTCATGTCTCATTTGACCCTCAATTAACTTATGACGTCATCATAATGGCCTCCGAACTCAAAATATCTATTTGCATATTATGACGTCAGCAGATTTTTGGAAAATTGATTGTATCTCTGTAAATAT
The DNA here is from genome assembly GCF_000002235.5 of Strongylocentrotus purpuratus. Lineage (NCBI taxonomy): Eukaryota > Metazoa > Echinodermata > Echinoidea > Camarodonta > Strongylocentrotidae > Strongylocentrotus > Strongylocentrotus purpuratus. Next base: position 12,879,752 of record NW_022145613.1, on the reverse strand, counting down.
TGATCAATTTTCTTTCAAATTTTGATATGTTCTACCTGAGACAATTCTCTACAAATGCAGTCGTCACGATTTTTCATTTTGACAATGGTATCATGGCGTATATTTGCGATTAAAGGAGGCATGTCAATTTTTCACATTTTGCGTGTATTCTCTATGGGACATGACTTTTTCTCAAAATTGGATTCTACATTTTCGTATTTCACGAGCGATATCTCCGTTGTTTTAGCTTTGTTTTCGCTGAGCTTTGAGTATGTTGTAGCTGAGACAATAAGCTATCACCAATTTGCCCTTTATTTTTCGATCAGATGCCGGGATCATGCTCATATTTCACGTACAAAGTGGGATTTGAGAATTCCATTTTTCGTTTACGTGTAATCTCTAAGGGAAATGTTTTGGTATATCGGTAACACACTTCACTTCCGACCTCGAGGTCCCTGGTTCGAGTCCGGGCGTCTCCAACAATTTTTTTTCTTCACTTTTTTTCTTTTTGACCTTTCACTGTACCATCTCCTTTGAATATTAAAACACGTACAATCGCAAATAATGTAATAAACAACCATATTTACTTTATTATTACCCTATTATCACTTGATCCATTATTCTTCATTCATCAATTCATATCTCAATTAATACATCATTTTACATTAACTTAATTTATTGGGTAATTGAATTGAAGATGAGCATGATCATAAGAATTGAAGACAGACCACCTAATTCGTCCCCATGACAAATTAAATTTCTAGTTTATTATTATTCTTCCTCGAATTTGTTCGCAGGATATCTCAAGACTGAATGAAGCCATTGTTATGAATCTTTCAATGATGATAGATCTTAGTCTAACTTAGAAGTGCGTGACTTTTCAAAGACTCAAAGTCATCGTGACGTCATCCAGGCGCCATTTTGTGAAAATCAACTAATGATCATATCTTCATAACGGATAGTAATTTTTCATTCATATTTATCATGATTAAGATCAATATCCGTCCGGTTAATTTTAGGTCAATAAACGTGCGTAAACGCGCGCGTACACGTTCGTGCGCGCGTTAATGCATGCGTATATAAAATTCATTGTAACTCTTTGGAATAGATAGAAACTCCTAATGTTTTTTCATATTTGGATAGATTATGAAATGGAGATATGATTTCATGTCTCATTTGACCCTCAATTAAGTCATAATGTCATCATAATGGCCTCCAAACTCAAAATTTAAATTTGCATATTATGACGTTTGCATATTTTGGGAAAATTGATTGTATTTCTGTAAATATAAATTGTTTTTCTCCTAAATTTCGATATGTTCTAGCTGAGATAATTTTCTACAAATGCAGTGTTCACACCTTTCCAGTTTGACAAAGGTATCATGGCGTATTTTTGCGATTAAAGGAGGCATGTCAGTTTTTCACATTTTGCGTGTATTGTCTATGGGACATGACTATTTCTCAAAACTGGATTCTACATTTCCGTCTTTCGCGAGCAATATCTCTGTTGTTTTATCTTTGCTTACGCTGAGCTTCGAGTATGTTGTAGCGGAGACAATAATGTGCCTTTTATTTTTTGATCAGATGCCGGGATCATGCTCATTTTGCACTTGCAAAGTGGGATTTGAGAATCCCATTTTCCGTTTACGTGTAATCGCTATGTGAATTGTTTTGGTATATCGTTAACGCACTTGACTTCCAACCTTGAGATCCCTGGTTCGAGTCCGGGTGTCTCCAACAATATCTTTTCTCACTTTTTTTTCCTTTTGACCTTTCATTGTACCATCTCCTTTGATTATTAAACACGTAGATTCGCAAATAATGTAATAAACAACCCTTTTTACTTTATTATTACCCTATTTTCACTTGATCCATTACTTTTTGCGTGTTATCCCTATGGGAGATGACTTTTTCTCAAATCTGGATTCTACATTCCTGTCTTTTACGAGCAATGTCGCCGTTATTTCTGCATGGATTTTGTTGATTTTTGAGTATGTTGTCGCTGAGACTTTATGCTATCTAAATCAACCCTCATTTTTGTAATAAGATGTCAGGATCGCGCTCATGATCATGATCATTATCATCATGATCATTATTATCATGATGATAATCTTTTATCAATTACATTTTCATTTCTTTGAATAAGATAAAATCGTCAAAATGTGTTCTTCATGATGTAAATTAGAGTCAAAAGTGTAACTGGTTACTGTACAGGGTCAAAGGTCATATATTGTTTTAATCTATCTTCCCTAGATCCCTGATCAAGGGGACGCAATTTAAACTTGACATATGGATAGATCATAATAGGAAAAGCATTTTATAAAATAATATATCGTGTAATGCATTATTCGTTATGTAAACCATTATCATACGTATCACCTAATTCGTCTGAGTGACGATTTAAAGTCTAGTTTGTTGTTGTTGTTGCTCATTACGTCATTGTCCCTGGAAGGTGAGCCCCCTGGAATGTTTGCCCCCCCCCCCCCACCAATCCCAAACTGCTTCAGGCGCGTCTGCACGCGAAGGTTTTTTTTTATTACATAAAAAGCGATTGTAAATATGGGAAACAGACTTGTTTCTGTGATACACAGTTTTATTGCTGACACGGTCCGTTCTTTTTTAATTATTCCACTTCCAGACACTTGTACGTTTGACATGGATCCACCAAATGTGTCATGTTCAAATGTAACGACAAAACTTTTCCTAGTAAATTCCTTTCTCGGACTGGGTTTTGGAAGCGAATACACCAACGTGGATGATAACTATGACCCAAGTGGTGTCTCGTACAACGTCACAACGGGTAAGGACGGAGACTTGTTCCCTCCAGGACACACACCTGTTACACTGTTCGCAGAAGATACTTGTCAGAATGTAGCTACTTGTCTCTTCTATGTAGAGAACACACGTAAGTATGAACATTTAATGCTAGTTCCCGGCCATTTTTAGGTGGCCGTTAAATAAAGTACTATGATATTTAATTCAGCACATACATCATGTATTATCAGTCTAAATCAGAGCCTTATTTAGTCACTCAATTCAGCGTTTCGAAATGGTTTGTAATGGTTGATTGCCAAAATGCAGTTACTTGACCATTCCACATAGAGAACTCACGTACGCCTTTCATCATGCTTAGTCTATTAGTAAAATATATGTATTTTCAGCATAATAGTTTTGTGTCATATAATTGTTCCACAAGTCACAATGTTCCCCCAAAACAGTTGCAAAATTATGAATAGGGCAAGAAATGCACAGTATGTGGCATATCGTGAAGGCATCCCATCCAGCAAAAATATGATTGTTTATAGTTGCATTGAGATTCAATTTAGGATATCATTTATTATACACATATACAAATAATTATCAACATTAAAGGGACTGTGTAACATTGTTCAGATGAGAGATAGTGACGCTAAGGTAGTGACTCCAATGCTAGATGTACAATTAAAGATAATCTGACAATTTGAGTGATAACGGATCATTCATGATACAAATTGGGAAAAACTGATCTGATCGATTCCTTAATTCTCCCAACTATATTATTCTACTTCTATTCTGCTACTTGTCAAAGCCTGTTCAGCATCAAGACAAGGACAATTTGATTACATTTTAGGTGAATGTAAATCGTCACAAAGAAATAAAATGGCTCTACATTCCATTCCAGACAGTTAAGATTTGTATAGCCTGTATTATGTATTTTTCTCATGGAAAAACGGTTGGGAAAATTCAAAAATGGTTGGGAGAATTAACTGTTAATCACTGTTAGAGGGTGCCTTACATCGACGCCCTCATAGAAAACCATAGATATCTTTGTGGTTTGAGAATTTGTTCAGGATTTTTTGCATGTCAGAGGGTTAGTATAGTAGAAGGAAAATATTAAGTAACATTTTATACAAAAATTAAGCAATTTTTTTTCATCAACCTTCAACAATGTTACCGAGTCGCTTTAACTAATTTTTGTCTTCATTTTTTTACATTTTGGATATTTTGGCAGTTACCGAGTTGCCTGTGAATTGTCCAGACTTGAATCGCAATGTAAGCACAGATGTGAACAAGGCGACGTATACCTTTAACCCAGATTTCGGAGCAGATGACGTCACCAAATCTGCAAGTAGTTACAGATATCACGGAGGTGGTGTCTCGGTTAGTCTTACACTAGGAGGTTCCCCATTTGGAAGCAGTGTGTCCATAGGAACCCATGACGTGTTGCCCTCATCTATGATGACGTATTGAATAAGACATGCACAGGAATCTATATTATTACAGGTAATCTTTGTGATACGATTTCCATCACGTTTTTGTGAGGAAGTATAATTCACCATACCATGAAGTTTCTTCTATTTTATTGTGAAAGATTGCTGTGGTAAAGGTATGGGCTTTTGCTGAGTATAATTGTGTACGTGCTCGGTGATAAACACCTTTAACATGCATTACTTCTAACTCCAACATATTTTGGATAGTCCCTTCTCACCGATAACGAGAACCAATTTTTTGATAGAAGATAACAAACGAAATAAGAAGAAAGAAAAAAAAACAGTCACGGTATAAGTGGGCATATTTTAGTTCACTGATTTACGGAACGCCGAGTGCAACTTTCTCATTCCATGAAGTTTACCACATTTTAACTAAATGAACGAATACAAATCATGCCCAGAAAAAAAAAAACAATTCCCTATTTTCAAAATCAATCAGGATAAACGTAGTCCAACTTCATAAGTACCGGTAATGATTTCTCTCTTTCTCTGATATTTTAAACATCCCTTTCCACAGTATACGTGTACAGATTGCATTATAATAACGACAAAGAGATGTACTTTATTACCCCCACCTTTATAAGATGATATGTTAGGATAAATTGTTTCAGATAGCTTTGATGATAAAATTATTAGGGATAATTCAAATTTCCAACTTTTCACTAGAAACTGTATAGAAGACCCAATTTGTTAACCATGAACTTACCCCAACCTTTATAAGATGATATGTTGGGATAAATTGTTTCAGATAGCTTTTACGATAAGATTATTAGGGATAATTCAAATTTCATTTTTTAGATTGCAATTATTATCTGAGGTATCTTATCCTCATTCTTTTGTTCCTAATTATAATATGTTATTATATCCAGATTGCTAGGAAATTAAGTGCAAAGTGTGCTCCTGAATGATTCATACCAATGAAGTCATTCAAATCAATGGCGATCCTTAGCGTTATAGCAATCTTGTCTAAAGGAATTAGATATTGCATATTAAAAATCAGTTCTTTCCATCTTTTAAAGGAGATTTATTATACAGTAAAAGAATTGTCGCACTTTCTAAATATTTTCATTTCCATGTGGAAGAATATTATAGCTGATATATCTTAAATTTACCAATATGAAATACATTCAAATAGTCCTATGTAAAATAGGCGAATATAAAGTTGAGATATAGTAGTGAAATTGATATCATGATGAAAGGAATAAAGTGAAGAAAAATAACCAGGAGAGGAAAAGTAAGAAAGAGGAGGGGGGGGGGAAACGAAACAAAGAAAGAAAGCAAATAAAATAAAATCCAATTACAAAATTCAGTGTACATTCAAAAATAGTTTACAACTAAGGATGTTGTAACTTAATTCACTTTGTTTCGATTTGGATTGTTTGTTTTCAATATGTTTGTTAATTTTGTATTCATGTTGTAGGGCCTCCACGGAAAACAGTATTGAACTAATGATGGAGCCACCCTACTAAAAAAAGACTAATAAATAAATAAATAAATAATTATATTTGTGAAGTTCTTCATGTGTATGTACCCTGGCCTGTATAACATTCGTCTTGTCATTCGTGATTTGTTTTTCTTTTAGTAAGATTTACTCTATTCGTGATTTTTTTTTTACTCTATTTGTGATATTTTTAGTAATTACTAGGCTTCCTTATACTTGATATTTCATATTCATAACACAATTAACCATTTATAATTACTCCTAGACACTTAACAATAAGGCTTTACCAGTCATATGGCTCCGAATAGCCTCATTGGACAACGCCCCTATCGTCAGAGGCCAGCAGCCTAACAAGTTAGCCTATTAAATTTTACCCTCCAAAATCGTTACAAATTAATTTTCTGTTTAAACGAAAAGCACATCCACCCCGACGTATGTTGACACTAGCTCTTCCATTGGAACCCTTATGTCCCATTGACTTTTGAAAGTTCACCCACCGTAATTTGGTCAAAATAGGTCGCTAGCTTGCCATTGCCTATATTAGTCCAGGCTAGAGAGCAAGGAACCATGTTTTTTTTTTTATATATATACAATATTTTTTGATGGTTTCTAGTCGAATCGAGGGTGCTGATTCCGAATCCGATGAGTGCCAGACGCAAAACCTTGAGCATTTCTCGTAAAACGCAAATATACAAAATGGCCGCCAAATCATGAAAACGCTTATTCTTTTGCCGTTTTAACAGGTTATTTGATGTTTTCTTCTCAATTCGAGGGTGCAGAATCCGAATCCGATGAGTGCCAGGCGTAAAACCTTCAGCATTTCTCGTAAAACGCGAAAATTCAAAATGGCCGCCAAAATGGCCGCCAAATCATGAAAACGCTTATTCTTTGGCCGTTTTAACAGGTTATTTAATGTTTTTTTCTCAATTCGAGGGTCCTGAATCCGAATCCGATGAGTGCCAGGCGTAAAACCTTGAGCATTTCTCGTTAAACGCGAAAATTCAAAATGGCCGCCAAAATGGCCGCCAAATGATGAAAACGCTTATTCTTTGGCCGTTTAACAGGTTATTTGATGTTTTCTTCTCAATTCGAGGGTGCTGAATCCAAATCCGATGAGTGCCAGACGCAAAACCTTCAGCATTTCTCGTAGAACGCGAAAATTCAAAATGGCCGCCGAATCATGAAAACGCTTATTATCTGGCCAATGAATATGTTATTTGATGTTTTCTTGTCAGTTCGAGGATGCCTAATCCAAATGCGATGAAGGCCATACCTGAAACATTGAAAATTCAAAATGGCCGCCGAATCATGAAAACGTTTAATTCTAAGGACATTTATCATGTTGCTTGATGTTTTTTGGGCAAATCGAGGGCGCTGATTCCAAAACCGATGATTGCCGGATGCGAACTAGATGCCAATCCCCACTACATCACTTACTATTATGCAGTTTCTTAATTCGTATCATCATAGTATACAAATTGTTTACCTTAGCGCACCCCTGCCCCCCCCCCCCCCAACCAAAATAGTGGGGGTAAAACGCAGGTTAACCCCCCCCCCCCCCTCCTAAAACAAAATTAAAAAAACAGTAAAGGAGTAAAGATGGTTTGTATTTTTTAACCAAAAACAACATAAAAATAATAAAACTTGAATTGAATCACATACAAATTATATTCCATTCGAGGAAAAGAAAAGTTAACAGGAATTAAATTTTCCTAAACATTCCGCATACCCTATATCTATCAATGGTGTATTTTATATAGCGATACGTGCATATCGTAGAACTAGTGTGAGAGGATAGGAAAGCGTGTGTGTTTTTTTATTATAGAAGTGAGAAGACATGAGCCCCTGAACACTGGCATACTAATGGGGTATTTCTAATTCTATACCAGTGATAACAAATATTGCTTGAAATGACATGATTTTCCGGTATTTTTTCTCAATTTTTTTGTAAATCGTACCTTCTTATGCGTTTCTTGGAAAATAACACATTCCCAAATTTACAGTCCGGCCAAAAAATGTGCTTATTTAGGCGCCTTGGATTAATTCTCATGTGCGAGAAGCCGCGTGTTTTTAACCTAAGGCGCCTTGGATCAATTCGAGTGGCAGTAATCACGCGGCTTTATGCAACGCGGCCTAGTTTGCGTGAAAGCCACAATCGTCCGAAACCCTCTATTGAGAAGACGCCATGCGAAAATCCCGCACAAAAGACCGTACGCTCCAACGACTTTAGAACAGTGCACGACTTTCTCATATTGCTTTCAACTGATACCAGTTGACCGCCCTCTATAGGCCATGTAACTCTCAAACTATGCAGGGGCCGCGAAGGCGGGTGGCTAGGGCTTTTTTTTAGTAGACACGTTTCATAAAAGCTCCAAAAAAGGGGTTTATAGATTGTTCGCATGCTCAGACCTCCCCCCCCCCCTACTCTCAAAAACGCTCCGCGGTCCCTGCTATTTAGGGTTAGAATTCAGATTCCCTTCCTCAAAGGGATAACTTATTAAGACAAATTATTTATCACACATTTATACAAGTCATACATTAATGCTTTTTCTTCCTTTAATATGTTTCGCTTTGTTGTAGCTTCATTTGTCTCGTTTTCGTTTCCAAACTTCATTAATCTGTGTTGGGTTATCTTAAACAATATTTGACTATTGGAACATTTATAAACTTATGGGCAATACGCTTGACTAATCATGAAAAGATTGTTTGATAGTTATAAATGAATGGCGCAAAATGAAAGCGCCGTAAAAAAAAGTAACAACAACAACAGCAGCAGCCTTCATTTTTTCTTTTATCCTCAAGCGAGGTTTTTATTTCCATCATTTCAATACATATTTACATTATTAACTCAATGATTGAGTGAAACGAGTGAAAAATAACATAAACATTAAAGTATATACAACAATTCTACCAGCTTAGTATTATTTTCTTTGATTGCACAATCATGCCTAAAAAAATCTTACCAACGACCCAGACTAGACAATCGTTTTAACGTAACATTTTATCAACGAAGAAAATGGATATTACATTTAGAGTTCAGAAATAAACAATATGAAATGAAACAATAGGAGTGATCGAGAGGAAGGAAAAAGAGAGGTACTGAGGAGATGAATTAAGACAAAACAATAGAAAAAAAATCGTGGGAGAGAATTCAGTAACACAATCAACTTGAAGTTATATAAAAATGTGAGGAACAAAAAAAGACCAAAAGTCTATCAAAGGTTTGTCCCCAGGTATATGAAATGAAAAGAATCTAACACAGTTACACGGGTAATAAACAAATTAAAAATAAGTGGTGAAGTGTGACGTCGTCAATAATCTATGTTTTGAATTTCTCAATTTTTTCTTTATTTTTCGAAGGAGCATAAAAAATAATGTCCTAATATTGATAACAATTGAATATGTGAAGTATTGGCTAAGATATCACCATCTGAATAAATATATTTCCTATAGGAACTCAGTGTTATTTGCTCTGGCTCCTAATGACTTTATCTTGGACATTCAACGTTGCCTTTGCCCAACTCCGCGCATTAGACAGTACTTTATTGATCGGATGTCACGAACTATACACGGGTTTACGCTTCCCTTTTGTTACTAGACCCCCCCCCCCCCCTCCCTTCCCTTTCCCTCTCTATCAAACTCACCGTTAAAGGAGAGACAACATAGCATAATAATAAATAAATACAGTACAGACTATATACCGATGCGCCAAACTTTCCCTCCCTCTCTCTCTCTCTCTCTGTCTGTCTGTCTGTCTTTCTCTCTCTGTCTCTCTCTTGTTTTGTTCTTCTTTCTCCTCCGCATCTTTTCTTTCTTCTTCTCACTCTTATTCCCCCTTCTTTTTCTTCTTCTTGTTCTTCTTCTTGCTGTTCTTCTTCGTCTTCTCCCTCTTCTTCTTCTTCATCTCTTTTTATTTAGATACTCAATTTTATGAGAAAAATACACAATATATAAAATGTAAAAGATTTGTATGTAAATCTCTGTTGCATCAAATTAATATGAAATAGTTTATCAGCCTAAATTGACGGTTATAATAATTTGTCGGACATTATACTTTATCGAAAAGATATAAACATGATAAAATGAAACTAAAGAAGAATCCAGAACGGGGGGGGGGGTGAAAGGAGAGACAAAATAGCATAATACTGTACAGACTATACGATGCACCCAACTTTCTCTCTCTCTATCTATCTATATATGTCTATCTGTCTGTCTTTCTCTGTCTTTCTCTCTCTTTCTCTCTATTTCGCTCTCTAAAAAGATGATATAGGGAAAACAAAATAGTTTGTAAGTATTGCTTGGAGAGCAAAATAATTTTTTTTTTTTTTAATTTGCTAATGTAAAAAGCGTTTTGAGCATGCTTATGTAAAGGTGCTATTTGAATATATTGCCAAGTTTTGACAATTATAGTTTTTAAGTATATGTATTGACAAAGTACATACAAATAAAACCGACACAGAAATGTCTGCAAGTATTTGGGACCTATATAGAATATGCGAAAAGAGCTATGTCTTTGTCTTCGGCCCATGATCCCACAGCTTAGTTACGTAAGAGGAACAATTAAAGTTGTGGAGGTAGGTCGTTGTCATGGTCGTTATTAACTCCTACAATAGAAGAGCGGAAGTAAGGTAAGGGTATAATTGAATGACAATGAACTGATCCTTGTATGTACTACATGTATGACCCTGTTTTCTTTTTGAGGGGGGGGGGGGGTAGGGGATCTTGTTGTTTTTGCAGGTGTCGTTGCTGTTTTTTAAATTTGTTAATGGGATCACGTTCCGACATACTCATAAATATATGAAACAATCATTCAAAGACAACAATCATGCACGATAAAGGAATGGACAAGAATATGTAATAAGATAGAATTTCACAGACAAATAGATAATTATAAGAAATGATTTTTCTCTCTATTTATGTGTGTCAGGTCTCTCTCTCTCCCTCTCCCTCTACCTCTCGCTCGGTAGCTTTCTCTGTATGTCTGTCTCTCTGTCTATCTTCCAATGTTGTTCCACCATTTGCTTGTTTGCCGGCACCATTCCTTCTTTGAGATAAATTATCATAACATAATGATGATGTACACAATTTATTAAACCTTATAGTTATTATAGGACGCGAAATAGAAAACGAGCGGCTGACAATGTCGAAATGCGAAGAATATTTATACTGTACAATCATTATATTTACAAAGTAAAACTTTTTAATGAAAATCTCTGTTGCATCAAATTGATATAAAAAATGTTTATTATGCTATATTGACAATGCTATTATATGTCGGACATTATAATTCAGCGAAAAGATATCTATTTAAAAAAAGGACAGACTAAAGGGGGGAGTCAGAGCTGGGGGGGTGATCGGAGAGACAAATATATAAATAAATATAGGACGGACTACGTCCAACTTTCTATCTCTCCCGCCTCCCCCCCCCCCCCCCCATCATTCTCTCTCTCTCTCTCTCTCTCTCTCTCTCTCTCCCTCTTTCTCTCTTTCTCTCTCTCTTTCCCTCTCTCTCTCTCTATCTCTGTCACTCTGTCTATCTGGCAATGTCGTTTTCCATCTTCACCTTTTTTGATAATGTTTTCTATTCCGCCATTTGCTTGTACACCGGCAGCATCTCTTCCTTGAGATTAATTATTATAGGATTTTCCGGCGAAATTCGCTATTTTGTCATTTGAATTCACTTACTTTGCATTTAAGTTAGCTCAGATCGGCTTTGCCATGCCAATTATCATTCAATTTTCCCGTTTTGGTATTCAGTTTAGAATTTTGGTCGAAGGGTTTGATAGATCTGTCATTCAATTTAGAAACTGCTCAACTAGCATTTAAATTAATCGTCACTTGTCGAGACGTCATTTTTATCATTCAAATTAGCACCTGTCATTCGTATTCGAATTATGTTTATTCAAATTAGGAATGTTAGGGGGAAGAAATGCAACACACGTTTACAGTTTGAAGAAAAAAAATTAAATGCATGATTTGCCATCAGGGTCTTTTCTGTTAGGCCAAATAAAAAACAAAACACGTTTAGCGTCCTGTTTTTTTTCGAAAAATAGGACGGAGGAGGCCCTTTTTTTTTTCTTTTTTTTTCCTTCAAAATGGCCGCTTAAAATGGCCGCTCGGTACATTTTCCCTGACAGTCGGGCTATTTTTCAAGATCGCCTACGATATTTTTTATTTTTATTTTTTTAAATCACTGAGATATAGATCCATTTTAGCAGTGTTTTTCATGTTTTTTTTCTTGAAAACAAAAATTCAAAAAAAATAGGAGGCGGCCCCCAAAAAGGAAGCGGGCGGGGACCTTAGCCCAAAGATATAAACAAACAAAACAACAAAATGGAAAGAAAAAATCTGAGCTAGGGGGGGGGGGGGGGGAGTCAGTCAGAAAAAATATGATAATATAGGATTTCCCGCGGGCCAAATTTGCGAGTTTGTCTTTCAAATTAATTTGTCTTGCGTTCAAATTCGACGGTTTTAGTGCAGTCAGGTATATCTCGGGTTTATATTCCCTTTTCTAGTTTTCAAATCTATGGAATTTTTGTTAGAATCTACGTATGTTTCATTCAAATTAATGAACAATGTGCTTCTTTCGCTATTTGGTCATTCGATTTGGCGCAACACGACTTTCTGACAACGCGACGGTGTACTTTTAGCATTCTAATTCATAATTTGTAGCATTCAAATTAGCACTTTGTGCACCTAAATTGATGGTCAATATACATTTCTCGTTTATTACACACTTTTTATAGCTCATTCTTTTTCTTTCAAGATTGTTTTTTCATGTGTATTTCATCATATTTCATTTTCTTGCATTTATACACTTATACTTATTAGATTTATCTGATATTCATCAGCATTTAAGTTTGATTGTTAAGAAGAAAAAAACGACTTGCATCTACGGACCTGATGGTCTCAGTATATTTGTAAATGTTCATGTAAGGAAGTTGTTTGTCTTTTGTTTCATCATAAATTTATCATAATTTCATCATAATTTCATTATGGAAGAAGGGTACAATATTGTGACTGGGGTAGGAACTAGAGTCAAGAATTGGAACATGATTCATTATTTAGCCATGTCTTTAGCCATCGATCTGATTGCGGGCAAGTAAACTATGAAACTCTTTTAGAAAAACAGAGGGGTACGTGTGCTGGGTATAAGAGACGATGTGAATTACTTTTGTAAAATTCTGAGTCTGTAGTAAAAAGGGGCGATAGAGGGTACCCCCACCTTTCCCGGGTATATGAACATGTCCGAGCAGAAATGCCATATCCCTTGATTTCGCCCCTTCTTTACTTTATGTCTGACTACACCCATCTGCATTGTCCTGAAAATAAATAAATGGAATAACAGCTAATAGAGCCCAATGGCAAAGCATGCATTTTAACTGCATTATTTAAAAACTGTAAAAGTTTGTTGCAATTCTTCCCCCTAACATTCCTAACTTGACTAACAATATTACGAATACGAATGACAGGTGTTAATTTGAATAATAAAAATTACGCTTAGACAAGTGAATATTAATTTGAATGCTAGTTGAGCAGTTTCTAAATTGAATGACAGATCTATGAAACCCTTCGACCAAAATCCTAAATTAAATACAAAAACTGGAAAATTGAATGATAATTGGCATGGCAAAGCCGATCTGCGCTAACTTAAATGCAAAGTAAATGAATTCGAATGAGAAACACGCGAATTTGACCAGGAAATCCTATAATAAGAACAGTATAGACTACGTCCAACTTTCTATCTCCTCCCCCCCCCCTCTCTCTCTCTCTCTCTGTCTCTCTCTGTCCGTCTGTCTCTCTGTCTATGTCGTTTTCCATCTTCATCTTTCATAATGTTGTCTATTCCGCGGCCATTTGTTTGTATGCCGACACCATCCCTTCCTTGAGATTAATTATTATAACATAAACTTGACGTTATACTTTAGCACAAAGATATAATCAAACAAAAAGAGACAAACTAAAGAAAGAATCAGAGCTGGGGGGGGGGATACTATCTTACATAGATAAAGAGCAGTTATAAGCAAAGAATTGAGAACTAATTTGTGCAACCAACTATCATGAAAATCAAAAAGCTGTACTCAATAGCAAAACTCCGACACTTTATAGCACGATAAGTAAATAAAGCCGACAATCTTGAATTGAAACAATGGGATGGACTATATCGAGACTAGCTAATCTCCTCAATAATAGGCCGACCTGGTACCCTGTATACGTACGCATGAGTGACCTGAGCTGAGAGCGCTAGGTCGAGCGAGACTGTACTATATACTATATAAGCTTTTCAATAATAGGCCCGTTCCATGAATAGGCGTCAATGACCATATAAGGTCAAGGCTCATGCATCGTACGGTGTACCCGCGCGTGCCGTGTACAAAGGTTTTAAATGAGATCACGATTCGACGTACTCCTAAATAAAAATAAAAATCTCTGTTGCATCAAAATAAAATTATACGTACATTGTATGTTATTGACAGAAGTAATATACATCGGACATTATACCAAAGCACAAAAGGGTTATCTATAGAAGAAGGTGGACAACATTATAAGAGAAAGAATAACGATTTCTCTTTTATTTATACACAAATTAACAGCATAAATAATCTTACAAAAACAGAAGAAATCTTGAAGAGAGAGAGACAAGAAAAATGTGAAAAGGACCCAACAAATATAAATAAATAAATAATAGGATTCTAGAGCGGAAGATGATAGGGAAAACGTAATAGTTTGGTAGTATTGGCAAATTTTGACAATAATAGTTTGTAAGTAAATTGACAAAGTATATACAAACAAAAACGACACAAAATATTTGAAAGCATTTTAGAACTACCGGTATATAGAATGATTATACGAAAAGAGTTATGTCTGAGGCCTATTTACATCTATGTTACGTAAGAGGAACAATGAACGTGGCCAAAGGTAGAGTTCGTTGTCATGGTTATAAACTCGAACAATAGAAGGGCGGATTATGAGGTACTATAGGGTGCTTGCCGTCATGAGATTTCTTCAGGGCGAGCGCGGATTACGCTGCTCCCAACGAAGTACCAGCAGTATCCGAATTTCATGTGAAAGAAAAATGGACATGCTTATGAAAACAAAAACGATTATAACGAAGAATATGAAAGTACAACACACAGGAGCAATTGATAATGTTAGTTTATATGTTGCACGATTGGAGAAATAAAGTATCTTGAATCGTAATCTTGAATCTTGTGCAAGAGTATTGATTTATCCTAATAAGATTTTTTGTTGTGATGTGAGCAAAATTAACGCTAATTTCTAAACGAATGTCAATCAATGATTTGTTACCTTTCTTCCATTACCCCCACCTAACAAACAAACAAAAAGCAGGAGACACATTAGTATACTTGGGGGAGGGAGGAAGACAAAAAATGTATAATGAGTGCAGTTTTCACATTTTAATGAGATTTATTGAATGGAAGAGTAAAATCAACCCAAATTTTTAAACGATTATAAACGAATTTTTATAATTATTAATTGCTTTCCTTTCATTATTCATCACCCTCCCCATCTAAATAATGATAATAATAATAATATGATGATGATTATAATGATAATAATAAGCCGGAGAAACACTATCGTACGGGGGGAGGGGGGGGGGGCACGGGGCAGAATGCGGATAGGGAGCCAGACTGCACCCATAATGGGTGGCCAGTGAAGAAACAAAAGAGAGAGTGGGGAGAAAAGAGAGAGATAGAGAAGAGAGGGAGGAAAAGAGATGAACAGGAACAAGAGAAAATATTTTCTTTGGAGAGGGCTTTATACCAAGTTCAAAGAAAAAAATAATATTTAAAAACTTTCGTAAAATGTGTTTTGCCTCTATGAGTTACATGACAGTGGAATAGCATAGTCTCCAAACAAGAATTCATGAATCAACACTTGGCGTTATGGCGAGCACGCAATTGTTTATACTGGCGAGAGAGAAAAAAAAACACTAGTCTTTATTTCCATTAAATGCTGGAGAATTAAATTTGAATGGGGCTCCCATAATGTGTTTAGATTGACACCTCCAAGTTACCTCCCCGAAAAAAATCTACTTTAAAAATTCATTCGGTTATATATACACAGATAAAACGTAATTGTTTAAAATGCTAACAGTTCATTACAATACAACAGCTTGTTGAATTTTTAAACAGGTCTTATAACTTGTAAACAACCCTTTTAAACGGTGTTTACCGTGTTTTTATTGTGCATAATGATCCATTCCAAACATACAGAGTACAGTGCTAATTGGACACGAACTCAAGCTAAGCTAAATAACTTAGTTTAGCCGCAGAGGGAG
This sequence comes from Strongylocentrotus purpuratus, assembly GCF_000002235.5. Lineage (NCBI taxonomy): Eukaryota > Metazoa > Echinodermata > Echinoidea > Camarodonta > Strongylocentrotidae > Strongylocentrotus > Strongylocentrotus purpuratus. Next base: position 12,863,779 of record NW_022145613.1, on the reverse strand, counting down.
CTCTCGCCGTTTAAAACAATTACGTGCTGGCCATAAAGCCAATGTGTTGATTCATGAATTCTTGTTTGGAGACTATGCTATTCCATTGTCATTTTACTCATAGAGGCAAAACACATTTTACGGAAGGTTTTAAATATTATTTTTTTCTTTGAACTTGGTATAAAGCCCTCTCCAAAGAAAACATTTTCTCTTGCTCCTGTTCATCTCTTTTTCCTCTCTCTCTTCTCTTTCTCTCTCTTTTCTCCCCACTCTCTATTTTGTTTCTTCACTGGCCACCCATTATGGGTGCAGTCTGCCTCTATATCCGCATTCTGCACCGTGCCCCCCCCCCCGTACGCTAGTGTTTCTCCGGCTTATTATTATCATTATAATCATCATCATATTATTATTATTATCATTATTTAGATGGGGAGGGTAATGAATAATGAAAGGAAAGCAATGAATTATAAAAATTCGTTTATAATCGTTTAAAAATTTGGGTTGATTTTACTCTTCCATTCAATAAATCTCATTAAAATGTGAAAACTGCACTCATTATACATTTTTTGTCTTCCTCCCTCCCCCAAGTATACGAATGTGTATCCGGCTTTTCTTTGTTTGTTGTTAGGTTGGGGTAATGGAAGGAAGGTAACAAATCATTGATTGATATTCGTTTAGAAATTAGCGTTAATTTTGCTCACAACAGAAAAAAAAATCTTATTAGAATAAATCAATACTCTTGCACAAGATTCAAGATACTTTATTTCTCCAATCGTGCAACATATACACTAACATTACCAATTGCTCCTGTTTGTTGTACTTTCATATTATTCATTATAATCGTTTTTTTTTTCATAAGCATGTCCATTTTTCTTTCATATGAAATTCTGATACTGCTGGTAATTCATTGGGAGCAGCGTAATCCGCGCTCGCCCTGAAGAAATCTCATGACGGCAAGCACCCTAGTACCTCATAATCCGCCCTTCCTTTGTTCGAGTTTATAACCATGACAACGAACTCTACCTTTGCCCAAGTTCATTGTTTCTCTTACGTAACATAGATGTAAATAGGCCTCAGACATAACTCTTTTCGTATAATCATTCTATATACCGGTATAGTTCTAAAATCTTTCAAATATTTTGTGTCGTTTTTGTCTGTATATACTTTGTTAATTTACTTACAAACTATTATTGTCAAAATTTGCCAATACTACCAAACTATTACGTTTTCCCCATCATCTTCCGCTCTAGAATCTTCTTATTTATTTATTTTTATTTGTTGGGTCCTTTTCACATTTTTCTTGTCTCTCTCTCTTCAAGATTTATTCTGTTTTTGTAAGGGTATTTATGCTGTTAATGTTTGTATAAATAAAAGAGAAATCGTTATTCTTTCTCTTATAATGTTGTCCTCCTTCTTCTATAGATAACCCTTTTGTGCTTTGGAATAATGTCCGATGTATATTACTTCTGTCAATAAGCTTTTGGAGCTTTGTTGGAGTACTTGTAAGAAAGAAAGCGTTATGAACTATATAATGCACATAATATGTATGACTTGATATTGATCGCGATCACTTTGCCATTCAGTCAAGTAATGAATAATATTATAGAAATTCAAGTATTTATTATGTGTTTCTATTCAAGCTTGTATTATAGAAAACAATATAATATAAAGAAAGTACAAATTCAATTCATTATGTCTGTACGATGGACATAGTACAATCATAATCTAGTTCAAGCAAAGCGTGACCAAAGAAAATCATTATAATAATATATCTTATAAATATATATATATATTTGTGTAGATTATTCATGTTTATTTATACAAGCATATAATGTAAGTATAAATACTTGAATTTGAATTCAAAACAAATTGTTCATAGTATTCGGCAATAATGGTCATAAACTGACTTGCTAAACAACAACAACAAAAACCCATTCACCGGCCTGTTTGTGTGTGAAGATGGAGCTGGGGGATTATTCCAATGAAAGAAAACAATAGCCGGATTATCTGAACTACGGTCTGCCCACATTGCATTCGCTTTGTCATGATCTGCAGTGATCTGCAATGTTTTGTATGCATCCACTTAATACTAGCTTTAGGTGTTTGTATCCCGGGAGGGGGGCACTGTATCCAATGACCGGGTATTTTGTAACGCTTGTATTGAAGGGATAGTTGAGTTCAGACCGCAAATGCCTTCAACGTGCATGGTTATTGCTCTTATTCTTATCTACATGTATGACTTTTTTAGTGCCCTTTTAGAACCTAAAATTGCTATGGAGGTAATTTTAGACCCCAAAATGTGTGAAATTTAGCCAATATACGATACCAATTCAGCTACCCTTTTTTAAAAAAACACGGTGATAGTTAATTAATTGTTTAATTAAAATAACAATACATGGGCCAGCTAGTTGTAGGTAATAAAAGCAACATGAAAATGCCAACAAAAAGGCCAACATCGGAATTGGCTGAAATACGACGTAAAAGGCGTTTTTTTCGTTTTTTAAACGTTTTTTTTTCTTCAAATTTTTCAAATATCTTATATTTTTGGTGGTACACAAGTATTAGAAATCGTTATATTTCAGCCGTCTCTGAACCAATTTCGATTAAACAAAGATGATTTTGTCATTTAAAAACTATGTTTTTTTTTCAAATTTGACATTCAGGTTTTCATTATCTCACTATAAATTATTTTGTGTAGCGCCCTCTGTAACAGAACTGAACTATCTCTTTAAGCGCTATATAAAAGCTAAATATGATTATTATTATTACTCAGATTTGGTTTGGGCGGGGGTGTGCCCGCACTGAAGCCTCGAAACTCCTTCCCATTTTCAAGTGTATTGTAGAGCCTATTTTTCGCAATTTTCTGGTGTTTGCATGGCAAATTGCATGGATGGTGAGGTAGGAAGTACTTTCATACACTTTCTTGGATATGGAAGTAACTTTCAGCATGATACATTGTCTATACATATTTTTCATATCATTTTTTCGTAAATATATCATTCCTTAGAACTCGCATTATACATATACATGTATATTGTTTCATTTGAAAATATTTCATAGTTAAACTTAAAATCCCTTGTTTCTATATAAACCTTTAATAATTAATATAGAAATATGGCAACGTTATTCATCAACAGTATAAGCAGATATTATTCGCAAGACAACATGATAGTGTTTTGAAGCATATTTGAATTATTCTTTCTATTTATTTATACATTGTCTTCTTTGATATAAACCTCTGTGCTTTATTTCATTTCATTTTGTTTTGTTGACCAGTTATTGACTCCTTAGAAATCAGTTATAGATTACTCAGAAATGACAAATTTTGTTTCTCGTTTGTTTTGCCTCAGTGTCGTTTTGTTCTTTAAGTTTTAAGTTTAACGCTGTAATTATATTCAATATTTTTTATATTCCATTGCCTGATCCTTGCCGCATCTATACCCTGTATACGTGCTGTATTTATTGAAATCATCAAAATGTTTAAATCTGAGGATGAGTCTATCTGAGACGTCATGGAGGGATGAAGACATCGGAGCAGCCTCTAGTCAGCAGACCAACGATTCTAAGCTGAACGCTATTGAAGCCGAACTCAAAATGAAAGATAAAGTGTCGAGGATTGAGACTCTCCTGGTGGAACTCCATAAGGTAGTCGTGGAACGCTCAAAGCAGACAACGGAGCGGGGTCAGCCCTATAAATTAGCTGTTGAAGGCGACGAGTCGATTACCCTGATAGGCGATACCCAGCATGCAGTTCCTGTCGACAAGCGACGGTTCCAGCGGGCGATTCATCTAGCAACCACTGGCAGAGCCCTCCTTCTGAAACTCTTGAGCATGGTCATCCAGCCCGATGAGCTCATCAACTTCAGCTACAAGGGCGATCGAAACATGGAGCCCCCGCTTGATTCCCTCGCTGACGACGATCGGTTCAAGGCGATTCAATCGCAAGTTAGGAAATCATTTCCTCGCTTCGATGCCCCGATGAATCTCCGCCGCATTCGTGATGCAGTAAACGGAAAATGTCGAAAACTGCGCAGGAATGAAAAGAGTTCATCTTCTTCTTCCTGAAATCATAACCAAACGGCCCTTTTCAGGGCCACCATACCAGCACGAAAGATATTGCTTCTATTCTTAAATAGACAAACTTCTAGAGTTTTTCCCCGTTGTTTTTAGAATGATTACAAAGATAATAATGAAAATGATATTAATAATGATAGTACTGTAGTACAATTATAATGAAGCGTCTAACTTTCTCTCACTCTCTCTTTCACTCTCTCTCTCTCTCACCTCTCTCTTTCTCTCTCTCTCTCTCTCTCATCTCCACCTCTCTCTCTCTCTCTTTCTCTCTCATCTCTCTCTCTCTCTCCCTCTCTCTCTGTCTGTCTGTCTCTCTTTGTCTATATCTGCCAATGTCGTTTCCATCTTCATATTTTATATTGTTTTCTATTCCGCCATTTGCTTGCAATATAAAAATACACATTCAATTCATTCTGTCCGTATCACGGACATAATCATAATCTATTTTAAGCAAAGCGTGACCAAGAAATGTAATATATAATTATATATCTTAAAAACAAATATTATTTATATATTATTCATAATATACACGCATATTATGTGAGTGCATATACGTAAATTAGAATTTAAAACACAATTGTTCATATTATTCAGCAATAATGGTCATAAACTGACTGAATTGCCTAAATAAAACAACAACAACAACGACAGTCCATTCACCGGCCTGTTTGCGTGAGAAGATGGAGCGGGTGGATTGTTCCAATGATAGAAAACAATAGCCGGATTATCTGAACTACGGTCTGCCCATTTTCATTCGCTTTGTTATGATCTGCAGTGAAAAAGCAGGAAGTCTATTCATGTTATTGATTTTCGAACCCATCAGTTGCAATGTTTTGTTTGCATCCACTAAATACTAGCTTCTGGTGTTTATATTTCATCAAGAGATTAAGAAATATAACGTAAACATTCAGAAGAAGCTAAAATGAACGGAGAGAAGAATATAACAGTACAATAATAATTATCAGAAGTAAACTTTTAAATATAAATCTCTGTTGCATCAAACTGATATGACAAAAAAATGTTTACTATGCTATATTGAAGGTATTAATATACGTCGGACATTATACTTAGGCGAAAATACATAAACAAACAGAACAGAAAGACAAACAAAAAAGCCCAGGGGAGGGGGGGGGGGTGATTAGAGAGACAAATATCATAATGATGAATACAGTACAGACTTCGTCCAACTTTTTGTCTCTCCAACCCCTCTCACTCATATTGTTTATTTCTGAACTCTAAATATGAAAGCCATCTTCCTTCGCTTGCTTTTATGTCAACCTCAACTGGCAATATGATTTTGTGTGTCTTGTTTCCCTGTTTAATACTTTTTTCCCATCTAATTACCATTCTTTCGCTCAAAATCTATCACAATCACTAACATAATGGCGCATGAAATGTTAACGCAACGTATTACCATAGCATGAAAGGCGAGTTTGATAGAGAGGGGAGAGGGGAAGGGGGGTGGGGACTGGGGAGGGTGTCTAATCAATAAACTACTGTTTAATGCGCGGAGTTGGGCAAAGGCAACGTTGAATGTCCGAGATAAAATCATTAGGAGCCAGAGCAAATAACACTGAGTTCCCATAGGAAATATATTTATTCAGATTGTCATATCTCAGCCAATACTGTTATAAATATTAGGACATTATTTTTGATGCTCTTTCGGAAAATTAAGAAAAATTGAGAAATTCAAAACATAGATTATTGATAACGTCACACTTCACCACTTATTTCAAATTTGTTTATTACCTGTGTAACTGTGTTAGATTCTTTTCATTTCATATACCTGGGGACAAACCTTTGATTTTTTCTTCCTCTCGATCATTCCTATTGTTTTATTTCATATTGTTTATTTCTGAACTCTAAATATAATATCTATCTTTCTTCGTTGATAAAATGTTACGTTAAAACGATTGTCTAGTCTGAGTCGTTGGTAAGATTTTTTTAGGCATGATTGTGCAATCAAAGAAAATAATACTAAGCTGGTAGAATTGTTGTGTATACTTTAATTTTGTATGTAATGTTTCACTCGTTTCACTCAATCATTGAGTAATTAATGTAAATATGTATTGAAATTATGGAAATAAAAACCTCGCTTGAGGATAAAAGAAAAAATGAAATCTGCTGCTGTTGTTGTTGTTACTTATTTTTTTACGGCGCTTTCATTTAAAAAGCTCATATTTTGCGCCATTCATTTATAGATATTAAACGATCTTTTCATGATTAGTCAAGCGTATTGCCCATTAGTTTATAAATGTTCCAGAAGTCAAATATTGTTTAAGATAACCCAACACAGATTAATGAAGTTTGGAAACGAAAACGAGACAAATGAAGCTACAACAAAGCAAAACATATCAAAGGAAGAAAAAGCATTAATGTATGACTTGTATAAATGTGTGATAAGTAATTTTTATTAATAAGTTATTCCTTTCCGGAAGGGAATCTGAATTCTGACCCTAAAAAGCAGGGGCCGCGGAGCGTTTTTGAGAGTAGGGGGGAGGTCTGAACATGAAACGTGTGTACTAAAAAAAAAGACCCAGCCACCCGCTTCCGCGGCCCCTGCATAATTTGAGAGTTACATGGCAGACTATAGAGGGCGGTCAACTGGTAACGGTTGAAAACACTACGAGTAGGTCATGCTATGTTCTTAAGTCGTTGAAGCGGACGCACCTTTACACGGGATTTTCGCATCCGGCTTTTGAATAGAGGGGTGCGGACGATTGTGGCTTTCACGCAAACTAGACCGCGTTGCATAAAGCCGCGTGTTTACTGCCACTCGAATTAATCCAAGGTGCCTTAGAAGCCTGCATGTCAGGGCCTGCTGAACGTCGGGACTCGGGGGCTTCAGCGCAACCCCTCCCCCTTTTTTGAAAAAGGGTGTTAAAGAGCAAAAGAAAAAAAAAGAGAGAAATGTCAAAATGTCACAAATGAGGTAACAAAATATGCTAATCTGGTTGGGGGTGCGCCCCCTTTACCCCACCATGGACCCTAAAGAGGGCCCTTGGCTCCTTATCTGACCGTAATGAAATACCTTAAACCCCTGAGCTTCCGGGGGCTCTACCTCCTTGGACCCTAGTCTAGTTCTGGACCCTTAATTGATTTTTGTTATTCGCCGACTATAAGCGTTAAGCCGAGTGATGGCAAGATCCTTAGTGACTGCGATATCCCCGAGAACCGCGCTAGAATATTCTAGACTACTTGGACCCCAACAATTGCGTAAAAGAGGGTTCCTGGATGCTTATCTGACCGACCGTAATTAAATACCTAAAACCTCCGGGCTTCCTAACAAGGGCCTTAAAGAGGGCCCTTGGCTCCTTATCTGACCGTAATTAAATACCTAAAACCCCTGAACTTTCAGGGGCTCTGCCCCTTGAACCCCACCAAGGGCCCTACGGCGCGCCCCTGGATGGTCATCTGACCATAATTAAGATACCTAAAACCGCTAAGCTTCCAGGGGCTCTGCCCCCTGAACCCCCCTGCAAATTTGTGACCTGCCAGTTCACAATTAAGGTATCTAAATATGCTCATCTGACTGTAATTTAATGCCTAAAAACCCTGAGCTTCCGGGGGCTCAGCCCCTGGACCCTACGGGAATTTACGCTTGCTACGCTCTACCTGATCGTTATTAGGGACTTTTAGATTCTGCACGACGAGAACGTAGACCGCCCTTTAAAGGCAATGTGACGTCCTTTTAAGGCACTGGCAGTGACGTCACATTGCCTTAAAAGGCAGTCCGCGTTCTCGTCGTGCAGAATCTAAAAAGTCCCTATTACTCCACTTCGAAAAACATTCCTGGGGGACATGTAAAAGTGGTGGTGATTCAGAATTTTCTGCTGCCCCCCCCCCGACTTTTAGTTGTTGTTGTTGCTCATTACGTCATTGTCCCTGGAAGGTGAGCCCCCTGGAACGTTTGCCCCCCCCCCCCCACCCATCCCAAACTGCTTCAGGCGCGCCTGCACGCGAAGGTTTGTTTTGATTACATAAAAAACGACTGTAAATATGGGAAACAGACTTGTTTCTGTGATACACAGTTTTATTGCTGACACGGTCCGTTCTTTTTTAATTATTCCACTTCCAGACACTTGTACGTTTGACATGGATCCACCAAATGTGACATGTTCAAATGTAACGACAAAACTTTTCCTAGTAAATTCCTTTCTCGGACTGGGTTTTGGAAGCGAATACACCAACGTGGATGATAACTATGACCCAAGTGGTGTCTCGTACAACGTCACAACGGGTAAGGACGGAGACTTGTTCCCTCCAGGACACACACCTGTTACACTGTTCGCAGAAGATACTTGTCACAATGTAGCTACTTGTCTCTTCTATGTAGAGAACACACGTAAGTATGAACATTTAATGCTTGTTCCCGGCCATTTTTAGGTGGCCGTTAAATAAAGTACTATGATATTTAATTCAGCACATACATCGTGTATTATCAGTCCAAGTCAGAGCCTTATTTAGTCACTCAATTCAGCGTTTCAAAATGGTTTGTAATGGTTGATTGCCAAAATGCAGTTACTTGACCATTCGACATAGAGAACTCACGTACGCCTTTTATCATGCCCTAGTAGTAAAATATATGTATTTTCATCATAATAGTCTTGTGTCATATAATCGTTCCACAAAAGTCACAACGTTCCTCCAAAACAGTTGCAAAATTATGGATAAGGCAAGAAATGCACAGTTTGTGGCATATCGTGAAAGCATCCCATCCAGCAAAAATATGATTGTTTATATTTGCATTGAGATTCAATTTAGGATATCATTTATTATACACATATACAAATAATTGTCAAAATTAACTAATTTTTGTCTTCATTTTTTTACATTTTGGATATTTTGGCAGTTACAGAGTTGCCTGTGAATTATCCAGACTTGAATCGCAATGTAAGCACAGATGTGAACAAGGCGACGTATACCTTTAACCCAGATTTCGGAGCAGATGACGTCAGTGGCGGATCCAGGGGGGGGGGGGGCCCGAGGGGCCCGGGCCCCCTCCCCCCTTGAGAAAAAAATCATGTAAAATCACGTGATTTTTACCTTTTTGGGGGGTAAGCCCCCCCCCCCCCCCCCCCCCCCCCCCCCCCCCCCCCCCCACTGAACGAATTTTTGGCCGGCTCGTTTTTTCAAATTTTCGGGAGCAAAAAAAAAAAAAAAAAAAAAAAAAAAAAAAGTGCTCTGTACCCCCCACCCCCCCCCCCCCCCCCCCCCCAAACAAGCGACTTTTCGGCCGGCGCGATTTTCAAATTTTCGGGAGCAAAAAAAAAAAAAAGTTGGGCCCCCTCCCCTAAGAAATCCTGGATCCGCGCCTGGATGACGTCACCAAATCTGCAAGTAGTTACAGATATCACGGAGGTGGTGTCTCGGTTAGTCTTACACTAGGAGGTTCCCCATTTGGAAGCAGTGTGTCCATAGGAACCCATGACGTGGTTGCCCTCATCTATGATGACGTATTGAATAAGACATGCACAGGAATCTATATTATTACAGGTAATCTTTGTGATACGATTTCATCACGTTTTTTTGAGGAAGTATGATTCACCATACCATGAAGTTTCTTCTATTTAGTGTGAAAGATTGCTGTGGTAAAGGTATGGGCTTTTGCTGAGTATAATTGTGTACGTGCTCGGTGAGAAATACCTTTAACGTGCATTACTTCTAAATCCAAAATATTTTTTTGGATAGTCCCTTCTCACCGATAACGATAACCAATTTTTTGATAGAAGATAACGAACAAGAAAAAAGAAAGAACGAAATAAGAAGAAAGAAAAAAAATTAGTCACGGTATAAGTGGGCATATTTTAGTTCACTGATCTACGGAAAGCCGATTGCAACTTTCTCATTCCATGAAGTTTACCACATTCTAACTAAATGAACGAATACAAATCATGCCCACAAAAAAAAAAAATTCCCTATTTTCAAAATCAATCAGGATAAACGTAGTTCAACTTCATGAGTACCGGTAATGATTCCTCTCTTTCTCTGATATTTTAAACATCCCTTTCCACAGTATACGTGTACAGATTGCATTAGGATAACGAAAAAGAGATAAACTTTATTACCCCCTCCTTTATAAGATGATATGTTGGGATAAATTGTTTCAGATAGCTTTTATGATAAGATTATTAGGGATAATTCAAATTTCCAACTTTTCACTTGAAACTGTATAGAAGACCCAATTTGTTAACCATGAACTTACCACAGGTGTGTAACCTCTATTAGCGAGATTGGGTTCGACCTTCTATTCAAACCGGGCATATTGAGGACAATAAAAAGAAATCTCTGTTTTTTTCTTCTTCTGTATCTGTATTAAGTGGGAGTAAGGCATGTAATAAGTTTGTCAGAATAATTATCCATGGTCTTCTTATTCACCTGATTTGTTCGCGTTCATTTTTTAGATTGCAATTATTATCTGAGGTATCTTATCCTCATTATTTTGTTCCTAATTATAATATATTATTATATCCAGATTGCTAGGAAATTAAGTGTAAAGTGTGCTCCTGAATGATTCATACCAATGAAGTCATTCAAATCAATGGCGATCCTTAGCGTTATAGCAATCTTGTCTAAAGGAATTAGATATTGCATATTAAAAATCAGTTCTTTCCATCTTTTAAAGGTGATTTATTATATAGTAAAAGTATTGTCGCACTTTCTAAATATTTTCATTTCAATGTGGAAGAATATCATATGCTTGACGCCCCATGACTGAGTAAAGGGCTCTAAAATTTCAAAAACATTTAAAAATTGTATTGAGTTGAATTGAATCGACAACGTCATGTCATTAAAAAATTAAAGTCACGGGTAAAAGCTGATTTATCTCAAATTTACCAATATAAAATACATTCAAATAGTCCAATGTAAAATAGGCGAATATAAAATTGAGATATAGTAGCGAAATTGATATCATGATGAAAGGAATAAAGTGAAGAAAAATAAATAGGAGACGAAAAGTAAGAAAGAGAAGAGGAAAAAGGAAACAAAGAAAGAAAGCAAATAAAATAAAATCCAATTACAAAATTCAGTGTACATTCAAAAATAGTTTACAACTAAGGATACCATAATTATATTTGTGAAGTTCTTCATGTGTATGTACCCTGGCCTGTATAACATTCGTCTTGTCATTCGTGATTTTTTTTCTTTTAGTACGATTTACTCTATTTGTGATATTTTTAGTAATTACTAGGCTTCCTTATACTTAATATTTCATATTCATAACACAATTAATCATTTATAATTACTCATAGACACTTAACAATAATGCTTTACCATTCATATGGCTTCGAATAGCCTCATTGGACAACGCCCCCTATCGTCAGAGGCCAGCAGCCTAACATGTTAGCCTATTAAATTTTACCCCCCAAAATCGCTACAAATTAATTTTTTGTTTAAACGAAAAGCACATCCACCCCGACGTACGTTGACACTAGCTCTTTCATTGGAACCCTCATGTCCCATTGACTTTTGAAACTTTACCCACCGTAATTTGGTCAAAATAGGTCGCTAGCTTGCCATTGCCTATTATTAGTCCAGGCTAGAGTGCAAGGAACCTTTTTTTTTTTAAATATATATATACAATATTTTTTGATGGTTTCTAGTCAATTCGAGGGTGCTGATTCCAAATCCGATGAGTGCCAGACGCGAAACCTTGAGCATTTCTCGTAAAACGCACAAATTCAAAATGGCTGCCAAATCATGAAAACGCTTATTCTTTGGCCGTTTTAACAGGTTATTTAATGTTTTCTTCTCAATTCGAGGGTGCTGAATCCAAATCCGATGAGTGCCAGGCGTAAAACCTTGAGCATTTCTCGTTAAACGCGAAAATTCAAAATGGCCGCCAAAATGGCCGCCAAATCATGAAAACGCTTATTCTTTGGCCGTTTAACAGGTTATTTGATGTTTTCTTCTCAATTCGAGGGTGTTGAATCCAACCAAATCCGATGAGTGGCAGACGCAAAACCTTCAGCATTTCTCGTAAAACGCGAAAGTTCAAAAAGGCCGCCGAATAATGAAAACGCTTATTCTCTGGCCATTGAATATGTTATTTGATGTTTTCGCGTCAGTTCGAGGGTGCTGAATCCAAATGCGATGAAGGCCATACCTGAAACCTTGAAAATTCAAGATGGCCGCCGAATCATGAAAACGTTTAATTCTAAGGACATTTATCATGTTGCTTGATGTTTTTTGGGCAAATCGAGGGCGCTGATTCCAAAACCGATGACTGCCGGATGCGAACTAGATGCCAATCCCACTTCATCACTTATTATTATTATGCAGTTTCTTAATTCTTATCATCAAAGTATACAAATTGTTTACCTTAGCTCTTTTATCTGCAAACAAAGAAAATTTCTTTTATTAGTTTGATTTTCTCCTCTCCAACTATAATTAAAATGGCTGACAAACCAAACATGCACAATAATGTAGGCATATGTAAGCATATAAATAGTATACTGAGTGTGTGCTTTATCTAGATGTTACTCACACAAGTGATAATAACAGCAAATTGTATCTATCCAAGTAGTCCGATATATCAGTTGTGTTGCTTGAACACCTGCATTTTTGCAGTGGATACCGGTCCAGTAAATCCAGCAGTCTTGCTAGAAAACAAGGTATATTGTGTGTAATGGGAAAGTAATATGAATAAATGAATATATAACAGTGTTTTACTCACTGATGGGGTTACCCTGGGTAAATAAAACAAAATAAATAAATAAATAAATATAGATATTTACTGTAAACCATATCTTTGTCTGTTATAGACAATCACTAACCATAATTGAAGACTTTTTTAGCACCTCCATAATAACAGTGCCGAACAATGTCAAATCGCACTAGTCTTCACAACTGTTGATGTCACTGTCACTTTCTTGTGATGTCTTATTCATTGGATTTTGGAATTGGACATCGCCCTTTATACAGCGTCAGTGAAGTGAAGATTTTGTGCAGCTGCACTGGGCTGTTCTGCAGTACGTCGCTCCTACACCCACACTTAATGATAATGATGAGTCTTCCGCTGCGACTGGCTGATCATATTCGAGATATACAGGTTCAATCATAGAAAACTTCTTCCTAGCTGCATCCTTCGATGGGTCTAGGGCTGGGGGTACTGGCCTGCCAACAGCCACACACAACGCCACTTAATAATGGACACGCTGGTAATGAGGCCGAAAAGCGGCCATAGTTGGTGGAAGCTAGACTCATCAATTTGGGAAGGACTATTTGCGCTTGCCATCAGCCTCCCTTGCAAAAATGATCCTTCGCATTGTGTCAAGAGAATCATTTGGTTCTTCTCCTTACCGGGATGCCACATTATGTCAAGCAGGATTCTATTACTTCATCGAGAGGGGTTTCAGTATTCCCAAGGAGTAGAGAATCAGGATAGCTAGGGCTCCTTATTCTCCAGTGCAGAAGCCTTTCCTACTCCATATAAACAAGAAACGGTGTCACATCCAGTCAATGCATGGGCTCCAAGTAGATTGGGGATGATCTTCCTGTGTTTCTTGTTAACCTCATTGATATCTATGACAGCTCGAGTGCGATATGTTGGTTCCATTAGCCATTAGTTTGGAAATGTAGATTGTGTGCAAGAATGAACAGAATATCTGTGTCATCGCACACAACTTTGATAGGTGAGTGACCCTTCTTAGCCTTCTTTATCATGTGGTAGGCCATTATTACATCTGCCTTTTCTTCAAGTGCCCCAACACCAACAACACATGGATGTGGATCAGGTCCAGTTACGATCAATTGTTTGCCCTATTGTGCTTGCATGGAACACAACAGATCTACAATCATCTTGATGGCTTGTTGCTTGTTTGCAGTTACATTTAGGATGAAGTTCTGTTTTGCAGAGGATACTCACTCTTCAGCTACAGGGCTGCAACCTTTTACAATTAGTGCTGTTCGGAAAACGGACTTGAAGCTGCTCTTGTAGTATCTGTCAAAAACCACATGAATAACTGGACATCTGACATATTTCATGACCTTTGATGGAGAAGCGAGCCAAGGAACGGTCCAAACAAGAGCACATCCATCAAGAATGATAACATCTGGCACCTCTGCATTTCATCGACTACATTCAACTGTGATCCTTGACTTACTTGTGGAATGTGCAGCACCATTCTTGTCTAACAGGGTGGGTGGATAGGGAGCCAATTCATAAGAAAATAAGATTAGGTTGAAATCGCTTCCCTTGATGTACGCATGATCTCGATTACCCGGGCGTAGATCATCCCTGTATTGGCAACTTTAGATACCTCACCTCTTGATGACATATCAGAAGCTTTTGCCATTTCTTTGACTTTCTTCGTAATTGCGTCATGGAACCCCTTCGGCAACTTTCTTTTGTACTCGTTCATCTGATCGGATCTAATCTAGATTGGATCATCGGCATTTACTGCTGGATCATCCACAACCTGTTTAGTGTAGATGTTCACCAGGCTTGAAGAAGGGGGCTTTTTACTTTCAAATACATCCATACAAGTCGATAGCGCCTCGCGAATTCTCTTTCTGTCAGCCGCATCTGATTTGATTCTTTTGAGACTCTCTTCTTTGTGACACTATAGTGACAACTTTCTGATCTTCCCCTTCTTGCATAGCTTCACAGTCATTATTCAGTTTTCCACAAAGGCTGAGAGAAAAAGCCCAGAGGGCAAGAACAGACTCATTCAAAGTGGATGCTATAATGCCAGAAGGTCCCTTCCCATAAGTCGTTTCAATGTACATATCGGACCAGATGCCTTTCCAAATGCCATCCTGATGGTGCATCACTTGTTCTCTATCTGAGAACTGCTTGAGTAATTCAGGTGGCAGCTATACGTTACAGGGAACGGAGACAATACAGCCCATAGCGTGCATAACTGGTATGCCCTGAAGCGAATAAATTGAGAGATATTTTGGTAGGTTTATTTCAATAACTGTTTAATTCTCGCTACCCCAAATAGCGATTCTGCCGAGATCCGGGGAAAATCCTGAAAACGCACATTGCATTATGGGATAGCTTTTCGACATTACAGCTTCCTGTGCAGGCGCGCGATAGCGCAAACGTAAAACGCCGTCGCCACACAACGTGTATGCACCGAATATGTCGTCTGCTCGGTCTTGTTTTTTTTTCGCAAATATTTCATTCGTTGTTTTTTGCGTCTTTTGACATCAGTGACGATGGTTTTCTTTTGTGAGGCTGCACAGTGCTGGGCTCATGATTCCAAGCGTAAGAACCCTGAAAAATGGGGGTGGATGAAGGCCGTGACTTGGGATGGGACTCTATACCGGAAGTTGTAGTGACGACCCGAGAGAGTGAAAATTACCTCGTCTCGCGAATTTCGAGATTTTCGTACCTATTTAGGGTAGCGAGAATTATCAGATATCAATGATAGTTTAAAGATATGGCAAAGGTTCTTGTATTTTATATTTAGCAAAGCAATCTCACATACAAAATCACTACCAAGTGTCGTCTAATCCGCCGATTGCCGTCTACTATATACGTTCAAGGCACATTTATCTGTGGACTGTGATGTAGATCGACAGTTTACTCGTCATTGTAGATTCATGATTTAAAGTCATCTGTCATTATTAGTCATTAATTGTTCACACACATACACTTACCACACACACGAACAGTCTCACTTCCTCTCCCCAATACACCATTTCCGCACACCCGGTTCACCCGATGGCATACACCCTGCAACATAGTGGAACATTCTAGTTTTGTAGTGCCGTCGAACTAGCTACGTTTGTGCTGGCAATAGTCCAGCGAGCGAAAATGAGACATAGATAGAAAGATAGAAATGGTTTTTATTAAAAAGATCATCGCAGCCAATGGCTGAATTGCGATCCATTTCACAAGGTTATATACAATACAATTGCAATTCAAATTGAAATAACACAAAGTATGACATAAATCAATAATCAAACATATAGACATTTCATTAAAAATTCATTGAACAGATTAATAATAATAATAATACATAACATTTATTAGGCGCTTAATACTGATGTTTCTAAGCGCACAGTGTTCTGATTAAGAGAAGACTATAACCCGTAGAATTAAATTAGAAGAAAAAGCAAAAATACAAAAGTAACATAGATAAGGTAAGAAAAACAGTGGCAATCAACTAAATAAAGACAAATATGGTGCGCACCTCCATTGACCGACGCACAACTGCAATTTACAATTTGAAAAGATAGGTTTTGAGTAGAGATTTGAATTGAGATACAGAGATTCAAAATTTTGTTAAAAAAAAGAAAGAGATAGGGAGAGGTGTAGGAGAGGGAGAGTTGGAGTGATGACAAAGAGAGAGAAGGAGAGAAAGAGAGAAAGAAAGAGAGAGAAGGGGGACGAGAGAGAAAGACGGAAAGAGATAGAGAGGGAGAGAGAGAGAGAGAGTTGAAGAGAGGAAGAGACAGACAAAGGGTACCTTATCATTACAGATGATGGGAGATGGCAAGAAATATTCAGTAATGCAGAAAATTGAGATAAAAACTATCAAAATTCATTCACATAATTCAATCATGGACTGAAATTCTAAAAATACAATTTATATTGGTATTACATTTTATTCAAAAGATTTATAAAGTAAGGAAGAGAGCTGCACTGGAAGCGTTTTGTTTTACATTGTTATTGTTTAAACTTTGATTGAGATCTTAGAGAATAAGTGCTTTGTTGTCTAAGAGGTAAACATTCTTTAAATTGTGGGTGTTTGACAAGTGCATTTGCAAAGTCTATACATAACTGCTCACGTCTTGCTTCTAATGAACATAGATTGCACGTTTCCAATGCTGCTTCATAATTTTCATACTGACGTCCTAAAATGATTTTGCAAGCTCTTTTCTGAATACGTTCTAAAATATATATATAAGTTTTTGTTAAATTACCATTAAAAACCGGTAACCCATAATCTAAAATCGAACGAATGTATCCTTTATATATAAGTAAAAGGTCATCTACAGGCAATCCATACTTCTTAAGGCAACGAAACATAAACAACTTCCTATTACACCTTTTTGTGAGATCGGATACATGACTATCCCACTTTAGGTTTGATTGTAAAATAATTCCGAGGACTATGGCTTGATGAACATAAATTAATTCTTTGTCGCCAATGAACATTGAAGTTTGTTCATCACATTTTTTCATAAATGTTATAACCATAGAGAAACACTGGGACGGATTCAATGTCATATTATTTTTAGCTGACCATTGGAATAGATCAGTGATTGCATTTAGTAGTTTAGACTGAGATGTTACTTTTCGGCTTTCTACAATCGTTAAGTCGTCAACATATTTATAAATTGGTAAGTTAACATCATTACAGGCATCATTGATCATTACAATAAATAGAATCGGACCAAGTTTGGTACCTTGCGGAACACCAGCATTGATTGTTTTCAAATTAGATAACTGACCAAAATATTGTACCCTTTGTTGACGCAACTCGAGGAAACTCAGTATCCATGATATTACACATGGCCTCACTTGCAGATGGATCAATTTGTTGATTACAATATTGTGGTCGATGCGATCAAACGCCTTAGAAAAATCGGTAAGAATGATGGTGCATAAAGATTTGGGTTTATCAGCGTTGGCATATATTTGATAAAGAAGTTGTATCAAATAGTGGTTAGTGCTTAAGCCAGGCCGATTTCCATACTGATTGGGATCAATATGCCTGGTAATCAGGGGCGTAAATCCGTACTGAGGAGTGGGGGGGGGGATGATCGGCGATAGCCATCACATACTAGCACGAGCACACGCCCACACTAATTTACGCAAGCGCGCGCGACCGCGCACGCACTAACACACACACACCCGCACACACACACACCCACACAAACGCACACACACACACACACACACGAACAAACAATATTAGAGAAAGAAGACGATTCGTTGTACCGTTCTCGAAAATAATCCTCGTCTGGATTCAGTTCCCCCCCCCCCCCCCTCCTGCGCGAAGCGCGGAAGCTTTTACGTTTCATTAAATCATTAGGAAAAGAAGACGATTCGTGTACCGTTCTCGACTTTTAATCCTCATCTGAATTCAGTTTTTCCCTTCCCCCCCCCCCCCCTCCTGCGCGAAGCGCTGAAATTTTTACGTTTCATAAAATCATTGGAGAAAGAAGACGATTCGTTGTATCGTTCTCGACTCTTAATCCTCGTCTGAATTCAGTTCCCGCCTCCCCTCCCGCGCGAAGCGCCTAAGGTTTTACGTTTCATTAATTCATTAGGAAAAGAAGACGATTCGTTGTACCGTTCTCGACTTTTAATCCTCATCTGAATTCAATTTTTCCCTTCCCCCCTCCTGCGCGAAGCGCGGAAGCTTTTACGTTTCATAAAATCATTGGAGAAAGAAGACGATTCGTTGTACCGTTCTCGACTCTTAATCCTCGTCTGAATTCAGTTCCCCCCTTCCCTCCCGCGCGAAGCGCCTAAGCTTTTACGTTTCATGAAATCATTAGAGAAAGAAGACGATTCGTTGTACCGTTCTCGACTCTTAATCCTCGTCTGAATTCAGTTCCCCCCTTCCCTCCCGCGCGAAGCACGGAAGCTTTTACGTTTCATTAAATCATTAGGGAAAGAAGACGATTCGTTGTACCGTTGTCGACTTTTAATCCTCATCTGAATTAAGTTTTTCCCTTCACTCCCGCGCGAAGCGCGGAAGCTTTTACGTTTCATTAAATAATTAGGGAAAGAAGACGATTCGTTGTACCGTTCTCGACTTTTAATCCCCATCTGAATTCAGTTTTTCCCTTCCCCCCTCCTGCGCGAAGCGCGGAAGCTTTTATGTTTCATAAAATCATTGGAGAAAGAAGACGATTCGTTGTACCGGTCTTGACTTTTAATCCTCATCTGAATTCAGTTTTTCCCTCCCCCCTCCCCCCCTCCCCCTCCCCCTCCCCCCCCCCCCTCCCGCGGGAAGCGCGGAAGCTTTTACGTTTCATTAAATCATTAGAGAAAAAAGACGATTCGTTGTACCATTCTCGACTCTTAATTTCTTTAAAAAGGGGGTGGGTTTTTTCTCTCTCTCTTTGGACTCCTGAGAAATGTAAAAAAGAGGTTATAAAATATCTTGAATATCATAGAAAAATTGATCAAATCTCGGGATCAAATTCCTGAAATTCCTGCTAGCTTTGAAAGCTCATTCAGGATTATTTCATTTTGAAAAGTAAAAGCATTGGCCCCCAGTCCCCCTCGATCGACTAGAGCTCACCTGAAATTGGGGGGGGGGGGGGGGTTGTACATTTAGCAGTGTTCCGGATTTGGGGGGGGGGGTCTTCAAGGTAGGAAAAGCCAGCGAAAAGCCGGCGAAAGGGGGATTCAGAAATGTTGGCAGTCCTGAGATAGGGTGGGGGGGGGGGTGCTTTCAAAGGGCGGGAACGAGCGTACGCGTGCCCTAAATAATACTAAGTGAGGGGAGCCGGGCATCTACTGTACATGATTGCACTTTTTAAGCGCTCGCGCGCTGGCGCACTTTACGTCTGGGCTATAATAATACCTTGCAAAATAACGAAAAATTATTCTAACGTTTATGAAGTGCTTGTTCGCGCACGTCGCGCAACTACTCTTAATGATCGTGACATACTATATCCGTGTAGGCTATACAGTTATACTTACATTAAAAAAATAACTAATTTCTCATGTATTATGCTTAAATTGAAACAATCACATTTTTTCTTCTTCTTCTTCTTCTTCTTCTTCTTCTTCTTCTGCCTTTTTTTTTCTCTCTTTTTTTTGTAATATCAGGGGGGGATGATTGTACAGGCCATTCCCCCCTACTTCGAGCCAGGGGGGATGCAGCTCCCCCCCCCCCATCCCCCGGGATTTACGCCCCTTCTGGTAATATCTTCAAGTAACCATTTACATATAAGATTCAGCTAGTTTTGCAAAGTAAGAAGTAAGTGAAATAGGGCGTAGATTTTGCAATGTGGGTGGTTGTGACTTAGGAATGGGTACAATTTCAGCTTGTTTCCAGAGTTGGGGGACGATAGAGCTCTGAAACGAATCATTCAGGATGTCAGTCAATGGGATACACAATTCGTAAGCAAATTCTCGTATTATTCTTACAGGTAGGTCTCCAGAAATCCCAGCTTTACGTTGATTAAGAGACTGCAATTGCTTGTATACTTCAAAAGGCTGGATGATTGGACATGTACAATGCGACGGTAAAAATGCAGGCAATTTACATATATCCAAACAAGGAAGATCAGCTGCTACAAAGGAAAAATGATCATTTATGCAATCAGAAATAACCTTAAAGTTTGAAGGATTGCTAGTATCAGTATTTGGAATTTCAATGGGTGAAGATTGTTTCCTATTGTTAGTAAGGATTTTAATTTGTTTGTACCAGCCAGCAGGATTTGTTGTTTTTAGATTACGTACTCTGGTATTATAATACCTAATTTTTTGTTCTTTAATCAAACGTTTAGCTTTGTTTCGAAGGAGACGCCAAAGAGATCGGTCATTTCTGTGAAATGCCACTTGCCGCTGGTGGATGATAGTTTTAACTCTTGCTGTTACCCATGGTTTATCAATAGGCCTGTTTACTAATGATATGCGAGTGACGTCATAATCCCTCGCACCCTAGCGATTGTTACTACGTAGGGCAAGCTTTGCGTGGTGCGGCACGGTCGCCACATTGTTTTTCCATGCCCGCTACGCTATACACATACAAAGCCATTGCTAGCGACCGCGACGTTTTTTCACCCTAATTTCTACAATGGCATCGCCTTCGACATCGAGTTGTAGTTCCAGCAAGCCGTTTTCGCAGTGGACAGTGAAGGAGCTCACCGATTATTTAAGAAAGAGAGGAGTTACGACATCAGGGTACAACAAACAGAAACTAGTTCAACTTGCGACTGCTGTGGCCGATATCGCTTTGCCCCAAGACCCGGACCTTGCGAGCTTCGACTCCGCACGGTCGCTGCGGGAGAAGTTGGAGCGTGCGGGGTGCTCGTTCGACGACCCAATGAAAATCACCGGCTACACCGAGAACTTTGAAAGTATACCAGATTTCGGATTATACGACATTTTCAACTACCTGATAGTAAATAGAACTGACTACGACAGAAAGAAACTCAAAGCATATAAATCGTTTGAGGACTATCGTCTATTTGCTGACGGGAATGTGGAGCAAATGAAGTTCAATGAAGTCCATTCATATGGGGTCTGTCTGCGTACCGCGAATCGCTGTTACACGTGCCGTAACAGCAATGCTTACCTCCCATTTTTGCGATATTTCGTCGGATTTCGGAAAATAAAATCGAAGATTTGTCATGTACAACTGAGAAAAACTATATTTATTTTAATTATATACCCTAAGGTTGGAAAACAAACAGTTTTAAACGAAGTTTATTAGGACGATGATCAGCCTTTTTTTCCTCGCATTCCCCACATCGCCGTATACAAAGTGTGTGTAGCAGGGCCGTAGCAGACACTGCGCTCGGTTTGTTTGCCAGAGCTTACAACCGTGTGCAAATTTAAAGGTCCGTGAATACATTAGTAAACAGGCCTATTTCATAACACTGAATCTCTTTGGCTGGTAAAAACATATTCAAATGATGTTGTACTGTATCTAACTTGGCATTTGTTATGTATGTCATTTTACAGTAAACATTATTCCAGTCATAATGAACAATCCAATTGCCGAAACTTCGCATCCCACTACTCTTTAGTGGGCGGATGACCTTCTTTGATTTAAAATTTTCAGGTGGGCTGTATAACGTACAGACCACCTTATAATTTCGTTAGAATTGCCTTTATTTATTTATTATTTATCAGGTGGGCTGTATATCGTACAGACCACCTTATAATTTCGTTAAAATTGCCTTTATTTATATCTTTTTCTTATTTCTAACCACTTTTTTGTAAGCACGATTACTTGAAAATGGCTCAATCAAATGCCTTCAAATTTGGCACACATATGTATAGGCATATGTACAAATCACAAAAACGTTTTCAACATTGACCTTTACTGATGACGTCATCTAGGCGCCATTTTGTAAAATTTTACGGAAATCAACACATGATCATATCTTTATAACCAAAAGTTATTTCTCATTCATATTTATCATGATCAAGGTCAATATCCGTCCGGTCAATTGAAGGTCAAATAACGCGCGCGTGCGCGTACGTCCGCGCTTCAATGCGCGCGCAAAATTTTAAAATGCTCAAAATCGTCTCAAAATCATGTTGCATACGTTTAAGGTCATTCTAAGCATTTTATAAAAAATCGCGCACACGCGCATGCGCGCGTCAAATTATTACACAACATAGAATCACCATTTTTTTTCTTTCATAATATTCCACATATTTTTACAAACAAATTGATACCATGTTTTTCTCTTTATGACCATTAATAACGGAATGATCGACCGTTTAACATAAATTTCCGTGCGCGCGAGCTCTTGTAATACATAGCATAATGGGCAAAAACATGCCTATACAAAATCCATTGTAGCTCTTTAGGATGCAAGGTGACCCCAATTTTTTTTAAATATTTAAATAGAGTATGAATTGGAGATATGATTTAATGTCTCATTTGACCCTCAATTAACTCATGACGTCATTACAATGGCCTCCGAACTCAAAATTTTAGTTTGCATATTATGACATCAGCATATTTATGGAAAATTGATTGTATCTCTGACAAATATTGATCGATTTTCTTCCAAATTTCGATATATTCTAGCTGAGACAATTTTCTACAAACAAAGTTCTACTATATCATTTTGACAAAGGCATCATGGCGTATTTTTGCAATTAAAGGAGGCATGTCAATTTTTCACATTTTGCGTGTATTCTCTATATAGGACATGATTTTTTCTCAAAACTCGATTCTACATTCCCATCTTTCGCGAGCAATATCTCCGTCGTTTTAGCCTCGTTTACGCTGAACTTTGAGTATGTTGTAGCTGAGACAATTAGCTATCTCACGTGTGCCCTTCATTTTGTCTCAAACTTTAGTTGGAACAGCCCATCTATACTTGTTCCAAACAAGTATTACAAATCTAGTTCTGTTTGTAATCAGACCTGTTACGAGGCAACCATATAACACAATTATGATCACTTGTACTAATAGGAGACAAAATATTAACCTCTTTGTACAAAGAACTATTATTGATTATTATTTTGTCCAGCATGTTCTCACCCCTTGTAGCTTGAGTAACAACTTGTTTAAAGCCACCAACGTTTAAGATTGGCTGGGTGTCGAAATCGTTAAAATCCCCTAAAATTGAGATGCCAGCTTCAGGGTATCTAACAAGCAGGCTGTCAATTGCAGTAAATAGATGATCAGTATAAAGGTGTGCATTAGGGGTTCTCGGAGGGATGTAGATGACACAGACGATCAGGCTAGCTACAATTCGCGGTAACCGTGGTGGCCTCATGTGTATCCATAATGCTTCAACTCCGTCAGGTATCGGGACGTCAAGGATGCTTGCCTGAAGATAATGTTTGGCGTAAAGGGCTACCCCTCCACCTGAACGGTCTTCCCTCGGTTTGGAGAAGAGCGAAAAACCGGGCACTGCAAACATTTCCAGTGGGATATCATAATTGTACCATGTTTCGGTGACAGCTATGGCATCAACATTATTGACATCATCCACTACAACTAAATCCTCATATTTATTCCTTAGAGATCTGCAATTAGATAAAAGGACAACTGGAGTATCATACTTTTTAGGCGAAATGCAAGACTGTGGTATTACGTCAACTTTAATCAAGCAGGCAGGTAAAGATTCCTCCCTACAACGTCGAGGTGGTAGTCGAGGTCGGATGCGAACCGGAATTGAAATTGGAAAAGAACGATGGCGTTGCTTTCTGATGCCTCCCCGTTTTCCTCGATGACGTGTATGTTTCCGTGTTTGAGTAAGAACACTGTTACTGTTACATAACGGTCGCAAATTGTAAAGTTCGGAAATTGAGTATCGGATAAAAGAATCCTTGTTGCAGTGGTTGTCATGGCGAAAATCTAATGAAGGGCCCATGTTGGGGTTGATATCACCACATGAAAGGAGTTCAATCTGGAAGGAAGACTCGCCATTGGTATAGTAAAGTATTGGATGCTTAAGGTACTTAAGATGGCGAAGGCATACTTTTCTAGATGTGGAGTAGGGTTAATTACTTTGTGTTGCTACGTTGTGTTCATATAGGAAATATACCCCTAGGCAAATACACACAGGCAATAGGAGAACGAAAGTTGCATTCCACATGATAGCGTTCACCCAACCACACGCTATTCACATACGTCCATTGTCTTTTCAACATGTTCAAGGCTGAGTGACCAGCGGGAAATTTGAAAGTACTGTACAGTGTCGTGCTGGTATCGCAAGATGGTCGTGTAGAGTACAATGTATAAAGTCAATGGCGTACACCAAAAAAGTCAAAACACTCATAAACGTTGATAAACAATCTTTTACATAACTTACATGGTCCAGATATATCAGTTCATATACAGTAGTAGAATTCTCAGCATCTGAGACTTAAAGATGTAGGAAAAGCGATGAAAATACGGTGCAAAGTCATGTAAAGAGAGAGCTCAACATAAAGACGTGCTGCCTGTGAGGCGCCATCTATGCAGGTTTTGAGCAATTCCCTATTCCCGGAGCAATATGACTCAATTTCATTTTCTATAAAAATTATGTAAATGCAACAAACAAAAAAAACAAAAATCGTATTCACATTGTAGATTCAATGTAATGGTGTCGGGAAATGTATTTCGCGATCTTGGATCACCAAGTTAACATTACTCACATTCATGTCACATGGAGGGACGAAGGAAAATTGCGTTTAGTAGGCCTTTTTCGGGGATAAATGTAACATTTGATAATGGCCGAAAAGGGCATTATAAAAACTGGTGTCAACCAACATCTTTACACATGAGTCGTCGATTTCGGTTGTGTTATTAAAATGTGTAATTTAAATGCTCAAGTAATAAAAAAAAAAGAAGAAGATATGTTTGCATGCCGGTTACTTTTAGCACGTTCACGAACACGTCAAAGGCCGCATCAGCCCTAGTCCAGATTCAGTCCGTCCTTTGTTTTTATTCTTCTATCACACGCATCGATCCCACAGACAGTGCGGTCTCTCTACTGATTGCGCATTAATCTCCCAAGTTTCCGTCCACACGATTAAGAGGAATGGCTACGTCTACTTTCAACGTGGAGGGTGTTATCTTATCAGCTGATTGGGCGCTCTACACGGAAACGGTACAGAAGCAGGACTACATCAGTCCCTGTGGTTGCGTCAGCAAATGAGGCCTTGAGTGCAATGGACATTAGTGAGTCCAGGAAACTATGTTTAATAAGTTTTCAATCGTCGTTAATCAGTAATTATATGTTAAAGTATTTATACAAATGTTTAAAGATAGTATCTCTCATTTCTTTCATTTAAAGATCGTTGTGATGAAGGCCCTGATAAGGATCCTCCGGACGTGACGTGTTCGAATATTAGTCTCCCAATCACCGAACCCAATACCTTCTTTGGGCTGACTCGTGGTTATAATTTTACATACACGGATGCCAATCCGAGTCTCAGTGATGTAACCTATAATGTAACCATTGGAATATCGGGAGACCTATATGCACCAGGTTACACCCCTGTAACAATGTTTGCAATCGACGTTTGTAACAACTCGGCATCCTGTCTATTCCACGTAGAGAACACACGCAAGTATTCTCTGATTTTCATGTTATCTGATGTACATGCGTGCGTAAATATGTGTGCATTTTTTAAGTTAAATGATTCGGCCCGTACTCTCCTTTGCTTTTTTGCAGAACTGACACTGAAGATTTAGTTTAGACAATCTTGGAAGTAAACACATTAAAAAAAGTTTCAACAGAAAGGGTCCAACGTAAGAATTTTAACGCTTTCTCTTTCAACTAATTATGTCTCAATAAGGTAAAAGAGTAAAATTGACCTGGCTATATAATCTGTTGATGACTTTCACTACTTGCTATTTTAAGTGATTTCATATTAACTTTTTTAAGATCCTCTATGTGTACATTGAGTCTCTCTTTAAGAATGTATGATTAATTTCCGCTTTTCATTTCATTCAATTTTTTATTGACATTACAGTTACCGAGCTGCCCGTGAACTGTCCAGACTTGAATCGCAATTTAAGCACAGATGTGGACCAAGCGACGTATACCTTCAAGTTTAACTCAGATTTCGGAGCAGATAACGTCACCAAATCTGTAGATAGTTACAGATATCACGGAGATGGTGTATCGGTTAATCTTACTCTAGGAGGTTCCCCACTTGGAAGCAGTGTGTCAATAGGAACCCATGAAGTGGTTGCCCTCATCTATGATGACGTATTGAATAAGACATGCACGGGGACCTCTGTTGTCGAAGGTACTATGAATAGATCTATTCACGCCAATGTTGTTTTGAACATGTTTGTTTACGTTTACCCATAAGCGTCTTAGGTGCACCTCATTTTCATGGGGTAAAGATCGAGAATGATTCTTTTAACATATTTTAAAGGTAATACAAAGTTTTGATAAGGGGTCATGAATTTGGTTCAAATGAACATAAATGGAAGCATATGCGATCCTTCAATATTTAGTGATCGTTGTCGCGGTTGAAATCGAGTCTAAAGTTATGAAATTATGAATAATACACTCTGTATGTTGTATAGCTCCCTCTCAAGGTCAAGATAGTATTTAAGCTATAAAACATGTTTTTTTTGACAAAAATTGACCGATTAGCTATTCCCGTTCGGAAATTATATATCACAACTACATATTCTGAGATTTTCATTGTGTCAGCTACCATTGAACGGCCGTAGGCGCTATTTCTAGTTTATCAAAATTTATCGGGAGAACCGGTTAATTATTATATATTAAATTTTTCTCAAAAGCGAAAGTGTTTTAGGAGCTAAATTTTCTAGTAATTATAATACATCCACAGGGGCATCCAAATATATCAAGATTTTAAAGAATCACTATCCACCCAATTTTGAAAATTTCCCAAAACTTTGTATTACCTTTAACACGATCACAAAGAAGTTAAGAAATATACGTAATTAAAACATCCATTGCCTATTGTATTCTAAATAGAAACATATATAAACATCTTTTTGTAATTTGTGTATTGAAACATTTTCGATTCATTTACATTTTTATTCACTTTTATCATTTCTTCTAGACACATATCCTCCTATTGTGACATGTTTGAATGTAACTCTCCCTTCCGAGTCACCGAACACCTTTTCTGGATTGACGAATGGTACAACCTATAACTACACAGATGCAAGTACTGACCCGAATGGAGTGACTTATAACGTTACACTAGATGTTGATCTGTTTCCTCCAGGATACACACCAGTAACAATGTTTGCGGTCGATGCATTTAACAACTCAAAATCCTGCCTATTCTACGTACAGAACACACGTAGGTCTTATGGGACTTTGTTCCATGAAGATTATTATTCGTCAGTGATAAAGCAATTATTAGCGATGTTACAATCAGTTACTGAATGAACTTGCAACTGCTACGCGACATTTTCCAAAATCCCACTGGATTATTTGGGATGTCTAATTCCCCCTGATAAAGTACGTTGCACTGCAAATCTTGAGATTTTCCCATTTCTGATATCGGTACTTGAATTACAATTTAGCAAAAGAATTTCTTACATACACTGTCGCTCATAAAGGTGGAATATTTTAGTTTTACCCCAATTTATGGAATTATTTTAAAAATTATTTAAAAATAATAGATCTACATAAAAGTATACATTCTCAGATTTTATTGAATAATAATTTGCCAATGTGTGTTTTGCGGGACTGCTAAAGCATGTGTATGCTACTATGCTTATTTACTAGGGGACCTACGCCCTTCAGTCATAAATTACAGTAATGAGGATTAATGCCCCACAAAAGGGCACTAATATAGGATATCGACACGGTTTTGATCCTGGGGCCTCACAGTTACGAGGCTATTGTTTTGTCATTGAACCATGACTGTACGCAGCGGGGGCTAGGGTAGGGGGCAGTTTCCAGAAATTTAAAAAAAAAAAAAAAATGCAATAAATTTTCAATAATTTATTGTATTTTACCCCGGTCCCCAACATAAAATAATCCTCTGGACGGCCATGCATTATGGCTGAAGGCATGGGCACACAGAAGATTTTTTATGTTGGGAACCGGGGTAAAATGCAATAAATTATTGAAAATTTATTGCATTTTCTGTTTTTTATTTTATTTATGGAAACTGCCCCCTACCCTAGCCCCCGCTGCGTACAGTCATGGTTCAATGACAAAGCAATGGCCTCGTAACTGTGAGGCCCCAGGATCAAAACCGTGTTGATGTGCTATATTAGTGCCCTTTTGTGGGGCATTAATCCTCATTACTGTCATTTATGACTTAAGGGCATAGGTCCCCTAGATGATAAGCATAGTAGCATACACATGCTTTAGCAATCACTCAAAACACACATTGGCAAATTACTATTCAATAAAATCTGAGAATGTATACTATTATCTAGATCTACTATTTTTAAATTATTTTTAAAATAATTCCATAAATTGGGATAAAAAAAAAATATTCCACCTTTATGAGCGACAGTGTAAAAGTAGACAGTTTTTGCGCAAATTTCGAAAACTTAAGAATTTGAAAACTGTATTTTTCTTACATCTACCTATACAAACCGAGTTACCAACCTTCTTTTATTATCAATGTTATCTTGACATGCAGTTAGCGAGCTGCCTGCGAACTGTCCAGACTTGAATCGCAATGTAAGCACAGACGTGGACCAAGCGACGTATACCTTTAGCCTAGATTTCGGAGCAGATAACGTCACCAAATCTGTAGATAGTTACAGATATCACGGAGATGGTGTATCGGTTAATCTTACACTAGGAGGTTCCCCACTTGGAAGCAGTGTGTACATAGGAACCCACGAAGTGGTTGCCCTAATCTATGATGACGTATTGAATAAGACATGCACGGGGTCCTCCGTTGTCGAAGGTACTATGAATAGATATATTCACGCCAGTGTTTTTCTGAATATGTTTGTTTACGTTTACCCATAAGCTTCTTAGGTGCATCTCATTTTCATGGGCTAAAGATCGAGAATGATTCTTTTAACACATTTTAACACAATCACAAAGATTTTTGGAGAAATATAGGTAATTAAAACATCCATTGCCTATTGTATTCCAAATAGAAACAAAGGTAAACATCTTTTTGTAATTTGTGTATTGAAACATTTTCGATTCATTTAAATTTTTATTCACTTTTATCATTTCTTCTAGACACATATCCTCCAATTGTGACATGTTTGAATGTAACTCTCCCTTCCGAGTCACCGAACACCTTTTCTGGATTGACGAATGGTACAACCTATAACTACACAGATGCAAGTACTGACCCGAATGGAGTGACTTATAACGTTACACTAGGTGTTGATCTGTTTCCTCCAGGATACACACCAGTTACAATGTTTGCGGTCGATGCATTTAACAACTCAGAATCCTGCCTATTCTACGTACAGAACACACGTAGGTCTTATGGGACTTTGTTCCATGAAGAGTATTATTCGTCAGTGATAAAGCAATTATTAGCGATGTTACAATCAGTTACTGAATGAACTTGCAACTGCTACGCGACATTTTCCCAAATCCCACTTGGTTATTCGGGAGGGTCTAATTCCCCCCTGATAAAGTACGTTGCACTTCAAATCTTGAGATTTTCCCATTTCTGATATCGGTACTTGAATTACAATTTAGCAAAAGAATTTCTTACATAAAAGTAGACAGTTTTTGCGCAAATTTCGAAAACTTAAGAATTTGAAAACTTAATTGTTCTTACATCTACCTATACAAACCGAGTTACCAACCTTCTTTTATTATCAATGTTATCTTGACATGCAGTTAGCGAGCTGCCTGTGAACTGTCCAGACTTGAATCGCAATGTAAGCACAGATGTGGACCAAGCGACGTATACCTTTAACCTAGATTTCGGAGCAGATAACGTCACCAAATCTGTAGATAGTTACAGATATCACGGAGATGGTGTATCGGTTAATCTTACACTAGGAGGTTCCCCACTTGGAAGCAGTGTGTACATAGGAACCCACGAAGTGGTTGCCCTAATCTATGATGACGTATTGAATAAGACATGCACGGGGTCCTCCGTTGTCGAAGGTACTATGAATAGATATATTCACGCCAGTGTTTTTCTGAATATGTTTGTTTACGTTTACCCATAAGCTTCTTAGGTGCATCTCATTTTCATGGGCTAAAGATCGAGAATGATTCTTTTAACACATTTTAACACAATCACAAAGATTTTTGGAGAAATATAGGTAATTAAAACATCCATTGCCTATTGTATTCCAAATAGAAACAAAGGTAAACATCTTTTTGTAATTTGTGTATTGAAACATTTTCGATTCATTTAAATTTTTATTCACTTTTATCATTTCTTCTAGACACATATCCTCCAATTGTGACATGTTTGAATGTAACTCTCCCTTCCGAGTCACCGAACACCTTTTCTGGATTGACGAATGGTACAACCTATAACTACACAGATGCAAGTACTGACCCGAATGGAGTGACTTATAACGTTACACTAGGTGTTGATCTGTTTCCTCCAGGATACACACCAGTTACAATGTTTGCGGTCGATGCATTTAACAACTCAGAATCCTGCCTATTCTACGTACAGAACACACGTAGGTCTTATGGGACTTTGTTCCATGAAGAGTATTATTCGTCAGTGATAAAGCAATTATTAGCGATGTTACAATCAGTTACTGAATGAACTTGCAACTGCTACGCGACATTTTCCCAAATCCCACTGGGTTATTCGGGAGGTCTAATTCCCCCCTGATAAAGTACGTTGCACTTCAAATCTTGAGATTTTCCCATTTCTGATATCGGTACTTGAATTACAATTTAGCAAAAGAATTTCTTACATAAAAGTAGACAGTTTTTGCGCAAATTTCGAAAACTTAAGAATTTGAAAACTTAATTGTTCTTACATCTACCTATACAAACCGAGTTACCAACCTTCTTTTATTATCAATGTTATCTTGACATGCAGTTAGCGAGCTGCCTGTGAACTGTCCAGACTTGAATCGCAATGTAAGCACAGATGTGGACCAAGCGACGTATACCTTTAACCTAGATTTCGGAGCAGATAACGTCACCAAATCTGTAGATAGTTACAGATATCACGGAGATGGTGTATCGGTTAATCTTACACTAGGAGGTTCCCCACTTGGAAGCAGTGTGTACATAGGAACCCACGAAGTGGTTGCCCTAATCTATGATGACGTATTGAATAAGACATGCACGGGGACCTCCGTTGTCGAAGGTACTATGAATAGATATATTCACGCCAGTGTTTTTCTGAATATGTTTGTTTACGTTTACCCATAAGCTTCTTAGGTGCATCTCATTTTCATGGGCTAAAGATCGAGAATGATTCTTTTAACACATTTTAACACAATCACAAAGATTTTTGGAGAAATATAGGTAATTAAAACATCCATTGCCTATTGTATTCCAAATAGAAACAAAGGTAAACATCTTTTTGTAATTTGTGTATTGAAACATTTTCGATTCATTTAAATTTTTATTCACTTTTATCATTTCTTCTAGACACATATCCTCCAATTGTGACATGTTTGAATGTAACTCTCCCTTCCGAGTCACCGAACACCTTTTCTGGATTGACGAATGGTACAACCTATAACTACACAGATGCAAGTACTGACCCAAATGGAGTGACTTATAACGTTACACTAGGTGTTGATCTGTTTCCTCCAGGATACACACCAGTAACAATGTTTGCGGTCGATGCATTTAACAACTCAGAATCCTGCCTATTCTACGTACAGAACACACGTAAGTCTTATGGGACTTTGTTCCATGAAGAGTATTATTCGTCCAGTGATAAAGCAATTATTAGCGATGTTACAATCAGTTACTGAATGAACTTGCAACTGCTACGCGACATTTTCCCAAATCCCACTGGGTTATTCGGGAGGTCTAATTCCCCCCTGATAAAGTACGTTGCACTTCAAATCTTGAGATTCTCACATTTCTGATATCGGTACTTGAATTACAATTTAGCAAAAGAATTTCTTACATAAAAGTAGACAGTTTTTGCGCAAATTTCGAAAACTTAAGAATTTGAAAACTGTATTTTTCTTACATCTACCTATACAAACCGAGTTACCAACCTTCTTTTATTATCAATGTTATCTTGACATGCAGTTAGCGAGCTGCCTGCGAACTGTCCAGACTTGAATCGCAATGTAAGCACAGACGTGGACCAAGCGACGTATACCTTTAGCCTAGATTTCGGAGCAGATAACGTCACCAAATCTGTAGATAGTTACGGATATCACGGAGATATTGTATCGGTTAATCTTACACTAGGAGGTTCCCCACTTGGGAGCAGTGTGTACATAGGAACCCACGAAGTGGTTGCCCTCATCTATGATGACGTATTGAATAAGACATGCACGGGGACCTCCGTTGTCGAAGGTACTATGAATAGATATATTCACGCCAGTGTTTTTCTGAATATGTTTGTTTACGTTTACCCATAAGCTTCTTAGGTGCATCTCATTTTCATGGGCTAAAGATCGAGAATGATTCTTTTAACACATTTTAACACAATCACAAAGATTTTTGGAGAAAGATAGGTAATTAAAACATCCATTGCCTATTGTATTCCAAATAGAAACATATGTAAACATCTTTTTGTAATTTGTGTATTGAAACATTTTCGATTCATTTAAATTTTTATTCACTTTTATCATTTCTTCTAGACACATATCCTCCAATTGTGACATGTTTGAATGTAACTCTCCCTTCCGAGTCACCGAACACCTTTTCTGGATTGACGAATGGTACAACCTATAACTACACAGATGCAAGTACTGACCCGAATGGAGTGACTTATAACGTTACACTAGATGTTGATCTGTTTCCTCCAGCATACACACAAGTAACAATGTTTGCGGTCGATGCATTTAACAACTCAGAATCCTGCCTATTCTACGTACAGAACACACGTAGGTCTTATGGGACTTTGTTCCATGAAGATTATGATTCGTCCAGTGATAAAGCAATTATTAGCGATGTTACAATCAGTTACTGGATGAACTTGCAACTGCTACGCGACATTTTGCAAAATCCCACTTGGTTATTCGGGAGGGTCTAATTCCCCCCTGATAAAGTACGTTGCACTGCAAATCTTGAGATTTTCCCATTTCTGATATCGGAACTTCAATTAGAATTTAGCAAAAGATTTTTTTTACATACTGGTAGAAATTTTTTGCGCAAATTTCGAAAACTTAAGAATTTGAAAACTTAATTGTTCTTACATCTACCTATACAAACCGAGTTACCAACCGTCTTTTTTTATCAATGTTATCTTGACATGCAGTTACCGAGCTGCCTGTGAACTGTCCAGACTTGAATCGCAATGTAAGCACAGATGTGGACCAAGCGACGTATACCTTTAACCTAGATTTCGGAGCAGATAACGTCACCAAATCTGTAGATAGTTACAGATATCACGGAGATGGTGTATCGGTTAATCTTACACTAGGAGGTTCCCCACTTGGAAGCAGTGTGTCAATAGGAACTCATGGAATAGTTGCCCTTATCTATGATGACGTATTGAATAAGACATGCGCAGGAACATATAATATTCAAGGTAATATAAGTCATATCATTCACAGATATGGTGAATATTGAGAGAGCAGAATAAATGATATTGCAATATGCGTTTAAACAGGAAGTGAATCGTCATTACGAAAATAAGTTTATTTTCCAATTCATAAATATTTGATAATAAGTGCCAACAAGATATTAGACAAAATATTCAAATATAAAGTTGCTCTGTCAAATGCATTTTTTCCTTTTGTTGTCTCATACGTTACCACGTATTGTGGTATATCACACGCAATGTTCATTTTCATCCAAGTGTTTATTGATATTTTTGTGCTGTTAACTTTACATACAGGGTACATAATAATAGTAATAACAATAATGGCATCGATACTACAAATGATAATGATAATATTAATAGTACTACTGCTACCACTAATGATAATAGTTATTATCATTATTATTAGTAGTAGTAGTATCTTAATATTAATAACAATAGCGACTTGTTGACTGTTCATATCCGTCACGCAGTCATGTTTATAGTGCTTAGACTTCATTATCCTCGTCATATCCGAGTCATCAAGGTAAAAAGCACTAAAACATATAAGTTACATATTTACACCAGGGAGGAGAGTGGCAATATTAGGCTAACGTGTGGGAAAAAAAACGTAAGCTACGGTCACAAAGGTTCGTACGAACGATGCGTTCGTACGAATCTTCCCGTTTTCCATTGTCTTTCCGAATTTCCATTGTCTGAAAATCGTACGGCGTTCGTAGCAGTTCGTAATGGCATTTGTAACCGAGGCTTTAATGCTGGGATATTAGAATCTCGTAACTTGTGATCTACAGTACGATGGTTTATTCACTAGGCCACATTTGTACACAACTCATACATATCGATTTTAATCCTAGATATGGCACAAAAAATGGCATTATTCAATCATACTTTTCGGTATATCATGAAAAATTTATATAAATTAACAGCATCATATTCATCGATTTACTTTGACAGATGTTGAATCCCCGTTTATAACGTGTTCCAACATTACTGTACCGTTTGGTAACGTTGTGCATAATTATGACGCAACTGTTTTGGATAATGTCGATGAGCTGCCGTCACTTCGGGTTGATTTTGCTCCACAGCAACCGGGTCAAAGATTAGATCCAGGTGTCAATGAAATATCAGCAACTGTCACCGATTCAGCTGGAAACATCAATAGCACCATCTGTTATATCGATATACAAAGTGAGTTTTTATTATTACACACTCTAACATAACGCTTTCTGCATTGCCCATGTAAAAAATTTGGTTAATGGAAATGCCTAGTAGTAGCTTGGTACTTCGGACATTCCCATTGTTACTGAAATTGCACGATTTCCGTACAATCTCTGAGCAGCCTCTTTACGGATTGACCTCGGCCTTCCCACGAGGGCCAATACAAGGAATGACATGATGCTCGTAGATAACGTAAACACAAACATCGTAGCCCGTTATCTCATACAATGCCCCCAAAATCGCACGAAAATCGTAGACCAATTTATCGTACGACGCCCGGGACAAATGTGAACTAATGCCGTACGATAAATTAGTCTACGATTTTTCGTGTGATTTGGGAGGCATCGTAGGAGGATACGGCGTACGATGTTTGTGTTTACATTATCTACGAGCATCGTGCCATTTCTTGTATTGGCCCTCATGGGCAGGCCGGGGCAAATCCGTACAGAGGCTGCTCGGAGATTGTACAGAAATCGTGCAACTTCAATGCAGTAACCATGCAGTCTCCGCCGCCTCCGCATGGAAATCGGATAGAGCCCGTGCAGCTTCCGTGCAAAGGTTGCGCGGAGAAGGCGCGATGACCGTGCAGCCGACGTGCCGTTTTTAAGCGTTTTTGCCTCCATCTTCACCTTAAAAATCGTGTGTTTGCTGCACGATCATTATTTTTGGATTGCTTTGTATTTCTTTGTTTTTATCCTTGAGTTTATCCTCTTCTCTTTCGTCATGTATTTCTTTGTATTAATCATTAAGTCTATCCTCTTCTTAATCATTGAATCTACCCTCTTCTCTTTCGTTATGTATTTCTTTGTTGTTATCATTGAGTCTATTCTCTTCTCTTTCGTTATGTATTTTTTTGTTTTAATCGTTGAGTGTATCCTCTTATCTTTTGTTATGCATTTATTTGTTTTAATCATTCAATCTATCCTCTTATCTTCCGTTATGCATTTCTTTGTTTTAATCGTTGATTCTATCCTCTTCTCTTACGTTATGTATTTCTTTCTTTTAATCATTGAGTCTATCCTCTTCTCTTTCGTTGTGTATTTCTTTGTTTTAATCATTGAGTCTATCCTCATCTCTTTCGTTATGTATTTGTTTGTTTTTCATTATGTATTTCTTTAATCGTTCGCTAGAGTCCTTCAATCTATCCTTACCTCTTTGGTCATGTATTTCTTTGTTTTTCCCTTTATTTCTCCTTCAATCTATCCTTTTCTCTTTCATTATTTTGTTCTTTGTTTTTAATCCCTAAGTCCGTCCATTTCTTATGTTTTCCTTCTCCATATCTTCTTCACTCTCCTGATGTATTTCTTTTTTCCCCTTTTGTGTCCCCGTTTCTATCATGTTCCCTTGCCTGGGCGTACGTGCTTGCACATGTTACTGCTAGTGATTGTAAGTGTGCGCTGACGACTTAGACTCTTTTTCCAGAGCACCTCTAGGAATTTGTTCGCGAAAATGGCTAAACAGTTGTGTAAAAAAAAAAATAAGATGCGTACACACCTGTTTGACCATTTTCGCCAAGTAAAATCATGGAAGTGCTCTGGTGAAAGAGTCTATTCGTTAACGCACACTTACAATCAACAGCAGCAGTATAGTGTGCACAATATTATGTGGAAGCACGTACATGTCCAAGGGAAGGCTAGATGATAAAAAAAGGGAAAACGAAGAAATACATGAGAAGAGTGGAGAGGATATGAAGAAGGAAAAACAAGAAAATACATAAGGAAAGAGAAGGGGATAGATCAAAGGAAAAACTAAGAAATACATAACGGAAGAGAAGAGGATGTAGATTAAAGGAAGAACAAAGAAATAGGGCATACAATAACCGCTACATAACGAAAGAGAAGAGAATAGATTGAAGCTAGAAAACAAAGAAAAACATGACGAAAGAGAAGAGGATAAATTGAAGGAAAAACAAAGAAATACATAAGGGAAAAAAAGAATCGTGTAGGGCTTCAAACACCTTAATAAATGTAGCCAATCTGCTAGCTGCACGCGCGAGTTTGTACAGCTCTAACAATCCAAAAGACTCTCCAGTCGTTCGCACAGTATATTTGACTTAACTGGCTAAACAGTTGTGTAAAAAAAAAAATATGCGCTAGCGCGCCCGTGCAGTCTGCGCAGCCTCGGCAGGGAAATCGTACGGAGCCCGTGTAGCTTCCGTGCAGAGGTCGAGCACTTCCCCATGTTCACCGAAAAATCGTGCGTTTGCTGCACGATCATCGAGAGGCTTGCGCGATGCCCGTGCGTGGATCATGCGATGCAACATATGACATGTTTACGGGCTACGGGCTTACGATTTTTCAAACTCCGCAAAACAAAAACGTAGAGGCCGCGGATATCTCACGGCCGCCTTCTGCCGCCGTATGGAGGCCACACGGAAAAGGGGATACGGGCAGGATAGGGCTCCGTAGACTAATCGCAGGCCAAATGTAATCTAGGCATCAGAGCAGTTCCACGGCGACCATACGTCGGCCGTACGAAGGCCTTGTGTTTGCAATGCGGCTGCCCTAGGGCCTTATGAATTAAAATTGACTTTTGTAGAACCTACAAAATTGCGGCGGCTGCAGGAATTCTACGGCCGCCCTAGGGTAGCTTTAGGCGACCATGCGTCATCACTTCAAAGGCCGTACGGCAGCCGCAGGTTTTCTGTCTCCACAAATTCAGAATACGCCGTGTGGCAACCCTAATATATGGGACCGCTACCGTATGTGACCCTGGCAATGCTGAGTCGGCCTTATGATAGCTATGGGTCGTAGAAAGTTTATACCACACGGCCGCGGCGGCAAATGTGACTGAGGTATGAGGCATAAACAAACATGGTGCAAGAGGTGCACTGCGCATAGTTAGTGCCCTCATGTTGTCATCAGTAATGCAAATATTCATTGTATAAATGAGCTGATACATCATGAAAAATTAATATATATGAGGAAAACTAATCGCTGTGAATGCGTATATATATATATATATATATAAAATGACGTATGTATATCTTATATCTGTAACGAAATAAAAAGTTCCAAATGTGGGATATATAAATTTACATTGCAGAGAAGGTAAGATGTGACATTACTGGTCAGAATGCTAGCTAAGGCAAACGCTAGTCAATCCATCTCTTTTTAGAAATATTCTTTCCCGCCAAAATAAATTAGATTCAAAACCATATTTGATAACATTATATTCATTTCATTTGTATTTTTCATCCATTTATTTATTTATCTGTGATATATTTCAAGTGATTCTGAGCCTAATTCTATTTTTTTTTATATCTCTCCTCATGTTTTTCTTCTCTGAAGTGAGAGAGTTGCCGGTCGAGATTTTGCAGGCATTCGCTGTTCCTGTTAGAAACACATACTTTCTATATTTCACTGTTCGCCTCAACGAGGGCCTGACCTCATACAATTTCTCGTTCTATGGTGACATCATATATGACCCCATTGTTGTTAATGGAATGGAAGAATTTCAGCCAACAGGTCTGTCGCCTGGTGTTAACAACATCAGGATTAAAGCAACAGATGGAGTCTTGTCAAAAACCATCGAGTTTGTTCTAAATGTCACAAGCAATCTAACAGGTGAATCTATTACATATGAATGGTTTTTAATAGACAGCTCCATTAAGTAAAAAGGTGATAAAA
This sequence comes from Strongylocentrotus purpuratus, assembly GCF_000002235.5. Taxonomy (NCBI): domain Eukaryota; kingdom Metazoa; phylum Echinodermata; class Echinoidea; order Camarodonta; family Strongylocentrotidae; genus Strongylocentrotus; species Strongylocentrotus purpuratus. The sequence continues at coordinate 12,825,181 of NW_022145613.1, read as the reverse complement.
TGTTGGGTGTTTTAATTTGTGTCTTTCAATAGATGTTTCCCACACTACTGGAAGTTAGTGCACAGAACTTAAATGCATTTACCTACATCTATCTTATCATATTGGACCTACTACAAATGGACACTGATCGGTTCCATAATACATGCATGCACCTGACTCTGACAAAAGTATCATAATGACATTCCAAACATGCTTCCAAACTTTGATCTCATCACGACCACCGCCAGTCAGCCATAACAAAAACAGAACTGTGACTGGAACTCTACAAAATGCCTGCGCAAAAGAAACTAAATCGCTAAAAAATCACGGAAATGCATGTGCAGTTGTGGCGTACGTATCAATGTTGACGTATATGAAGTTTTCAATTGAAAATTAGAAGTAATTTACAAGAGAAACCTGTAAATTTGGCTGCAACACAATGATTTTAAACTTCATTTTAAAACTTACCCTATCCATTTCCAAGGAATAGAAGGTAATAGGACAGTAAAGAGTATGTGTTCTTCGAAAGTATGGCAAGTCCAGATGTATGCCCACCAGTGTCCACTTCTTTTATAATCAATCTAATACCACACAAATTGTCATACTTTGGGGTTCACTGCTCCTCTAATTGGTCTTAAATCACGATATTTTTCCTGAAACTACACTCTGGGCCCTGGCCCAGCGAAAAGAATCTGAAGAAATGTGAAAGGTTCTTTTGTCTGTGATGGTGCGTGATTACATAATCAACATTGTCGCGTCAAATGAATGTCCTCATCAACATACACATTCGGGACTTTTAGCTTTGCACGACGAGAACGTGGACTGCCACGTGTGACATCCTTTTAAGGCAATCTGACGTCCTTTTAAGGAACTGGCAGTGCCTTAAAAGAACGTCACATTGCCTTCAAAGGATGTCACATGTGGCAGTCCACGTTCTCGTTGTGCAAATCTAAAAGTCCCTATTATCAGGTGGCGGTGGTCATGATGTGGTCAAAGAAAGACTTTAATTTTTAGTCCATCTGTAGTAGGGCCCATGATCATATCAATATTTAAAGAAAATGCATCTTAAATACTCTATATCTCTGGCTAGTGAAAAAGAACTTACAAGCTTGATTAAAACGTTATGTATATAGTGAACAGAATAAGTTATGGTCTGCATTAAATAAACTAAATACAAACAAAAACAAACAATTTTTTTTGAAAATTCTGCCCACCTTAAAGATACTATGTCCCTTTTGCAGCCAACATCAAATTATGTAGAACTTTGCAGGAATTATGAATATGTCATGTATGTATGTGAAGTTTAAACGTTAGCAGTGTTCTAATATTCATATTATGCAAGGAAACCGTTTACTTGCTGTTTACTTACTGTCATACACTATTGAGTGACTGACTGGCTTTTTTCCTTCTTTGGTAATAACATACATGAAATGAGCTGTAAAGGGTACATGAGCATATTTTGTCTACATCAATAATCCACTTCTTGTAATGGTCAAATTGAACTGATTGAATATTTGCGCAGCATAAAACGTACGACCATTCGGTACAATGGTGTGAAAATCAGACTATTACTTTACTGGCTGTATAGCTCTTTAGTCCATTCGACAACTAATAGTCGTCATTTTCCCTCTTAAAGACATTTTCAAGCACCCCTTTTTTTTAGGGAAGTTCTAATTAATATTATCTTTAAAATGCCATTGGAATTTAACCTTTTCAATTTTGTTTGGCCTGCAAATAGGACACAGTACATTTAAGACGTAGAAATCAAGTTTAAAACAAGAGGTGGGCCTATTTTAACAAAACTAATTTTAATTATTTCGCTTGAAATTGTTATTTCTATCTGAATCGATTTAAATCCAACATTGCCCGAGTATATACTGTTTTCATATAACGAATTTAAAAATTTAAAAATAGCACCGGAAAATTCGAATTCAAGTCAATTCAAGTCAAGAGCTGTTGTAATGTCGCTTGTCATTTAGATCATTTAGTATCTTTTTCTTTTGATTTGTTTTCTTCTCTTGAAATAGTAAATTATGCACTGCCTGGAAACGTGATTCTGGCAAGAATTAATGGTACCACAGCAACGTTTATGCAAGACCTATTGGATGACACAACTACGACTTTTAAAAACGTTGCATTGGAGCTCCAAGCACAGGTAAGAGAGCGAAATAAAATAAACTTCAAGATAGTTCTTCCACAAGAATTCTGTGAAGGTTCGTTTCTTCTTTTCTTGTTGTTTGCACCTTGGGGAGGGGGAGGGGCATGTTACGTATCTTGATTCACTTACTTTAATGGAAAACAATATGTTTTAGACTAGTATATGTCATACAATATATATGCGTGTGTGTGTGTGAGCGTGTGTACATGTGCGTGTGTTTGTTTGTGTGCGTTTTGTATTTTTCACAATCCTCAAGATCAAAAGTTTGTTGGTTTGTTTGTCTGGGGCTATTTTTTTTAGCACTGTGTTTCCCCTTTGATACAAACCAAGTTCAGAGTTTTATAGAAATACATGTATATAGTATGAATTTCTCCTTTGTTGTTATGGTTGATTATGAAACTGTATAAAATATACGGTAAGAATGTTACTCTCTTCAAGCGCGACCACCAAACACATCTGTCTTACCAAAAGATCCTTAAGTGAACATATTTTGGTATATAACACGTCCACAACTAATTTCCATTGGGGAAATCCACTCCACTCAATGAAATTAATTATTTGCATTGTCTTCGTCTCTCATTATTCTCCTCAACCCCATCATCTTGTTTTCCTCAGCTCGATGAGATATATCAAAACACATCGGGTTTCATCGGCTCACGAGTCGTCTCCTTCAGGAGTGGAAGTATCATTGCCAATTTCATTCTCATTTTCAATCCAACATCGAGCATAAGTGAAGTGGAAGCTAATGAAATTTTTAGAAGCGCATTGACATCTGATGCTGAGATCACTAGCGGTTCCGGACTGTTCCTTACATCACTCACCGCGTTCAACATTTCATGTGAGTTTTTTTTTTAACGATATGCGACCTATTGCACACGGTTTAACATTGAGATTGCGTTATCATCCAGGCGTTAGTAAATTGAATTGTCAGGAGACATTAAATTCATGCGCCAATAATTTAATAGGGTGGATTCACAATTGACAACGCCCCCAACGGCAAGCCGCGACAGGCCAATTTTTCAGCTCGCTCATCGACATTTTTAAACCAAATCACTAGCCACCGATCGAAATGACAAAGTGGTCCGAAGTGTGTAAATGCATTTATTGAGATTGATTGTTTTGATATCAGGGCACATTTTTATATTGAATTTTAATGTCGGAACCCACCCATCAATTGATTCTGACAATACAAATGGTAATTTTGTGGCCAAAAAGTGACCGAAATTACCATTATTATTGTTGTTGATGGGGGTCAAGTTGACCACTTCTTTCTAGCATCAGTGCATATTTTTACATAGAATAGGCCCATCAAACCTTCTTTGTTGATAATAAATTACCCCTGACCAAAAGTTCTCATAAATTCCCAAATATCTTATTGTATGAAACATTATTCCCAATTTTCCTTTTTACCTATTATTTCAAAAGTCATTGCACATTCGGCGTCATTATACGCTTAAGCTATGGTCACAATTCAGAACGACGACCGACCGATTTATAGCCTGCTCGGTCACCACTCGGCATCGCCCAACGATTTTTGGAGAAGTAGAGCAGGCTGTAGAACCACAGCGATGCCTGGGCGGTGCCCTGTCGATTTCCCGTTGGTCGCCGGTCGATTTTAGGTAAAAACTGGGCGAAATCGGGGAGCTTCTCCGGGCGGCGTCCCGCAGTGACCGACTGATGACCCTCCGATTCCGGAGCGGTCTCCCACCGGCCACCGGCTGATTTTAAAACAATTGCCCGGCGGCCGGCCAGTGGTCAGCGGGGCACCAAAATACGCTCGGTGCCCGGGAGTTCCACGCTCGGGCAGTGACCTAATCGAGTGGTCGCCGTCGAGCGATTTAGGTCAAAAATCGAAGCCGCTAGGTCAAAGGCTGCCGACGGATTTTGGACTCGCCGCCCAGTGACCGACTGATCTCCCAGCGGTGACCGGGCGGCGACTGCTTGGCAACCTTTGACCTAATGGCTTCGATTTTTGACCTAAATCGCTCGACGGCGAACGCTCGATTAGGTCGGTGCCCGGCCGGCGACCACCCAGGCACCGAGCGTACTTTGGGCGGCGAGTGAAAGTGAGCAGGCGCCGCGCGAATTTTAACTCCGCGCTAAAATCTTTAGCAGCGACCGAGCGATGCCCTAAAAACAAGCGGTGCGCGGGCGGCCGCCGCTCGGTGCCCGGGCGAAATTGGCTCAAAACTCGCCGCCCGGCCCCGAGCAGGCTACTTTTAGTTGTTGTGACCATAGATTTAGTACTCTTGATAAAATAGTGTCTTTTACGTCTTAATTACATATAATTATTGAATCCGTATAACTTTGGTTCTCGATTTTTTTCCTATTGTGTGCAGTCCCCTGTGAAGACTTGACCTGTGAAAACGGCGGTACCTGTATAATAACAAGTGATGTATCACGGGCAAGATGCAGGTATGTTCTCAACTTTTACCTTTTATTTGCCACAAGTGCATATTGGTACATTTAATAGCCGGCCTGCCACGAGTGCTGCTTTGTGAAACATATGTACATTTTGGAATGATTAAACTGTGAACTATTAAAAAAAAAAATTACACACAAGACCTTTCTTTTTGAGTTCGCTTCATGACGGCCTTTTTTTTTTCTTCAAATAATCGTCATAATTTTATACTAGAAATCTTAGAATAAACTACATAAAAAACAGAAAACTGTGGAAAAATATTCTGTGGTACAGGGATATTATCTGAGGGACACTTTTAGCGTTCACACTTTGGCAAGTTCTGTCAAAAATCAAGTGAACGGTGATCCAAATATATATCGGATTACGAGACATGTCATCGACATCGATACAAAGATGATGCACCATGTTATTTATATTGCTTTGCTTTTTTTTTTATACACATTCGTCTGATTTTTTTTAAATCGTTAGATGTACCGAGGGCTGGACCGGGGACCGCTGTCAAACATCCACAAACAGCACACGTAAGTTTATTTTGTATAGTTGTTATCATTACTATCAATTAAATAATTATTGTTATTTTCTTTATCATTATTATTATCATCATTATTGTTATTAATATCATGATGAAATAATCAATTCATGATAATTTTAGAACCATAGCTATCTTGATAAAATACATTTTTTTATTTTCATCTTGATTGAGTATTTATTCCCACCTGCGTTTCATGAAAAAACAACACATTCTTGTATTGTTTACAAGTATATTCATAAATTTAACATTTTTTCAAAAAAAGATGTGATAAATTCTTCCTTTTCTCCCCTCAGCACCCTCTATTGCAGTGATCATCGGAACAACATCAGTTGTATTTTTCTTCTTCATCCTTGCCGTGGTTATCTTCATGCTCGCTTTGAGAAACAGAATGATGATGAAATACCAAGGCAGCTGGGGCCATTCTAGGCCCACAATTATGTTTCAGACTAGAGATTACAATTACGGTAATCATCGGATGTCGTCACGAGGTTGGTTGCTTGGATTTTTCTCCATATAAGTATTCACTTCACAGTTTAAGTTTTGGCCTGAAATATATATATATACCATATATATATATATATAAATAATAAATAATTAGTCGAAAGTCCGGTTTTTAATTAGTTTTAGCCTTTCATGGTTTATTGTTACAGTCCAAAATATTGTGATAGTAAAAAATCAACGAGGTTGTTTTAATTTTTATATTTGCATAATTATGTTTGTGTTTGCCGGCAGCCATTTTGACAATTAGCCCGACTGTCAGGGAAAATGTACCGAGCGGCCATTTTGAAAGAAAAACAAAGGGGAAAAGGGCCTCCTCCTTCCTATTTTTCAAAAAGGTAGGACGCTAAACATGTTTTTTTTAAATTTAGCCTTACTCATTGATTCGGACAATATTGAAATAAAAATTAGTGTGTTGAGTTCATGTAAGTTGGTTGGTAATTCGGTATACATTTAAAATACTTAGTGTTAGACTATACATTTCTTAGGGCATACTTGGTTTCTTTGTAACTGAGATTTCCCTGCATACATATCAACCGGGAGTTGTTGTTGTCGTTGTTGTTTACCAGGAAACCTAATTCCTCATCACGAAGACAGAAGTCGGGACCGCTCCCATCGTAATGATAATATGGACAGGGACATGGCTTTATTTACTCAGTACAAGAGTCGAGAGCAGAGGAGGGCCAGCCAAAATTTTAAGACCGGACCCTCCTTCACTAGACGTGCGCCGGTAAGTGTATGTGGTTGTTCATCAGTGTGCACACAGATCAAAAAGCTAAAAGCGGGATATTTTACCGACATGCTGTCATGTATTTCCAATTGCGGCGAAGGCGTACAAAGGAGTGATTTCCGGTTCCTGTACCCGCCAACATTGCATGCGCGTAATACAACGGAGACATGTGACTGACGACACATTGCTGTGTTTGCCCAAGTACTCGCATTGTTTAAAAATGGAAAATGAATTAATTGAATTGAATTGTTGTTGTTATTCTTGCTGGTATTATTTTCTAATAATATAGGTTTCTTTAGATGTAGCCAATCATTTGGGTTAACTGCTAGCTAAAGAAAAAATGTTTCAGATATATCTACTAAAATAGAAATCAAATTGATTAACATGATTAACTTGCTTAACTTGTAGTCAATATTTGTTTATGTTACAGAGCCACGAACCTCTGCAGAATGGTAATCACCGAATGAATGGAATATCGCTTCGAGATACTTATTACTACAGAGGACAAATTTATCTGTAGACCCGCTGACTCTATAGATTGTATACTTACTCTTGGTCATAAAGGTGAATAATTATTTTTACCCCAATTTATGGAATGATTTTGACAACGATTTATTCCTAAAAGATCTAAATAATAGTATACCTGTATATTCTCAGATTTTATTGAATAATAATTTGTGAGTGTTTGATTTGCGTGACTGCTAAAGCATGTGTGTGCTACTATGCTAATCAACTAGGAGACCTACGTCCTTAAGCCATAACGGACAGTAATGAGGATTAATGCCTCACAAAAGGGCACTAATATAGCTGATCGACATAGATTTTATTCTAGGGCCTCACATTAACGAAGCCATTGCTTAGCCACTGAATCATGGCTGTACGCTGCGGAGGCTAGGGTACGTCGCCGCCCCCATACATACACAAAAACACAAAGAAAATGCAATATATGATCAATAATTCATTGCATTTTCCCCCGGTCCCAAACAGGAAAATTCCTCTGTAGGGGCATGCATTATGGTTCAAGGTATGCCCACATGGAGGATTGGTTTTTATTTTTGGGGGTCGGGGCAAAATGCAATTAATTATTGATAATTTATTGCATTTTTTTTGTTTTTTTTTTTGGTATTTGTGGGGGCGGCGACGTATCGTAGCCCCCGCTGTGTACAATCATAATTCAGTGGCTAAGCAATGGCCTCGTTACTATGAGCCCCCAGGATCAAAACTGTGTCGACGTGCTATATAAGAGCCCTTTTATCAGGCATTAATTATCATTACTGTCAGTTATGACTGAAGGACGTAGGTCCCCTTGTTGATTAGCATAGCAGCATATGCATGCTTTAGCAGTCACGCAAAACAAACATTCACAATTTATTATTCTATAAAATCTGAGAATGTATACTATTATCTAGATCTATTAGGGATAAATCATTGTAAAAATCATTCCATTAATTGGGGTAACAATAATTATTCCACCTTTATGACCAACAGTATACATGTACAATAAAATATCATGGTGTCGATTGGGAAGACCCACTAGATAGATTCATGACTTCTTTCCCAAGGTTTCTAATTCCGAAAATGAAAAAGGGTTTGTTATTCCGTAATTGAAATCTATCTATAAAGGCATGTTTTCCTAGCCCAAAGGTTGATTGCTGTAATTGTCTATACATTTCTGTTTTCTGCCACCCCAGTACAGTAAGTGTCGCTCTTGGTATTCTACCTTTTACTTTTCCTTGCAATAAATCTTTTAAGAGGCTCTGATGTCTTTTAACGTGGCCAAAGTATTTTGCCTTTTTTTTCTTCAATCATTCCTATTACGATATTTTTTTTTAGCCCTCCATATGCACTTTTTCTCCAGTACACTCAATTTTCCATATTCTTTGTAAATGAAATAGACCAGACCTAGAAATTTACATGTCTCTTTCTAATTTTTGTAGCCTTTGTAGTAAGCTTTTGTTGATGAAAGCAGAAAAATAGGAGAAACGGGATGGTAAAATAAAAACGGACAAACAATAAGAGAGTTATGAATGTTTGAACTATTTATGTGAATCTCACAATGGCAATTTTGTCAGTAGATTGTGCTGTTTTCATAAACAACTCCCCGTTTTTCTCGTACAAAAATATAATTAATTCTGTTTTCCCTAGGCCACTTCTCAAAGATATTAGAGAAAGCATATTATTGAAGGTCCTCGAGGAAGGAAAGACCCTGTCGAGTCATTCTATGTTTTAATTCAATCTTAGTAGGGTTATGTGTTGGAACTAATGGGAAAGTTGTCCCGCACTACATCACACTGACATATCTATTCAAAAAATTTGAAATTCTCATTTCTCATAAGTGTATTGATTATAACTTTCAAAAATCCATAACTTTTGATGAATATATTTTTTCCCCTTTTTTTCGGGGGTCCGATTTCACCAGAGTACTTTCTTGATTTCTCTGTTGTCTTTGACATGAGTAAGTTATTCGTGTAATATTTACCTTAAATAAGTACTAAGATGAATTATGAAAGTAAAAGGTCATCAAGTGTGAAAAGAGGTCATATTTTTTCCTTTTCTCGCTGCCTTACCCCTCCTCCTCCTCCTCCTCCATTCGGTTAGGGGCAGGTAAGCTACTGATGATACACTTTATGTGCCCTTTTAAAAAAATCCCTATAATTTTGATTAATTTAGTTTTTAAGTGTAACGAAACCTGTAATTACGTAACTCCTTCTTCGTTCTTTTATTAGCTTAATAAAAGTCTTGTTAGTTGTGCTTGTGTTACATGTTTATATCTTGCAGATATACTCTGTTTTATTTATATATATTTTTATATACATTACTATAGATGAGAGTGAATCAGTTACTGACAAAATGATATAAGATTGTGATATTGATCTGCCGTGATATGAAGTCAACTGACCCTACTAGAAACGTAGTGTTACTGTTGCATAAGTTCCTGCAATATCCTTAGGCATAGATCACTTTTCAATCAAATGAGAATTGCAGTGATAATGAGAAAGGGCTCATAAAGCATGAACGAAAAAACAATTTAGGCATTAAAATGTGTAGTGATATTCTATATGATATTAGCTGGTATGTGGGACATCATTTTACGTATAGTTTATTTTTTGTTGATTGTGAATGAATAGTATGGGATTACTACAAATAGGTTGTACTATTCGGTGTGCAAAAGGAATGCCAATACTTTTTTACATAACAGATACGCGAAGTTATGAGATATGAGATATATTTTGTTTTTCTATATGCCATGTGCTCTCGTAGTAATTTGGAGATTTGTGGAGGAAATGCATATTTTTAGATGTAAATCTCTTTTGTGAATAGTGTAGCTGTTGTTCATGATGGTGGTATTGTGTCCCCGACATGTTCATGTGCCTATGTTAATTTTTAAAAATCTTGTATAGTTAATATTTTGTAAGCTCATTAAGATAGTCTTCCTATGGTAAACATTAAATATCATCAATCGTTGATTACAATTACTCTGATCATAATCCATTATAATCATCCGTCAAAAGTTGCGCCTATATGCCTCATATTTACACTTGCTGATATATGTTTTTTAATAAATAATTTTTGTTCAATGCAACTCGTAGCACATAAGGAATTTTACACTTTTCCAGTATTTTTGCACCCTCTTTTTTGTTTTCTCCCCCTCTTTTTTGTGTGTTTTTCTTCAGAGATATAAAGCAAATAACTACCGTTGGTGAAGGTGATGGGACAAACTATCACTTCCGAGGCGACCTGGATGTAGCTATCTTTCCGAAGCGAAGCTGAGGAAAGATAGCGTATACATTCAGTTCGCCGAGGAAGTGATAGTTTGCCATCGCCTGAAACCAAAAGGTGATTATTTGCTTTCTATTCCACAGCGGAAACATTTCACTTATTTCGGTGGTGTGACCATATAGTTTGCGCGTGACCAAAGTGCGCGTACTATAACACTATAAGCGCTTAAAGAGGAGAGCAATACGCAGCGTATACAATTAAAGTGCGTTGCACTGTGTAGATAGTACTACTATCTACACAGTGCAACGAACTTTTTGCTTCTCCCAGCAATGACGGGCGAACTATCTTTCATCACGTGATTTACTTTCGTCCAATCGTACAGCAAGGTTCTTAGTATGTGGAATATAATTTGGTATATCATAGTTATAATGTTGTGCATATCTTAAAGACCGTCAACACTACTGAGCCAGAAGGGATAAGACCATACAGCGAGGTCACTGACAGGTGGCTATCTCATTAACCAAGCTCTCAACTAACATACAAACAAGAGTATCATGGGGGACCAACAGGCACCGATTGGGGAAGTTTTCTATATAGGGTAGGTGCAGGGAATTGGAGACCACCAAGCTTGAACCCATCACTGTCTGTCCGGGTTGGCTCTAATATTGCTATAGCGCCATTTGTGGCCTTTAACAACCCTACTGCATATATCCAATTCATTTCGAAGAATACAATGTGCTCTTTCTCCGAGAAAATTGGCAAAAATTGACCAAGGTAACCAATTTTGATCGTAAAATTTTGTTCTGATATAAAAACACAATTTTCACCGAATGTTGTGGTGTATGCAGATATTTAGGGGTGGCTCTTAGAAAGTAGTTTTAAAATGAGGTTTGTGAAGTGTGCCAACCATCACAGAAAACTTATGGCCCTTGTTTGTTGCGAATGGGTGTTGCACAGCACATTATTAATGGTGTCTGATCAGAAATGTGTGCAGGTAATGGGGGACACCAGGTCCAAGCTTTATCAGGTGGGCTGTATATCGTACAGACCACCTTATAATTTCGTTAGAATTGCCTTTATTATCAGGTGGGCTGTATATCGTACAGACCACCTTATAATTTCGTTAGAATTGCCTTTATTTATTTATTATCAGGTGGGCTGTATAACGTACAGACCACCTTATAATTTCGTTAGAATTGCCTTTATTTATCAGGTGGGCTATATATCGTACAGACCACCTTATAATTTCGTTAGAATTGCCTTTATTTATATATTTTTCTTATTTCTAACCACTTTTTTGTGGACAAGATAACATGAAAATGACTCAATCAAATGCCTTCAAATTTGACACGCATATGTATAGGCATATGTACAAAGCACAATAACGTTTTCAACATTGACCTTGACTGATGACGTCATCTAGGCGCCATTTTGTAAAATTTTTCGAAAATCAACTCATGATCATAACTTCATAACCAAAAGCTATTTCTCATTCATATTTATCATGATCAAGGTCAATATCCGTCCGGTCAATTTCAGGTCAAAGAACGCGCGCGTGCGCGTACGTCCGCGCGTCAATGCGCGCGCAAAATTTTGAAAAGCTCAAAATCGTCTTAAAATCATTTTGCATACGTTTTAGGCCATTCTAAGCATTTTATTAAAAAAATCGCGCACACGCGCATGCGCGCGCGTTTTCGCGCGTAAAACAATTACACAACATAGAATCGCCATTTTTTTTCTTTCATAATATTCCACATATTTTTACAAACAAATTGATACCATGTTTTTCTCTTTATGTCGATTAATAACGGAATGATCGACCATTTAACATAAATTTCCGTGCGAGGGGCTCTTGTAATACATAGCATATATGGGCAAAAACATGCCCATACAAAATCCATTGTAGCTCTTTAGGATGCAAGGTGACCCCAATTTGTTTTCATATTTTAAAAGAGTATGATTCGGAGATATTGTTTCATGTCTCATTTGACCCTCAATTAACTCATGACGTCATCATAATGGCCTCCGAACTCAAAATTTCAATTTGCATATTATGACGTCAGCATATTTTTGGAAAATTTATTGTATCTCTGTAAATATTGATGGATTGTTTTCCAAATTTTGATATGTACTAGCTGAGACAAATCTTTACTAATGCTGTGGTCACAATTTTTCATTTTGAAAAAAGCATCATGGCATATTTTAGCGATTAAAGGAGGCATGTCAATTTTTCACATTTTGCGTTTATTCTCTATAGGACATGATTTTTTCTCAAAACTGGATTCTACATTCCCGTCTTTACGCTGAACTTCGAGTATGTTGTAGCTGAGACAAAAAGCTATTTCAAATGTACCCTTTATTTTGTCTCATTTTTTTGTTGGATCAGCCCACCTATACTTGTTCCAAACAAGTATTACAAATCTAGTTATATATTTTTCTTATTTCTAACCACTTTTTTGTGAACAAGATAACTTGAAAATGGCTAAATCAAATGCCTTGAAATTTGGCACACATATGTATAGGCATATGAACAAAGCACAGAAATTTGTTCAATCTTGACCTTGACTGATGACGTCATCTAGGCGCCATTTTGTAAAATTTTACGAAAATCAACTCATGATCATATCTTCATAACCAAAAGGTATTTCTCATTCATATTTATCATGATCAAGGTCAATATCCGTCCGGTCAATTTCAGGTCAAAGAACGCGCGCGTGCGCGTACGTCCGCGCGTCAATGCGCGCGCAAAATTTTGAAAAGCTTAAAATCGTCTTAAAATCATTTTGCATACGTTTTAGGCCATTCTAAGCATTTTATTAAAAAAATCGCGCACACGCGCATGCGCGCGCGTTTTCGCGCGTAAAACAATTACACAACATAGAATCGCCATTTTTTTTCTTTCATAATATTCCACATATTTTTACAAACAAATTGATACCATGTTTTTCTCTTTATGTCGATTAATAACGGAATGATCGACCATTTAACATAAATTTCCGTGCGAGGGGCTCTTGTAATACATAGCATATATGGGCAAAAACATGCCCATACAAAATCCATTGTAGCTCTTTAGGATGCAAGGTGACCCCAATTTGTTTTCATATTTTAAAAGAGTATGATTCGGAGATATTGTTTCATGTCTCATTTGACCCTCAATTAACTCATGACGTCATCATAATGGCCTCCGAACTCAAAATTTCAATTTGCATATTATGACGTCAGCATATTTTTGGAAAATTTATTGTATCTCTGTAAATATTGATGGATTGTTTTCCAAATTTTGATATGTACTAGCTGAGACAAATCTTTACTAATGCTGTGGTCACAATTTTTCATTTTGATAAAGGCATCATGGCGTATTTTTGCGATTAAAGGAGGCATGTCAATTTTTCACATTTTGCGTGTATTCTCTATGGGACATGGCTTTTTCTCAAAACTGGATTCTACATTCCCGTATTTCGTGAGCAATATCTACGTCGTTTTAGCTTCATTTACGCTGAACTTCGAGTATGTTGTAGCTGAGACAAAAAGCTATCTCAAATGTACCCGTCATTTTGTCTCAATTTTTTGTTGGATCAGCCCACCTATACTTGTTCCAAACAAGTATTACAAATCTAGTTATTATTATTATTATCAGGTGGGCTGTATATCTTACAGACCACCTTATAGTTTCGTAAGAATTGCCTTTATTTATTTATTTATTCATTTTTATTCTTTATTTTTCTTATTTCGAACCACTTTTTTGTAAGCACGATTACTTGAAAATGGCTCAATCAAATGCCTTCAAATTTGGCACACATATGTATAGGCATATGTACAAAGCACAATAACGTTTTCAACATTGACCTTGACTGATAACGTCATCTAGGCGCCATTTTGTAAAATTTTACGAAAATCAACACATGATCATATCTTCATAACCAAAGGTTATTTCTCATTCATATTTATCATGATCAAGGTCAATATCCGTCCGGTCAATTGCAGGTCAAATAACGCGCGCGAGCGCGTACGGCCGCGCGTCAATGCGCGCGCAAAATTTTAAATGCTCAAAATCGTCTCAAAATCATTTTACATACGTTTTAGGCCATTCTAAGCATTTTATAAAAAATCGCGCACACACGCATGCGTGCGCGTTTTCGCGCGTAAAACTATTGCACAACATAGAATCGCCATTTTTTTTTCTTTAATAATATTCCACATATTTTTACAAAAAAATTGATACCATGTTTATCTCTTTATGACTATTAATGACGGAATGATCGACCGTTAAACATAAATTTCCGTGCGCGCGAGCTCTTGTAATACATAGCATATATGGGCAAAAACATGCCTATGCAAAATCCATTGTAGCTCTTTAGGATGCAAGGTGACCCCAATTTGTTTTCATATTTTGATTGAGTATGAATCAGAGATACGATTTCATGTCTCATTTGACCCTCAATTAAATCATGACGTCATCATAATGGCCTCTGAACTCAAAATTTCAATTTGCATATTATGACGTCAGCATATTTTTGGAAAATTGATTGTATCTTTCTAAAAATTGATCGATTTTCTTCAAAATTTTGATTTGTTCTAGCTGAGACAATTCTCTACAAATCCAGTCTCACAATTTTTCATTTTGACAAAGGCATCATGGCGTATTTTTGCGATTAAAGGAGGCATGTCAATTTTTCACATTTTGCGTGTATTCTCTATTGGACATGGCTTTTTCTCAAAACTCGATTCTACATTCCCGTCTTTCACGAGCAATATCTACGTCGTTTTAATTTTGTTTACGCTGAACTTCGAGTATGTTGTAGCTGAGACAAAAAAAGCTATCTCAAATGAATCCTTCATTTTGTCTCAATTTTGTGTTGGATCAGTTTATTTATCTTATTTCTAACCACTTTTTTTGTAAGCACGATAACTTGAAAATGACTCTATCAAATACCTTGAAATTTGGCACACATATGTATAGGCATATGTACAAAGCACAATAACGTTTTCAACATTGACCTTGACTGATGACGTCATCTAGGCGCCATTTTGTAAAATTTTACGAAAATCAACTCATGATCATATCTTCATAACCAAAAGCTATTTCTCATTCATATTTATCACGATCAAGGTCAATATCCGTCCGGTCAATTTCAGGTCAAATAACGCGCGCGTGCGCGTACGTCCGCGCGTCAATGCGTATTTTTGCAATTAAAGGAGGCATGTCATTTTTTCACATTTTGCGTGTATTCTCTATTGAACATGGCTTTTTCTCAAAACTCGATTCTACATTCCCGTCTTTCACGAGCAATATCTACGTCGTTTTAATTTTGTTTACGCTGAACTTTGAGTATGTTGTAGCTGAGACAAAAAAGCTATCTCAAATGAACCCTTCATTCTGTCTCAATTTTTTGTTAGATCAGCCCGCCTATACTTGTTCCAAACAAGTATTACAAATCTAGTTATTCATTTATTGGTACATAATGATCGATTAGCAGCACAAGGCTGAAAGGGTCAATTTATTAAGGTATAGTGATGTAAATTATATACATGTACAATAGTATTACGAAACATAGTAAATAAATCTGTAACATAATGGCAATACAGCAGAGTTATATTGTGTTCGTTTATGTACATTACGTGAAAGGATGTACTAGCAGAAGATTGAGCAGGGGAAGGTATATGGCTCATGAAAGTGAGAGTGATTAAGCGAATGGAGTAGAGAGAGAGAGAGAGACAGAGAGAGGATGGAAGAAAAGGGGAGGTACAAGGAGAGAAAGGAAGAGAGAGAGAGAGAGCAGGGAATGGAATGATCAACATATTATTCCTAATTACATGTAATACATTAATGAAAATTAAGAGAGTCAGATTTCGGCGAGACAACAATAATCATCATACTTGCTAGAAGAGAGAAAAGGGAAGGTTAAAAGAAAAACAGAAGGAGAAAAGTTTAAAGAGAGATAAATAGGGAGAGAGAGAGATGGGGGTCGTTTGTTGTGAACTTATGTCGAGTATGCCGAGGACAGTCAATGACCCGATGCTGGTTAGTTAATTGTCCATGTACAGAAATATTTTGGGCCACATTGTTTCAAAATCGTTTCAAAATTACAGTAAGTTCATTGGCTGCATATATCTCTTTCAAAAAGTGGTCGAACTAACCATAACAATCCCAATATCATTCAAATTGTATTTAAAATGTCTTGATTTGTAACTGTCCCTTATTACCTGCACATGTAGGTAATAAGTGACCTTTGGTGCTGACGTCATTAATAATTGTTATCATATTAATCAGTTACATCATGACCACACTTTTCTTACCAGATAAAGAGAAGAAGATACTGAAGAAAATATAAAACTTTATGTATGTGTAACATTTTTCATGTTTATGTTAATGTGCTTAAGGGTCTCCAATTCCCTGCACCTACCCTAGAGGGAGCAAGTAGCTATGTCAGATATGCTGTAGCATCACCAGGAAGACAAAGGCAATGGTGATGATGTATTGTACATATGTATGGAAGCATGCAATTCTATTATGAACGTGTGCTAAGCCGGGGGAAATTACATACCATTGTCTACTCTAGAATATTAGTTTAGTCTGCCATGTCTGACATAGCAGCTTATATGTTGCCATTGTTTGTGGTATTGTAACAGGTGGTCAACTTTGGCAAAGTTACATGCCACTTTCTCAAGTTAGCTCATTGATGACTGACAGATGATGTCACAAGGGGAATGAGATTTAGAGGTTTTTCGGGTGGAGCTTAGCAATTTTGTAAAACAAATATTTCAAAAAAATACTTAAAAATCTATGAAACAAATTCAGAATTTTACATATCAAAATATGAGATGTATGCAGGACTACACACCAACAGGAATACGCTTGTATTTTGATATAATGGGCCCTTTAATAGGCCTACCCTGAATTAAGAAAATGTATTTTTTGGGTCAAAGAATTAATGCAGATCATAGTTTCCATATCATTATCATTAATATCGGACTCATATTATTTTACTAGCATAGTATTGTGCATCATGCCCACTTCCACTTCACTAATTACATTTCGAGACCAGACACTTATGACAGTCCATTTTTCTCAAGGAAATAACACAATTATAACGTTAAAGTATTCCTTCTATCTATCGGTACAGAAATTAAGAAGCTGGAATCATTTAAACAAAAGCAAAATAAAACATATCCATTATTTGTTTTGTCTCTGAGCTGGAATGTTATGAATGCATTTAAAAGCGGAACGACGAAAATGAACATGAATGTACAAAACAACAAATTGAATGAAAGTAAGACACTATTTAAAGAAACACGGTAACTTTTCCCACGACTTTTCACCACTTTACTAGATGGTTTGAAATTAGCCAAACTTTCTACTTTGCGTCTATTATTGACTAAGTAAAGCTCATCATTCCTCTTGATATTCAAATTGGGCCAATCGTTGAATCAAAATAACAAGTAACAACATTATACACTACGATTGAAAGCCTTGATGATATGCAAGTTTGATTAACACGTTTGTAAATTTGTAGCAACGTTTTGCTTAGTCCAGAATCTGCCCGGTCCTTTATAATTCCCTACACACTTTCAAGCCGTCGAAGATGGCGTTATCAACAAACTCATAATTATGCTCACCAGATTTTCGCCGGGTGTCTTAATTTAATGATCACGCCATCATCGGCTGGTAGCAAGTAAGTAGAGAGAGGTAGCGTTGGTGTGGTGGATATCAAAATTAAATAGGCCAGATTCCGGACAACGTTTTGCCCGGCGCACACGAGGTGTTTTTTGACTGACGTAGGACTGTGTCTGTGTCAGTGACTGGCACGGCATTTGACGGGCCTTGAGAAAGTGATCGTTTAGAGAAAGTAAGTGCAAGATAAACGATGTAAACCTGCAAACATTACTTTGTTTTACTGGCGTGTGGGTGGACTATACAATTGGGACAACCAAGTAGACCGAAAGCCAACGAGACCGACAGTCCACCTTCAAAAGAATTTCGGAAGGCGCACCAAAAGGTTCGTGGGATTTTGGTCTCGTGCGCTATCGGTCTTTAGAACTGTAGCCGGACCTGTCATGTAGCTCCGATAAGTCTCATTTGACAACGCCCCCTATCGTCAGAGTCCAGCAGCCTAACATCTTAGCCTATGGACGTTTACCCCAAAAATGGTTGCAAATTCATTTTTGTTTAAACGAAAAGCACATCCACCCGACGTATGTTATCACTAGCTCTTTCATTGGAACCCTCATTGACTTTTGAAAGTTTACCCACCGTAATTCGGTTAAAATAGGTCGCCAGCTCGCCATTGCCTATATAACACATGTGCAACAAGTCGAACTTTGGACGCAATTTACCACGCGATTGTAAGGTTATAAGTCAAGCACACGAAGGATAACAAGCATGAATTATCATAGATGAGTTCTGATTTGTTCATTATGTCCATTTCAGCCAACCCCCCCACCGTAATGTTTCCATTTCCACATGAATATTCATGAACACCATGGACTATTCGATTATTAACAGAGGGGTGCAATTGTGCACCATATTAGACTCCCCTACTTTTAGTCAAGTATTTCATTGTATTATGTAGTTTGGTAAGTTTATTTTACTTACTGTTTAATTATCAGATATCAATGATAGTTTAAAAATATGGAAAAGGCTCTTGTATTTTATATTTAGCAAAGCAATCTCACATACAAAATCACTTTCAAGTGTCGTCTGCTCCGCCGATTGCCGTCTGCTATATACGTTCAAGGCACATATTTATCTGTGGACTGTGATGTAGACAGTTTACTCGTCATTGTAGATTTATGATTAGCCATCTGACACACACACAATTACTACACACACGAACACTCTCACTTCCCCTCCCCAACACACCATTTCCGCACACCCGGTTCACACATCATACACAATGGCATACACCCTGAAACATAGTGGAACATTCTAGTTTGGTAGTGGCGTCGAACTAGCTACGTTTGTGCTGGCATTGGTCCAGCGAGCGAAAATGAGACAACCGGAGCAATATGTGCCTCCACATCCTTTTTGTTTTTGTTTTAAGGAGGGAAGCGCTAATATATCTAGATTTTCTCAACATGGGATGGCATCCTCCTGAAACGGGGAATAGGGGAGGGGGAGACGGGCTTTCGGATGATATATCGAGGCAGCCCCCGTGCTAAAGTGTTGTAGATCATTTTCCACCAGCGGCATTAAACGAGTGTTGGCGTATTATATTATATTATCTCTTTCATTATCACCAAGTCTTCAATCTTGACTTTGTTCTCTTTTTCTTCCAAACAAATATGCAGTTCATGTCAGGTCACGTAATATTTTACTTCGCTTTGAAATGGATTCGGACTTAGGCCACATGAAGTTCATAACGTGTACTTTGTTTTAAATAAACGCGAAGGGTGATAAAGAGATCATTTAAAGGGCAAGTCCGGTCCGTTTGAAAGTTGACTTAAATAAATAAAGAACAAATAAACAAACAAAACAACAAAATTTCATCAAAGTCGGGTGAAAAATTAGAAAATTACGGAATAAGTTTCGCATAATTTCATGAAACATTGATATGTATTACATAAGCTGTTTGCGAATTAGCGAGTTGATGATGTCATCCTCTCAATTTTCTCTAACCGTTTGTACAAAGAATCTGACAAAAATATCACTCCTGTGCTCTGGGAATAAAAACATGGCTTGAATCCTCATGGAATATGTGCAAAATTACCATTATTGCAACTTATCATGTATTTTGATTTGATTTGATTTGATTTATTGGTTTCTGCATCTTTTTTTTTCTTTTTTTCATCATACATTTTCATGAACATAATATGGTTTGATATAATATTTTAAGTGTATATAATTTTATACAGATAATGAACGAATTTAAACAAATATATTGAATGCATAATTAACATACATTAGATGCAGGAGGGCTACAGAAATAAGCAAAGTAGCTTGACGTGCCCGCAGCCCTTAACTTAGATACAACAACAATAACAAATACAAATAGAAAAGACTGACTTGCAGAGAAGAAAAGGAAAGGGGAGAGGAGGAGCGTTGGTAATAACACAATAAATCTCGTACATCTGCTGATTGAATGCAGGTTCATTCATAAAATGGCTAAACGATGCTAGGTCATGGACGAGTACACATCATTATTGAATATACAGTCACTGTACACACGAACATGAATACAGTGCAATTACACACGACATGATCAATACTTAGACAATAACATAGTTTTAACTGCCTTCTTTAAATGAATACAATGTCCTAAGGTTTCTTATTACAATGGGCAGAGAGTTCCAGATGTCTGGGCCGGCGTGTCTTATGGATTTGAGAGCCAATGCGGTTTTAGGATTTCTTAAATGGAATTTTTCAGTTTGCCTTGTAGGGTAAGAGTGGATGGTTTTATTCAAATTAAACAATGTATAAAGGAACAAATTGTACATGTGTGTCAAAACAAAAGAAACTTGCAAATTCATGAAACTAAATATATGGGGGATAGTGAGGGGATGATATCACCAACTTTCTAATTTGAATACAGCCTATGTGATACATAACACTGTTTCATGAAATAATGAGAAATTTTAAAATTTCATAACCTTCTTCTTTCTTTAAATGTGAATAGCCTTTGTTCTGTATCGTAATTATCTTCACCTGTAACCATAGTATTTCCTTGTTCAGATGTACTTACTTATGTAAACGAAAACTGAAACATATCCTTCGTATTACATCGTGATAATAATATATAATAGTCCGTTCTTGTATAGCGCATGACCCATTTTGATATAAAGTATATTTGCGCTTCCAAAGAGCTTTGGAAATAGCTTAATTTCTTTTAAATACAGATTAGTCTACATGTACATTGTAGGTATCTTCTTTTCTATTCTGTGCACTAGTCTGTGTTTATTTATAATATAACTTGAGTAAAGAAATCCTCTGAAATTTAGTTGTAGAATAATAAAATTAGCGATACCTTCAGTATGTATAAATGATTGGTTCCGCGGGAGAAGAATTCTGTACGCTCTATGGAATTTCGTCTCTGCAACGTTTTCAACGATAAACTGAAGTAAGCAATTGAGCAATTTCACAGTACCGTTGCGTTTGCTGGTGCCTTCATTTACATGGAAAGCGAACACGAAAACTGTAATTGATTGCGCTGTATCTTATATTTGGTCAATCTACTTTTTCGTTGATCTGATCATGTGAAAATTACAGTTGTGAAAATTCCCAGTTGTGGAAATAAGTGAAATTACAAAGATATTTTGATTATCTGGGACAGGGTAAGATTTAGTTTATACATCTGTAGTGACCAAATGTCACGATTTTTAACGTTTGCATGAATAACGTTTCATGCATTGATTTGTGCGTGTTTAGATAATACGTATAGCTTTCCTATTCTCAAAATGGCGATTGTAGATTTAATTTCCATGCGTGGTCGACGATCCGCTGTCTGGCCTTGCATACATGTCCCAACCTGTTCTGTCTGGTTCGTTAATATATTATATTGTTATGTAGATTTTGTATTGTTACATATAGCGCGTGTACGTGCATATTAATTTTGTGCGCGTGTTTCAACTAACCACGCTACACCAGCGACTGGGCTTCCCTCTGATTTTCGATGTGAAAATTAGAGGGATTATTTTCATTGGTACACACAGGTCGTTACTGTGTTTTTGTTTATCGTACCGGTCGAATTTTTGTCCAACATGGACTCACGACCTCTCCCGGCCGGTGGACTTGCTCTTCGTTGTGTTGACACGATTATTATCGTCATCGATCGTCATCACCTCGCTTTCATCTGCTGTGTTGTGTTGTGTCGTGTTATCTTCATCGGTAGAAAACAGGGATTCTACGTAATTCCAATACGCACTCCCTAGTCCCTACAACAAGCGCTAAGGAGGGCGTATTGGAATTACATGGGATCCGGGTCTTCTACCGATGAAGATATAACACGAAATATGATAGTATAAAGAGATTTTGGAGGTTTATCAAACATACTACAGGTCTGACAACACAAGAAATGGAGGATATTGTGTTCACATCAAAGGGTGTAGTAAAGCTGCTCTTTGGCGTGAACATACACATCTGCTGGACCGGACGGTATACTCCACGAGTCTTGAAGCAATTGGCAACAACTCTGGCTCCTCTTCTTTGTGATATATTCCGCTTGTCATATGTAACGAGTGTAATACCAGAGGACTATGGCGTGAAGCGAATGTTGTACCAATCAACAAGAAACGTAATATCTCAGCTCCAGTGAACTATCGTCCCATCTCACTAACATGCATTTGCTGCAAACTAATAAAACACGTTCTAACCAGCAATATCATGAAGCATGGGGACAGAAATAGCATCACCTTCTCCCTTCAATATGATTTTCGCAAGAACATGTCATGTGAACAACAGTTATTATGATTCACAAGCGACCTGCACAAGAACTTGGATGAAGGACGTCAATCGGATGCTATAATCGTGAATTTTTCGAAAACATTCGACAAGGTTGGGAATCAACTTGCACAAAATGAACTTCTATGGTATCAGAGGGAAGAATCTTGGATGGATCCAAAGCTTTCTACATGAAAGAAGTCAGAGAGTCCTTTTGGATAGCAATAACTCATCATCAATAGCAGTAGAATATGGAGTGCCACAAGGGTCGGTTCTTTGAACTTGTCTCTTTCTATTCTACATGAATGACTTGCCAAATCGTCTAGCATCTAAAGTTCGCTTATTTGCCAATGATACGATTTCTACATGACCATCTACAACCAACATCATGCACACAATCTTCAACAAGACCTCAACAGGATTGGAGACTAGGCCGAAAAATGGATGATGGTTTTTTAACACAGACAAATGCAAGGTACAACATGTGTATCATCTGAACAACACCCCCCTTGAAACCGTTGACTCTGCGAAGTACTTGGTTGATATCATCACTTGTAATCTCAAGTGAACCCAACATATCAATCATACTGTCAACGAAGCCAAAAACTTCATTGCCTTTCTAAGACGCAATCTACGTATTAAATCTTCTGACCTCAAAGCTACTGCCTAAAAAACGTTGGTTCGACCGATATGTTTGGGACCAAGCTTCCAACAACCATATTCATAAAGTTGAAATGGTGCAAAGAAGAGCTGCAAGATTCACTCTGAATCGGTTATACCTCAAGTGTCAGCAGTATGCTGAAAGAACTTATTTGAACCACTCTACAAGAGCGCAGAGAAAATGACAGACTAACCATGACGAATAAAATACACAACAATCTCGCTCATCTTCCGGTTCAGGACTATCACACACGTCACCCAATCGACGAGAGCCATGCACTCAAAAACATTCCTATGAGATGCCATACCCAAGAGCTGAATCGCATCGGCATTTATTCTTTCCGAGAACACTAAGGAGTTGGAATTCCCTACCCTCAGAAATTGTTGTAGCGCCATCTGTTGGAGCCTTCCGTAATCGACTGCAGACGGTTAGTGACAGTGATTAGTCTTCCTCCATCCTACACATGAGCTTGTACATATTTGTAAATAAATCGTATTATAATGTAAATAGCACTCGAGTGGACGTAAATTGCTCGCACATAGTTCGCAAGAAACCTCAGTCAATTGAAGGAGGCAGACTTAATCAGAAGAAGAAGAAGAAGACACGTTGATTGTCGTCTTCGTCATCAGCTCACCATCATCGACTCACAAGGGACTTTTAGATTTGCACGAAGACAATGTGGATTGCTACGATCGAGGTCCTTTTAATGCACTGCCTTGAATGGACGTCACACATATCAGTCCACGCAAATCTAAAAGTCCCTATTATCGACTTCTGTCTTTTCGATCACCACCATCCATTGTGTTGACACGTTCATCATCGTCATCACCTCACCAATATCCGTTGTACTGTGCTGACTCGCTGATTATCGTTGATCAGCGAGTCAGCACAGTACAACGGATATTGGTGAGGTGATGACGATGATGAACGTCATCGCCATCACCTCACCAATATCCGTTGTACTGTGCTGACTCGCTGATTATCGTTGATCGTCGTCATGCAACACCACATCATTGACATTAGCTGCATAGCCATCATCACATTCATCTATTGATTGTCTGATCACCAACATCAACAAGACTATCGTCTTCGTCTTCCTCATCGTCTCTGTCATCATCGTCGTCTTCATCTTCGTATCCGTCATTGCGGCTGTCTTCGCCATCATTGCTGTCCGTCTTCTTCATCATCGTTTCGTCGCCACGTCAGCATCGTCATTGCCTGACCTCGTCAATGCTGATTTTATTTGATTGTAATTTCTTATTCTTGAACGCTTTGCTGAACTGATTAACGATATATCCTTCTAGCCACTCCCGCCACCCATCCTCTCTAATCGGCGCTATAGTTCTCCCTAGCAGGGGCGGCCGAGCGACTTTCAAAGTGGGGGGGGGGGGCACCAGCAAAAAAGGGCACTTTCTGGAGAAAAAAAAGGGCACCTACAGTGGGAAATTTCAAAGCGAAAATATACAATTTTTAGACATTGGTATATGCCCCTACATTGTGAATACATTATCAGGGATGATTTCAATATTTGTTTCTCTTTATACATCATACAAGATATCGCTTAAGCATCAAACTTTACAGTTGGGTGTGATGTCTGAATATGCATTTACGAGCGAGCGAAGCGAGCGAGAAAATTTTTAAAGATATGTGAGGTCGCAGTGCGAAAAATTACATCTTATAAAGAGGGAAAAAGCCAATCGTGATGGGGTTATAAGCACATTCTCATAACGGAAGACTGAAAAGACCTGTGATAAGTAACATAATTATATAATCTTTAAATGCGAGCGAGCGCAACGAGCGAACTTTGGGGGAAACTGCTCTTAGTCGCTTTAAATAAGGGGCACGTTTAATGATTACATGAAAAGGGGACAATTATCGAAAGGGATAAGACACTTATTAGAAAAGAAAATGAGCACGTGTATAAGTACAAAGGATAATTATAAGAGGTGAAAATGAGGCATTTTTTCACTTGAAAAGAGGCACTCACCAGTGATGAAAAGGAGGCGTTTACGAAAATGGGAAATAGGAATTAGTTGACGGAAAAGGGGCACCCATCAGATTTAAATAGGGTCATTAATAAGAAGTGAAAAGGGGATAGGTCCCTTATTAGAAAAGAAAAGGGGCACGTATCATTATTAAAAGGGGAATTATCAGAGTTGCAAAGGGGCACTGACCAGATATGAAAAGGGGCACTTATGAAAATGTAAAAGGGGCACTTATAATAGAGGAAAATGTGCATTTGTTGAATGAAAAGGGGGAACCGTTCAGATGTTTAAAAGGGGCAGTTATGAGAAGGGGAAGAGGAAGTTATGAGAAGCGGAAGGAGCTCTCTCTTTTTAATGGGGGCACTTATCATAAGGAAAAGGGGCACTTATTAGAAAGGGAAAGGGGAAGTTATGAGAAGGGGAAGGAGCTCTCTCTTTTTAATGGGGGCACTTATCATAAGGAAAAGGGGCACTTATTAGAAAATAAGAGGGGCATATGTTAAAATGAAAGGTGCGCTCATCCGAGTTTAAAAAAGGGGTAGTTATTAAAAGGAGAAGGGGCACTTCTTACAAAGGAAAAAAGGAGAAGTTGTCAAAGTAAAAAGAGCACCTCTCAGTTTTGAATAGGGCAATCATCAAAGGTGAAGGGGGCACTTATTAAAAGTGAAAAGGGGCACTTCTCGTACCTGAAAAGAGGCACTTACTAGAGATTAAAAAGGGCACTTATTCAAGATAATTTCAAGATTCATGAGAATGGAAAATGAACATTTATTGCAAATGAAAATGGGAACATGTCGAAGGAAAAGGGGCACGTGTCAAAAATAAAAAGGGCACTCGTCAGAGGTGAAAAGGGGGAAGGGGCACTTTTACTAAGTAATAGGGGCACTTGTCAAAGTAAAAGGGGCACCTTTTCTATGTAAAAGGGGCACTTCTTACAAAATAAAAGGGGCACTTTTCCTATGTAAAAAGGGGCATTTTTGGGGTATCTGAAAAAGTAGGGGGCACTGTGCTCCCCCCCCCCCCTGCCCCCCACCCCCCCCCCCCTCCCCCCGCGGGAGGGCCGCCTCTACTCCCTAGAACTAGTAAGCTAAGAAAGATAACCAACGGTCTTTATAAAGACTACACCAACACTCCTTTTCAGGACTACACACCCTCAAGAAAGATTACCGAGAGTCCTTTTCAGGACTCGTTAATCCTCCCCCTCTCTCTCACACATAGTGCATCCGCAAGCCTACTGTATATATCCTTCTTGTACTTGATATCTGATGATTGACATTTGTTGTTTGTTTATGATTGATTTTTTTTTTTTAGAGTCTACTACATTGTTTAATATGACGGAGATTAAAATCTCCGGGGTACGCCCTCGGGACGATTCCGTTTACTATAATCATTGTTATTTTTATGTAAATTATATGCCGGTGAGGGAGTTCACTCCCGCGACATTTTATTATTGTGTATATTTTGTGTGTACACCTCGAACGAATATGCGACCCTTGATATTTGTGTTGATCATCTATATTGAGTCGTTGATATTAATTATATAATCTTATTGTTTGATAGTGTGGTTTGTTCCTCGTGAGATATTCAGGTAAAAAAGTACGACCCCCGCCCGGGGAGTTACACATCAGTTCATCAGTGTCCTCCTAACTTCTTTATTAAGCAGAGTCTACTCTAAAGTTAGCCCTTGATGAACAGGAAGATTATGAAAGTACACTAAATAACTGTGACCCCCTCCCCCGACCGAATTGAGGGTGTCACGCGGTTCTGTCAATAAACAATTGATGGAAATTGTTTTAATTGGCGAGTTTACCTGGTGCTAACTACCTTAATTTGTCACGCTCACCCTATACTTGACTGACCGAATCATACACACTTATTATCACGCTCTTTTTATGCCATCACGGATTCTTCATTCTCCAGGTGACTGTATTATACCCCAGATACACCTGCAACACCAACAATAGACCAGGCAGGGAATATTACCTTCCCGAATGACCAAGCATCTGCCTGTTTTGGAGTCCTGGTTTGGCCGTGTGACTGAGGTATCATGAAGGTAAGAAGGTGAGTCTGTTTGAATAGCCAAGCCTACGATTAATAATCTTTTGTGCGACAGGAGGGTAAGGAAATTGTTCGACACGCTTCAACACCCTCTTTCCCTTAGATCGTGTTTTTTCGTCAGCTACCATTGTGTTCAATAGAAATATGAAACATCAATCAAATGTTTTAACGCAGTCCCGACCGTGATTCCACAAAAACAACTTTGGGTAATATCGAAGAAAAAATTGATGGATTCGTAAACAAAAACTAACATGATTACCCCCAAAAGCTGGCTTCGCTATGGGCCAGATCCATGCAGTGTAACGCAGAGTGTTATAATTATCTTGGTTTTAAAAAAATGTAGGCTAAAAATGGACCCAGTCCGTATTAGTGTGTATAACAGAGGTTTTCAAGATTGCCTGTCCAGTGAGCTACAATGAAGAGTTTGGATGTTGTTTGAAGGTTTGCATGGTGGTATGAATAATCGCGGTAGAGGTTTACGGTACACCATGTGTAAAGTCCTAGGAGGACTAAGGAAAGTGGATAGAAAATAGAAGTGAAATAGAAAGGCGAGAAAGTGGAGGTTGGAAGGAAGAGTATCTTTCGGAAGTGAGTATAGTCCTGAAAAGGACTGTAAACCAGAAAGTTGTAGATAGGATGAGAGGTTTGAGTAGAAGACTGGATTGAGTTGGAGAGTTGAGTAGAGTTGCAGAGCAGGAGCAGGAGAGTAGACTCGACGTTTCGGACAGGTTGACTGTCCGTCTTCAGGAGTGAGTGAGTGAAGACGGACAGTCAACCTGTCCGAAACGTCGAGTAAATTATTATCATTATTACCCTAACATTACCGGGTACCCGTTTAATGCACATGCATGTGTTAGGCCCATGTGTAGATGGAAACAGTGCGGGGAAAAACCTCTTGTTTACATTGTCTACGACAGTACAATCACCGATCAAACAACAATATGTCTAGACGTGAGTTTGATCAAAATCTTGTTAACATAAGTTTTACTCTTATGTTTTTGTCTCGTTAGTTCTCTTTGTCAATTTTTGTGTTTGATCAAGTTTTGTTTGCTCTTTTCCTGAGTTTTCTGAGGTTCCTCCTCGAGACAGCGCCGACGTTACATTTTAATTCTAAGCTATTTATAATACATGTTTAGCCTCATTTTGACCCATGATTCAAAGCGAAAAAAAAAACGGCTGATAAGTGGAGAGGTGAAGGTAAATCAGAATCTCGTCAGTCTCAGGAGTGCGGAGTTACGCGATTCCCGTCACATATAGATCAGAGACCCATATGATGACACCATTGCAGTCTCAGCCTATCCCGGGGGCGTTTTCTTTTTCGGAGGCACAGATTGGGGTTACGTGCGTGTTGAGCCTATGGGAAAGTTTAGGGTTAGGGTTAGGGTTAAATCAAGACCTCTTTTGAAAAAAACCCAATCTGTGCCGCAGAAGAAAATAACGCATCCCGGGGCGGGCGCCTCTAACGGCTAACCTATACAGTAACACATCTAGCAGGCAGTGGATTCTTCGAAATGAGTGGGAAAAAAGGGGAAAGACAGAACGCTAGGTAAGCAGAGGAAGCTTATCTACTCACTCTGGTAAAGAACCATCCCATCTTGTGTTAAACTCTTTGATACTAGGCTTTTCTGTAAAACGTTGTCAAAATCACGAATAAAGCCCTTCTGGATAAATAAACAAATAAATGATAAATAATTAAATAAAGAAAAAGATGAATTTAAAAATAAACAAAAGAAAATAAATAGGGAAAATCAAGAACCTTGCAAGAGAGTGGCAAGAGCATTCAACAAATATCACGACACTGCCAAGGGTGCTCTTACTGAAGACTTAGCATTATACAAAAACAATTCTGTACTGACATGTCTCGAGCACTTTTAGGCCATCAAATATATAAAATATCGCATTTTTGAATGAGTCACATAGATCAATTTTCATTCGTCATGGTCTGGATTTACCAACTTCCTTTTTATTCAGAGGAAAATGGATTAAATGAGTTCGACCCAATTCTCCCATTCACCGTAGTCGCATTCTTTTGTAAGGTATTATAATAGTTGTTTATTGAATGTTTTTGATCCATGTGTCAATGTGTAGATGGAAACAGTGCGGGGGAAAACCTCTTGTTTACATTGTCTACGACAGTACAATCACCGATCAAACAACAATATGTCTAGACGTGAGTTTGATCAAAATCTTGTTAACATAAGTTTTACTCTTATGTTTTTGTCTCGTTAGTTCTCTTTGTCAATTTTTGTGTTTGATCAAGTTTTGTTTGCTCTTTTCCTGAGTTTTCTGAGGTTCCTCCTCGAGACAGCGTCGACGTTACATTTTAATTCTAAGCTATTTATAATACATGTTTAGCCACATTTTGACCCATGATTCAAAGTGAAACAAAAAAGACTAATAAGTGGAGAGGTGAAGGAAAATCAGAATCTCGGGAGTCTCAGGAGTGCGGAGTTACGCCATTCCCGTCACATATAGATCAGAGACCCATATGATGACACCATTGCAGTCTCAGCCTATCCCGGGGGCGTTTTCTTTTTCGGAGGCACAGATTGGGGTTACGTGCGTGTTGAGCCTATGGGAAAGTTTAGGGTTAGGGTTAGGGTTAAATCAAGACCTCTTTTGAAAAAAACCCAATCTGTGCCGCAGAAGAAAATAACGCATCCCGGGGCGGGCGCCTCTAACGGCTAACCTATACAGTAACACATCTAGCAGGCAGTGGATTCTTCGAAATGAGTGGGAAAAAAGGGGAAAGACAGAACGCTAGGTAAGCAGAGGAAGCTTATCTACTCACTCTGGTAAAGAACCATCCCATCTTGTGTTAAACTCTTTGATACTAGGCTTTTCTGTAAAACGTTGTCAAAATCACGAATAAAGCCCTTCTGGATAAATAAACAAATAAATGATAAATAATTAAATAAAGAAAAAGATGAATTTAAAAATAAACTAAAGAAAATAAATAGGGAAAATCAAGAACCTTGCAAGAGAGTGGCAAGAGCATTCAACAAATATCACGACACTGCCAAGGGTGCTCTTACTGAAGACTTAGTATTATACAAAAACAATTCTGTACTGACATGTCTCGAGCACTTTTAGGCCATCAAATATATAAAATATCGCATTTTTGAATGAGTCACATAGATCAATTTTCATTCGTCATGGTCTGGATTTACCAACTTCCTTTTCATTCAGAGGAAAATGGATTAAATGAGTTCGACCCAATTCTCCCATTCACCGTGGTCGCATTCTTTTGTAAGGTATTATAATAGTTGTTTATTGAATGTTTTTTAATCATGAACTAAATATGTAGAGAGTTAGCGACGTAGAGTAGCTCCACCGAATGAGAGGGCACTGATATCATGGGGAGCAGAGCCACCTATATACAGAGTTTGGCAAACTTGGTTTCAATGGTCACACCATGGCGTATATTCTATTGTTTTGTCCTTGCCAAACAAAGCAGTAGTCGCCATATTGTGTCCAACTCGAACCGGGTTGGCCAAACTCTGTGTATAGATTGCTCTAATGGGGAGGAGTTAAGATGATGACATGCGACCAAAATATGTCATCGACTGACTGTGTAGGATGGTTAAGATTACTTCCTATGCATGTGGCCCCACCCTCGTCCTTTATATTTCATTTTGTTCCGCCCTGCTAAGGTCGAAGCAGGGAGACTGTTGGTCGAAGGGCACCTGTGTATACTATGTATGACGTATAGGGTAAAACAAAAGAGGAATCTAGATATTTTCTAGAGTGTTGTTGGAAAAGCGAAAGAGACATCAATCAAATTTTTGGTATAGACGGACCAATCAAATACCTGTTTGAATAATAATGCATAATTGAATCGTTCCTTGATGCATCACCTTTAAAATCTCATTCAAATAAAAGAGATGTATTCCCACGATCCAGTTCTGTCCTGATCATCCACATTTACCGCTTTCTTTTTAAAGAAGTATCGCCATGGTGTTTCCCTAAAGGAAAATCTCGTTATCTATTTAATACCAAATACTGGATGTTACTTCTGAAGTGAGCTGCAGTTAAACTTAGGGACTCTTTTTTTTGGGGGGGGGGGGAGTTGGGGCACAACGACTTCCTTCAAAGCCACTTGGAATATAAAAAGAAATTCGACCCAAAAAGGACCTGCAATTAGGATAACGCTCTCTCTCTCTCTCTCTCTCTCTCTATTTCTGCTTTCTTATGTTTGTTTGTTTTTTGCTTTCTTGCTTGCCAACGTTTTTTTTTCGGAATGCCCCCTCCCATTTGTTTCGCAGGCCATACTTACATTATCAAAACAACAATTCTGACTTAATTTTGTTAAAATAGTAAATCACATTTCCTTTGAATCAGATCTCCTTAGAGGTGAAAATAATTGTTGCGGTAGCCATTAGTAAGCATATGCCTTAATCCAAACTAATATTACGAAAACAACTTTAAAATGCTGTAAATAATCGTTGGCTCTCTCTCCATCGCCTTCCAAAATCAGTTCGTTACCATGGCCCCATTATCTGGAATTCCTTGCCATCTGACATTCAACACCCACAATTCAATGCACTTTTTTTAAACGACTGAAAAGGTTCCTTCTCTCTAAATGATCAAATTAAATAATGTCAATTACCTTGCCACTCGGCTTTGTAGAGTGTTGGAGTGTGGCGTCGCAACGGCCACACCCCTCCGGCTGTCGATAGCATGATTCATTTGCATAAACTATTCTTTTTTGTTTTTGTTTAGTTTTTACTCTGGTGATCCCCTCCTTTCAAGCCCTTGAGGATTTTTTCGAGACACGCTTTTCTTTCATTTATTTGTATTACTCTGTTATCTTGATGTAAATATGAAATTATGCATGACAATTTGTTAACTTGTTTGTTTTGTAAGTGTACATATTAGAAAAATAAATTAGAGCTATATACGCTCTCAATCAATCAGAAGGAGGTGTAACATTCTCCCACTCAATAGTTTTGTCGGCAAATGTTCCCCTCCGTCGGCCAAACACATCACGTTTCGCTATGTAATGAAATTAACTTAAAGAGGTAGAGCTCTTGTACTAGGAATAAATAATTTGTCTCAGTCATTGTATGTCAGTTTGGAAGAAAATCATAGAGTAGAGATTTTACCATGATTTTATACCAATACCAAATTTTATACCAATAAAATAAATAATTTGTCTCAGTCATTGTATGTCAGTTTGGAAGAAAATCATAGAGTAGAGATTTTACCATGACGACGGATACCCTTCAAGGGATGAAAATCATAGAGTAGAGATTTTACCATGACGACGGATACCCTTCAAGTGATGAGAATTAACAGAACAGTTTGGAATGATCGTCCATGCCTCATGTATGTGTAGCCCCTAAAATTTAAATCTGTGCGCATTTCAGGTGATTTTCAGCCAGATTGAGTCACATTCTTCTCATGTGTATCCTTCCAAAAACTCTTAAATACGATTCGTCCATCCTACAAAATCAACCTTTCCCATTTTTCTTCCAGACTGATTCTTTCACATTGTTTTTGCAAGGCCAGTTCTTAAACATTACCATTAAGTACACATACATTTGGCGGGCATATCAAACGGGATTTCTGGAATAATTATAGTAGGTATAGCACACCAAAAATAATTACAACAAACACATGTTATTTGATGGTTGCAAATGATCAAGCTTTATGACAGCTTCAAAAAACAAAAAACAGAATTGAAATCGGTCAATGCGTTGTGATTTTATACCATTGTTTTGATATCGCAAAATTACCGAAAAACCTGCCAGAAATGGTCAAATTGGCAAAAATGGCATAATTCGACAAAGTTGACATCTTAATTCATTACTTTCTTGGACACAAATAATATATTAAATTATCAGACACTAAATATCATCTTTGTGGTAAAAAATACAAAAAAGAAAATTCATATATCCATTACCGTTTTGAAAACAGAAGCCAACTAAAAAGGTCATTTTTGCCATTTTTGCGAATCTGCAGATATAAAAAAGTTGTGAAAATAACCAAGTCCGCCTAATTAATATGCGCATATGTAATCAAATCAAAACCGAACATGATACATCAGTGAAAACTATGTAAATCAGACAGGTATGGAAATATATTTCATTTGAAATAATAAAAAAATCATGAATATTCATCGAATATGCAAATTAGGTCATTTCAGCTAATTATATATTCATGCACTCATTATGCAAATTAGGAAAGTCAAACTGTTCATTTTTGGGACATTTTTTAAATCATATATTCATAGATCATATTTACACCAAATATTAACCTTAAATTCCAAATATTTTTGCAATGCCAATAAAATATGGCGATGGAAATTACTTTGATTACCGTCACAGCTATTTCCTCATATGTTTCACAATTTATTCAGAAAAACAGATTATATGATAAGAATTTGTAGACTTTCAGCTACATCACAGTTTATTTGCCTATTTAAAAAATGTCAGATTTGAGGATTTATGACGATTTTCCAAGAAACCATTCAACAGGCCATAACATTCCACAGAGACTGAATTTCAGAGTAACACAAATTTTGGTGATCTCAATATAGTTTTGGCTACCTTGAGTGTAAATAACAAATTGATTCCATGAGTGAAACACATGAAGATATTGCATTTTTGTAGGGGAGTTTTATACATTGAGGTGCATTTTCACCACGCAGAATGAGCAGCGAGAGTCAATGTCACACATGGCTGAAAAGACAATATTCTAATTAAATAATTATCATATTTTCCTCATGCCTATAACAATGAAACTATACAGAATTGTAGTTAAAGATATGCTTGAAATATATGTGAAATAACAATTTTAAAATATAGTTTAGTTTTTTTTAAATACATTTACAAAAATTGCTATTTCTACCAACTGACTGCTGTTTTGTGTGTGTGTGTTCGCGGGGCAGACTGTTTGCACAGACAGTGCGATCACCCTAATCATAGGCACATCGCATCTTAGAACGAAGCTGTGTGGTTAAAAGTAGATATTCGTTGATTTTAAAAACTAATTTTATTTTCATTATTGCAAAGTTGAAACTTTGATTCGACAAGGTAATCAAAATTCAATGCTTGGAAACATTCGAAGTAATCATTATTATAAATTACAAAACGCTTAAATACAGCCCCGGCATAGCACCTGAAGAGCTCTCCGAACGCTGCTGAGATGTGTGAGATCACAGTATGGACATGACTTGCACAAGCACACGATGTACATCTCACACATTTTCAGTGCCTGTGTTTTCATCTTCTCTTGAGTTCTTTCTCTCACTTCACTACCGTCAGGCTAAATGTATAATCTATTGCCTCACTCTAAACCCCGCGCATGGTTTTTTTTTTATGACAAATGCAGCGATACAAAAATAAAGGAATCTGTCGCTTGTAAACAAATAAGACGCCATTATATATTCAGCTACACACACCGGGGCATGTTCGGCGTTTCAAGAGGGAACAAATGCCGTCCTTAATATCATTCCGGGGGATTTTCAATTTGAAAGTCTGGTTTCTTTGATTGTTAATTAACCCCTATCCTGTGTATTTACAAGCAAAAGATTTTAGTTATGAGAATCGGGTCATATCCCCTTTTGAATGGTTTGACATGCCATTACATTTATATACACTAAACTCATTATAATTTGAGAAATAATAGCTTTGCAATTATGTTCATTCTCTATGGGATGTCGTCTGCTTGGGCAGTGTTGGTCCGAATCTCTCGTATATCCCAGCTGCTATGGAGGTGGTTGTATTTGTATTTTTATAAATCACCCGATATGTAGTTGACCTAAAACTTGTCCGATGTCCATCTGTTAGCTTACAAGTTTCCAGTGATACATTAGTTGACATATTTGTTATCTTCTTTGAATTTCACCTTTAAGTAATGGCCGTTGCTTATAAGGTGTCATTGGATTGACGTTGCACCGCATCATAATGGTCGTTGACGTGCCTTATTAACAGGCACCTGCAAAAAATGTATTTGTAAAATATTTGTTTCCGCTTTTCCCCCTTCCTTCTCTTTTGTTGTTGGTCTTTTGTGTTTTGTTGATTATTTTGTGCTTCATCGACGAGAGAATCTGGAATCTGCCCCTGCATGACCACACCATAATGTACGATTAAATGCCACTAAAGAACTCCACAAATATTGTTTTTTGTGTAGGTCCATTTGCTCATTTTATTTACTTCAACAAATTCACACTACGCTGCATGTACGAAATTTCGGTAATCCGAGTTTAGAGATTATAGCTTTAATTGCATTATCTGCATGTTTGAACTTGATGCTTCTAATTCAATGCAAGTAGATGTCACTTTGATCAGCACTATTTACCAAAGGATGACAGAATACAATGCCTCTTTATAGGGGATTCATGGATATCCACTTTGTAAATATTTTTTTAAAAATATTTGACTGCCTGCCAAATGGAGCAAACGGTTAGGTGAAATAGTGAGATAGATTTATTCCAGACACGACTATTCAAACGCAGTGAAGTCATGCAGTAGCATCATGGCGAGGAAGGAACCGGTCTTACTTGATATATGCATGGGTTCATCAGCTTCTTCTTTTCATGTTTTCCTTTCCCACCTGCCCTTTATTCCCTCCTTTTTGGAGAGTCGGGAAGTATAGTGGCACACATACACACTCTCTCTACCTCTATCTCTCTCATTCTCTCTCTCTCTCGTTTTTTCTCTCTCACACACCCACTCACACCCATGTCAATATAATATCTATTTCATTTTATATACAAGTCTATATGTGGAACATGACTAAGATTATAGATTTTTCTGTAACCGAAAAGATCTAAAAATGGGTTTTAAACGTATAGACCAGTTTTGGAAACGCCCCCCCCCCCCCCCTCAATGGTGTAAGAATTTTAGGTGTTCATAATTATTTTCTCACAGAAAAATTAACCTTTTTGAAATACGAGTGACCCAGGCCACGCCCCAACTAGTTTGACAAACAGCCAGTATGACATCTGTTGTCTTTGAGATGACATCCAAGACCAAATGCAAGTCTACCAATTGTGGGTTCAAACAGATTGTTATTCAAACTTTATACAAGGGAAAAATATTTATGAAACAAAGAAATATAAAGGCAATAAACTGTATTCTGATTGTTATAAGGAAATATATGTTTTCTACCAATTTTGCTTATAGTTTATTTTTATTTGAGAGAGGACATGTATCAGCTATATAACACGCCTAAAACGCGATGTAAATAAATCCCAATTTTGAAGATGGTATCAATATGTAATTTAAATGTCTTTCATATGACACCAAATTCATGGTAATTCAGTGTTTTCTTGAAATATTTTTTCAAAATACTTTTTTTCTTTCTTCAATCGTTTATTTTTTGGACGCCCTCTCCGACTTAGGGGATGACTGCTACAAATAAAAATGAGGAATCACATTGTTAGAATTCAATCTGGACTGTTATCGTCTAATCCGAAGTAGTGATTTAAATTACTCTTGTGAGAGTGCCGGATTCCACTATTTTAAAAGTTCTGCGTTCTCGCTTCAAAACAAAGTCATCATATTAATCATGATTCCTCAAAGCGTGGATTTGCAATCCTTTAGTACGTAGAGCAGAAGTGTGTAAAATGCAATTGATGTGGACGGTCTTGTAATTAAGAACTGTGATCCGACAGGTGCTCTTGTGAATTTGTTCTCCGTGGATTTTATTTCTTCAATGATATAAGGATGAATTCGCAATTTGATTTTAGGTTAGATTTAGGGTAATTATGGTCAGGTTAGGCATAGTATTTGGTCCAGGGTTGAAGCAAGGAATTCAGTTGACTTCGCAACCTGACCACGCGGCCATTGTGGTCGAAACATGTGCCTCTAAACTGTAGGGACCTCTAGTTCTGAGAGTTCGGCATGCCGGGCTCGTTCAGCGATATATGGTCTCAATTGGGAGTTACACTTGTATGATTTCAGACGTATCAACAAATTATTTAAATATCATTAGAAGCCATGGACAGAATGTCAGAATACATGTCATTTTTTTGTATACAATTGGAACAATGAGGCCATATTCAAAGAATTTAATTCAGTTTCTTTTTCTTTTTTCTTCTTCTGAGGTGGTCTGTCGGATATCGGCAGATCACCTCTTAATTTCGTCAAAATTGTCTTTCTTTATTATTTCTGTATTCTTTATTTAATTATTTTTTTATTTATTTGACCCCCATTTTTTATGTAGAGAATAACTAAAGATGTTTACAGTCAGTTTCTTTCAATTGTGACACAGTCATAGGGCATTGTCATGAGACGTGAAAACAACATTTTCAAGGTCATCATCTTTATATGACGTCATCCAGGCGCCATTTTGTTAATTTTTTGAAAATCAACTCATGATCATATCTTCATAACGTAAAGTCATTTCTCATTCAAATATATCATAAAACGCGCGCGTACACGTACGTCCGCGCGTCAGTGCATGTGTAACATTTTAAAATGCTCCAAATCGTCTTTATTTCATTTTGCATACCGGTACCTTTCAAGCCATTTTGGGCATGTGTCAAAAAAAAAACACGTACACGAGCATGCATGCGCGTTTTCGTTCGTCATGGCCGTACGCAACATATAATCGCCATTCTTTTTACTTACATAATAATAATTTTTAATTTGTATATAGCGCTTAATAAAAATGTCATGATATTTCCCATATTTTTACAAACAATTTGGTACCACCTTTTATCTTTGTATGACTATTAATAACGGAATGAGCGTCCGTTCAAGATAAATGTCCTTGCGCAAGTGCTTTTGTAATACTGTACATAGCAAATATATGGGCATAAACATGCCTATAAAAAAAATCCATTATAGCTCTTTGGGATGCTCGGGGATCCCCACTATTTTCTTCATATTTAGATAGAAATTGAGTCAGAGATATGATTTCATTTCTTATTTGGCCATTAAGTACATCGTGACGTCATCACAATGGCTTGGAACCAAAAATACGAATATGTAGGTTGTGACGTCAGCATATTTATGCGTTATTGATTGTATCTCTTTAAATATTGAACACTTTTTTTCATAAAGGCGACATGTCAGAATTTTATTTGCGTGTTATGCGTATGAAATGTGAATTTCGTTCATGAAATAATGAAAATACGTGACATTGTTTTTTGAGCAGTATCTCGCCTTTTTCTGCTCTATTTCCTCCCAATGTTTGGTATGTTATAGCTGAGACTATGGGCCATGAGACCATGCCATTTTTATTTTTTGTGATCAAGTGTTGGAATCATGTCTAAATTTTCATTTGAAAGTTGAAATTGCGACTCTCCATTTGTCAGCTTTGTATGTAAAATCTACGGGAAATACTTTGGTATATTGGTCAAAGCCGCTCGACTCCCATTCCGGTGACGCAGGCTCGAATCCTGGTGGGTCGACTTTTTAATTTTTTTTGTTTTGCTTTCTTTTTATATTTGATTTTATCACCTTCTTAGACTATTGTAACACATCATATGTAATAAATCACAAACAATGTAAAAAAAAAAATGCGTGTTATATCTATGGGAGAGGAATGTCAATAGTTTGCGTACAACCCTATGGGATTTTTGTTGTCCTTGTCGTGTATTAAATATATAGGGTTAATCTCCAAAGTCTACTACAATATCAGATCGTCCAATTTCTATGATGCTAGTCTCC
This sequence comes from Strongylocentrotus purpuratus, assembly GCF_000002235.5. NCBI lineage: Eukaryota > Metazoa > Echinodermata > Echinoidea > Camarodonta > Strongylocentrotidae > Strongylocentrotus > Strongylocentrotus purpuratus. The sequence goes on along the minus strand of NW_022145613.1, from coordinate 12,786,441 downwards.
TTCCCAGACGTTTATATTTTTCCACTTATTTTATTTTACTCTCCTTGAAAGATGTTAATAGCCTTCCAGTTCTTCAGATTTAAAGACAGTCCAGCTAAACCGTTTCAATGATCAATTAAATTCTCATTTCAATTCTGTCTTTGGTACAGTGATGGTTTCATGGAGGCGAATAATAAAATCCATACAAATAATTGTTCTAGGCTTCTAGCCAATGTAGGTCAAATAAATACAAAGCATTCCAATATTGTTTTTATATGCATTCCAGGTCGCACGCACATATACCACAGGCCCATATTCAACCGCCCACACACGTTTAGATTGTATGCCTTTCAGTATATTGAAATATTATTTTGTACATTGACCCTCGGTATTGCCAAAGTGTTTGTGCAAGTTCAGAGGAAGTTGAAGGCTTGAACTGAATTAATGGGGGAAATTGTTTAATGTTTAATCATGTTAACTATGTTTTACATTGGTATGTTAATACTAGATTATATGATACCTCTTCAAGAAGATATGCAACTGGAATCACACGATTCATGCGCGAGTGAGCACAGCTATTTGAACATCAATAAGTCTCTGACTGACAATTACCAGAATGGGGAATTTGGTCATTCAAATTTTGATCACTGTTATCAAAGCATTGTAGTTATCCTATGGACTTACCCAAGAACTATAAATGTACAATTTCCTGTATAAGAAGTTTGTCATACTATTCTACATTTCTATTTAAACATATAAGCGGTATTTCGTTTTGTATGTGATTTTGTTTTGAATTGATAGAGCTTTTAGAACATAAAACAAATTAGAGAAAGATTCAAAAAGATCATTGTCAATTATATGTTTAGCCGAGAAATCGACTCTTTTGTGATTCTTTGTTTCAGAGTGCGCGTCGCTAGTAACTCATGGAAACTTTGACTACTGTTTAAAAAGTTGTTTTAAAGATATTATGTCCCTTTTGCAGCAAACATCAAATTCTGTAGAGCTTTGCAGGAATTATGAATATGTCATATATGTCCTATCTGTGAAATTTAAACGTAAGCAGTGTCCTAATATTCAAGTTATGCAAGGAAACCTGTTTACTTGCTAGACTTCACTGTCAGACACTATTGAGTTACCGACTGGCCTCTTTTTTCCTCTGGTAGTAACATACATACAATTAGCTGTAAAGGGTTTGTCTACATCAATAACCTACTTCTTGTAATGGCCAAAATTTAACTGATTGAATCTTTGCGCAGCATAAAACGTACGACCATTCAATACAATGGTCTGAAAAGTCAGACTATTACTTACTGGCTCTATAGCTCTTAGGTCGATTCGACAACTAATAGTCGTTATTTTTCCACTTAAAGACATGTTCAAGCCCCCCCCCCCTTTTTTTTGTTATATGGAAGTTCTAAATTAGTATTATTTTTCAAATGCCGTTGGAATTTAACCTTTTCAGTTTTTTGGCTTGCAAATGGGACATAGTACCTTTAAAGGAGACGGTTAGACATGATTTGAAGTATGGGTGTTTGTCGTGTGCTATATCCCATCATCAACCGATAAAAGCACTAATTAGCATATTTCATTATGTTTATAATTAGTTATTTTGATGGCTGTGACCGAGACTTTCGTGAACGGATTTTGTATATCTAATATTAACAAATGGCAGGACTATGATATTTGGAATAATTTTGTTTATCTATCATGGATGAAATCATATTAGTTCAGACAGGCGCGGATCCAGTATTTTTTAGGGGTGGGGGCCCAAATTTGAAATCAATTCGAAATTTAGTGTAAGCACTAATAAAAAAAAATTTTGCCCTGGAAAATTGGAAAAATTGCACCCCCCCCCCCCCTTGAGCGCCAGGGGGGGGGGGGCCATCTCCAAAAAAAGGTAAAATTAACGTTAAAAAAGGTAAAAATACACATTTTTCCCAGGGGGGGGGGCCCCACTGATCCGCCACTGATTTAAGAGAACAGTCGTTAGAAGAAAAATAAATTGAACGTGTTTCGTCTTTTTTTATAAACCTCAAAAGCGGGCGTTTTATGCGCCTCAGCTTCGAACGATTTTGAACAAAGCAGGTTCGTGCTTGACAACATATTTAATCAGGAATGTGTCTCTTTATACTTCATGGGATGGTGTATGAATACACCTTTTTTTTCACCTCGGTGGGAAGAGTCCGCAAACAGGCATCGAACTTTCGAGTATGATTGCAGTTTGTTAAACGCCGAGGTTTAGATTTACAGGGACTGAAGTGAGATATTCCTCCATTTGTTAGCATATTACAAAAATATATATCTTTTGGAAAAAAACAAAATGGATAAAAGTAATTGAATAATGACAGGAATGGCAGGTTCGACCATTCCGCCCCAATAATAAATCTACGATTTCTCAACGTTAAGATAAGGCTTAACAAAAATGTTGTATTGCCCTTTGCGACCGAGCCAAAAATTAAAAGAAAAAATGTTTAACGAATACAAAAATAGGTATTACATATAGCTACTTTATAGCAAACAAAGCCTAAGCGGTGACCGTTGGTCCACCATGGTCCCCTTTTTTATGTTAAGTGAGAGCTGATTTGATGAGATAATAGGGATTTTTAGATTTACACGAAAACGTGGACCTCTACGTGTGACATCCTTTAAAGGCAATGTGTCGTCCTTTTAAGGCACTACCGGGCACTGCCAGTGCCTTAATAGGACGTCACATTGCCTTAAAAGAATGCCACACGTAGAGGTCCACGTTCTCGTCGTGTAAATCTAAAAGTCCATAATATCCTATCTGTGACCACGCAGCATGCAGTTAGGTCTAATCCCTCCTGGCCAACTAGTGCAGTGAATCAACACTATTGTTGAACTTGTTTCCTATCTTTTATTCTGTTTTGCCATTGTAGCTGCCAGACCCGGTAAGACTTATTGAATTTAGTTGTTTTCATGCACGTGCTACCACCGTGAACGTGACACCGGGCATTCCAAAGTTCAAAGGAACAATTCATGTGCTCTGATATGAATAAGTCAAGTCAACGGCATGCCGTCATCGACGGTCACGTGACCACGACCATTGGTTTCATCAAGCTGAACGGGCGTGCGTGGGCAAGCTCGTTCTGATGTTAAAGGTAATACAAAGTTTTGGTATGGGGTCATGAATTTGGTTCAAATGAACATATTGGAAGCATATGCGATCCTACAATATTCAGTGATCGTTGTCGTGGTTGAAATCGAGTCTAAAGTTATACAATTGTAAACAATACACTCTTTATGTTGTATAGCTCCCTCTCAAGGTCAAGCTATCAATTGAGCTATCAAACATAATGTTTCTTGACTAAAATCGACCAATTAGCCATTCCCGTTTGGAAACTATATAGCACAACTACATATTCTGAGATTTTCATGGTCGCACATATGGCTCCGTTTAGTCTCATTTCACGACGCCCCCTATCGTCAGAGCATGGTCAGCGTCAGCAGCCTAACATGTTAGCCTATGGACGTTTTTTTTTAAAAATCGTTAAAAATTCATTTTTTGTTTAAACGAAAAGCACATCCACCCGACGTACGTTATCACTAGCTCTTTCATTTGAGCCCTCATGTCTCATTGACTTTTGAAAGTTCACCCACCGTAATTTTTCAAAATAGGTTGCAAGCTCGCCATTGCCTATAATACACATGTGAAACAAGTCTAACTTTGGACTCAGTTTACCAAGCGATTTGAAGATTATAGGTCGAGCACACGAAACATAAAACGCATGAATTATCATAGATCACTTCTGCCTATTTCATTTTGTCCATTTCATCCAACCCCCCACCGTATTTTTTCCATTTAGTAAAAGCAAACATTTTGCCGAGTTTAGCAAGAACATGAATATTCATGAACGGTCAGACAATACAGCCTTTTAGTACGTAACGTATAGTGAATGGGAATGTGCGATCATTCTGCGATGATCCGTTCAGGAGGTAGAGGTCAGTGGTTTGTGCTGGCAATATTCACGCGAGCGAAAATGAGACAATCGGAGCAATATGGCTACCATTGTACGGCCGTAGGCGCTATTTGAAATTCATCAAATTTACCGGGAGCACCTTTTTATATTCAATTTTAGTCAAAAGCAGAAGTGTTTCAGGAGCTAAAGTTTCTAGTGCTTATAATACATCCACAGGGGCATCCAAATATATCAAAATTGTAAAGAATCACTATCCACTCGATTTTCAAAATTTCCCAAAACTTTGTATTACCTTTAACATATTTTGTGCGGTTCAGTTTATATTTCACTCAAGGGAAACATTCAAATACAAGATACGTATCATAGACATATTGACAAAGCTATGTACATTTACAAGTCTAAACGATGAGATTTATTGTAATGTGCAACGAAAAGTAAACGTTTGAAAGTGAAAATCTACTGTAGAACTTGCGTGGTAGAAAAATAATATGCATTAATAAGAGGATGGGATCTAAATTCATGAATGTTGTTCATTCCTCCAGTTTTTGCGTTTCATACTGTGCCACAAGAGGTGGTGCGTTTACTAAAGGACATCCCTCCAACTTCTTGAGCAATTAATCTTATACTCAGAATAAAACCGAGGAACGATCTGAAATACAGCTTGTAAGCAACGTTCTTGCAACAATTGTAACATATTTTCCTTCTCGAGGAAACAATGTTATGTCTACAATCTACACATAAATTAAACACAATTGCTACATATATATCATGGTACAATAATCGAATTTATAGAGTGTATATTCTCAGTCAGATGTAATGCAACTGAAACCCACCTCACACTATACACTATCGTCCTGCCATCCACATTTCGAAGAAATGGAAATTGAATCACAAAGGGAATCTTTAATAACAAACATCATCTTCCTGATTTAGCTTCTAAGTAATGACAAGAATAGTAACTTCCCGGTTCCTACCCCCCCCCCCCCCCCACTCAGAGGTCGGAATGACCGCATGCGTGTTGCCAAAATGTCCGGTAAAGGGGTACTTTTCATGCGGCAAAGTCCGGCCCGCGAATTGTAAACAAAAAAAGGGGGGGGGGTATTTGACTTTTCACCCGGAGATTTCTTTAAAAAGGGGGTGTTTTTCTTTTTTTTCTCTCATCTCTTTGGACTCCTGTGAAATTATTCCGAATTTAGGGGGGTACATTGAGCATTTTTCCTGATTAAGGGGGTCTCCAAGGCAGGAAAAGCCCGCGAAAAGTCCGCGAAAGGGGGGTTCGGAAATGTTGGCAGTCCTCAGATAGGGGGTGCTTTCAAAAAGAGGGTACGAGCATATGCGTGCCCTAAATAACACTGAGTGAGGGGGGGGGGTAACGTCCGGAAATTTCGTGCTTTGAACTCTTGAAATCAGAATAAAAGCTGAAGCGGCTTCAAATCGTGGACAATCGCACTACTGCTCTGATATCACTACGATTCTGAGCCGATTTAGCTTTTCCTTTTCCAAGGAAGCATGAAATCTCTTTAAAATTTTGATTCTGATTTTTTTTTTTTTTTTTCTAATATTTTTAGATCTTCGGGCATTAAGATCGTACATGTTTCAATGTTTGCATCATATGATATTGCAAATCCTTCCAAAATCGACTCGTAGTCGGATCGTACAGCTGGCGGTTGACTTCATTTGATTGAGGCTGAGAAGACGCGCTATTGCTATAAAATATATTCAGTATTTGTCTGATAGCAGATCAGATTTTGTTCCTGAGGAAGACATTAGAGTATGTTTATTAAAATTCGAGCAGTGACTTTAAAGGGGCTGTAGCATGACGAGACTATGTATCTTTCACATGGCCCTCGGGGCTACTACGGACAACAGTACGTACGTGCAGCAATATGCGTACGCGAAACCAAAGCGTGAGGAGAACAGCGGTCTGCTGATGTATGTGTCGCAAGCTGGTACGTAAGCCCTGGTACATATTTATGTATATACTGTACCGTATATAGAGTCAATACATTAGGTTTGGTAATTTACAGTAATCAGTTGCTCTCCCCGTTCATGCAGGCCTTTTTATTACTAGACCAGGCCCTGTTGCATTTATCATACCACTGATGTTAAATTTCCCTCAATATTAATTATAAAAAGCAATATCACTCAACACCCACTCAAATGAAGGTTTCCCTGGAAGTTACCATTAATGGCAAAGGTACCATGAATGGTAAGTTTAATGCAACGGGGCCCGAGGGGCTGCCCCGCCCCCCCCCCCCCCACTCAGTGTTATTTAGGTTGCGCATATGCTTGTTCCCTCGTTTTAAAAGCACCCCCCCCCCCTATCTGAGGACTGCCAACATTTCCGAACCCCCCTTTCGCGGGCTTTTCCTGCCTTGGAGACCCTCCTAAATCATGAAAAAATGCTCAATGTACCCCCCTAAATTCGGAATAATTTCTCAGGAGTCTAAAGAGACGATCGAGAGAAAAACAAAAACACCCCCTTTTTAAAGAAATCTCCGGGTGTGGGGGGGGGGGGGGGCGGGGGGCTGTTAGGGGGAATGCACAAACCTTTTTTCCTCTCATGTGGTTATTGCTTCAAAAAGCATTGCATACAACCAGTCGGTGATATTTCTCATGTACCTCCTTCAATCATGCAAGCAATGTCGCACACAAGTAGTTTGTAATTGAACTCCCTTATGTCGCTTCAGTTTCCTCATCAATCACAACTGCGGCATTGCTTCTTTTTTTCTTCCAAAATGCACTATACAAATACATGGACGTGCTGCATGCGATTCCGAGTACTTACCTGAACGTGACGTCGTATAGAGACGTGACCCTCCCATTCTCCCACACACGGCCGTATGAAGGTGAATCACAGATATCAAGCTTACAACCTTTCGCACATTCCATTCATCTTAACTTGCAATCTTGTAATTCTCTAGTGGACAAACTTTCACAACTTGACAGCAGCTTACTTGGTCTGCCAGTCTGCAAGTAAAAGTATGTATCGGATTTTCACGGAGTCTTCGCACAGCGTGACCAAATCAAGGCTGCATGTACTATCATAAATTACTGGTTATCACTGTAAAAAGAGGTTCGGAACGAGAATTATTACATAGTTTTATTTGTTGGATAAATGAGGAAGAAAGATGGGTGCAACTGGGATTACACAACGCGATTCTAGGGTGATGATCCCAAGGATCTATGATTAGCACACCAGCCAGCAAAATTATTCTCTTATAGCCTACGGTAGCTCTTACATCTACATACGTATCATTCGAAGCTGTGCATCCTCTAACTTTGTTCAACTTCAATTATGACACACGGTAACAGATGCAAAGAAGAATCAAAATAGAAATACAAAAAATATTGTTCGATTTTGATCAAACCTTTGAACATTATATTCATTACAAACAGCAGTGTGAAGCCTTGCGATAACTGATTTGGAAACTCTCATCCTTCGTATATTGGTGCGCTCTGTGAATACTGATTGATATTTTCTTTCTTTCTTCGAAACTTTGAAAGTGATCTCATTTTCTGAGCCCGACAACACTATACAATTTTACTTTCGATTTACGGGATAGCAGGCAGCATATCTGTGACGCCATGTCGGGTCATCGCTCAAGAGAAATACTGGCTATCGCCATGGTGGTGTTGCTAATCGCATTGAATCTAAAGGAGTGTCATTCAGAAGGTAAGAGTATGTTACTTTATGGTCACAGTATCAATTACAGTAAGAATGGTGATATTAAGGATAAAATGTGGAATGATCATGATAGTAATGATGATGACGATGAGAAAAAGTAAAAAATAATATCAAGATGAATCTTTCTTAGTTTAAAAAGCCTTTAACGAATTTATATTGATGCCTTGGTCTTTCTCGTCCACTTTTCTTTTGTCTTCCCTTTTTTATACTATCAGTCTGTTGATTTAGTTTATATATTGTAGTCAAACTCTATTATATGAAATATTGTTAAAATGATATTAAGTGATATAATGCCTCGTATGAGGAAAAGAGAAAAAAGATGATGATGATGAAAATAATATTAATAATAATAATAATAATTCATAATAATAACAAGAACATAAGACTTCAGCCAGCAAAGTGTGCTCGAAACCTTGGGGTTGTGATAGATAATCAATTAGCAATGTCAATTCACGTAAGCAAAATATGCCGTAATGCTGCTTATGGGCTACACAAGATAGGAAAAATAAGGCGTTACCTTGATCAGGATACAACAGAAAGACTTGTCCACGCTTTTGTAATTAGCCATATTGATAGCTGTAATGGTTTATTGTACGGTCTGCCTGATACACTGATTGTAGACTGCAGCGAATACAAAATTCTGCTGCCAGGCTCATTACTAGAACACATTCACGAGAATCAGTTTCCCTCATACTTCGTAATTTAAATTGGCTTCCAGTTAAAGATAGATTAATATTTAAACTTCTTGTAATAGCATTCAAATGTCAGCATAAATTGGCTCCTCTCTACTTACAACAGCTTCTCAATGAGTATCATCGAATTAGGCAGCTTCGTTCTAGTTCAAGACAGTTGTTTGTCCCCCTTACGGTATCTACAATATCATATGGGCATAGAGCATTTCAATATGCAGTCCCTCAACTATGGAACAAACTTCCTATTAATATCAAAGAATATTCTTCTCTTGATATATTCAAGCCTCTGTTAAAGTCTTACCTTTTCAAATGTAATTTTGTACCATTCTTTATACAATACAATGTATTTTACATGTACATGTAGTTTCAGTTTGGATATTCATCATGCTATTATGTTCTTATCATTTCCTTTCTTCTGTACTGTCTTGAATTTTTTTCTATTTCCACAGCACTTAATTGTAATTTGCGCTATATAAAAACTGAGTATTATTATATAAATAAATGTAACTACGATATTGATATGATAATAGTAACAATAATCATACAATTAACAACAGCAACAATGATAAGAATCGGTATACAAAATAATGATTATAATACCAATAATCATTATAGGAAGATAAAGAAGGAGAAAATAATAACTCGTGGTTTATAGTCATTTGGTCTATTACAGTTCGTCCCCTACCCAATTAGTCTTTTCCCATATGGTTTTCACCCAGCTTGTCTACTATGGTCTAATAATCATTTCGTCTACTTATCATTTGGTCTAGTGACCATTTAAGCTAATTATATAGTGATTTTTTTTCCATTTGGTCTAATTAATCTGCTACCTATTTGATCTATAGTGTGTTTGGTTGTTTGTTTGTTTAATTGATTTTATTTCTGCGTTCGAATAACAAATACAGGGTTATAAATGTTTACATAAGTATTATATACATAGCAAATCATGTCTAATAATATTATAAACAAACCATAATACAAAGCATACAAACAAATATAACAGATATTTGTATATATTTTTCATTTAGCTAAAGAGATAAATTTCATAACGCAGAAGACCGCCATCGGGAGCGATTAGGCTGGAAATGGATGGCGGCCTCGTGAAAAAAAATATATATTTAGCAACAAAAATCTCTTGGTAAAACCTAGTGATCAAGTGGGTGCAGTGCAATTCCAGGTGTGAGTGCAGCAGATGGTAGTTGAGTAAACGGAATATTAAATCATGGTTTCAGACAAAGCTATTATACTAATTTAAAGCGTTTGGCACATATGATCGTAGTATTTTTCTTTTCAGAGTGGCTTTCAAGGAATAGAGGGTTGAACAAGATTTGATGTTGTCTGGAAAATTATTCCAAATATCCGGACCACAATGTCTAATGGCTTTGTGCGTTATTAATAATTTGGGGTTTATAGTCAGGTGGAAATTTCTAGATATGCGAGTGGGGTAGGAATGAACAGAACAATTGAAACTAAACATGCTATCAAAGAATGGTGGAAGTTGTTTATTAATATATTTGAAAAATATAACTGCTACTTGAATAGTATTCAATTTTTTAAAAAAAATTAGTGTTCTAAGTTTAGAGAATAAGGGGTCAGTGTGAGCCAAATAATGTGATCCTGTACAAATACGGATAGCTCTCTTTCGTTCATTTAGTCTAATAATTAGTTAGTCTAGTTCCCGGTTTGTTAAATGCCCTTTTCGTCTTCCACCTATAAGTTATAATAATCATATAACCATTAATAATAAACATGCACTATTGGTTACTAAGCAGTTGGGAAAGAAGAAAGCTGCTATCAAAAACACGGATATCTCGAGGGATCATGACATTTATTTGTGTAAAATATACAATGTATTCAAAAGTTAATAAATCAAAACATCGTCAAGATATTGTTGATAAACACAACAAGTACAGAAATGTACTGACCACTGTACTCAGAAATGCAAATAAGTCATTACTATTACGACATGAGCCGTTATCAATGAATCGTTAGCTGAAAAAAAAACAGATCACCGAGTAGTGCTTAGGTGGCCGATAGACATATTACAAAGGTTCGGGGAGAAAATGTCCAGCTTACATCTGCATATGATGTTGTTAATGAATACAATGAATTTTGTGTAAATATAGGACAGTATATAGCAAATTAATTTGCCAATGAAAATGTAGCATTTGGTGTGTTTTTTTTTTTTTTTTTTTGGTGTTTTTTTTTTTGGGGGGGGGGGGTAGAATATAGAGCCATCTATATTTTACAAGCCAATAAACTGGAATTGAAATTAAATTCAAGTTGTGTTACCTGATGGCAAATAGGCTTGTGCTCTCGATAACATTCAAGTGGAATTAATTAAAGATAGCGCTTCATGTATGTCACATCCACTGTCATATATATATATATATATATTAAGCTTGACTTACTCAGAAACTGGCAAGGTTCCAGATGAAATGAAATAAAGATTGCAAAGGTTACCCCCCCCCCCCTACAAAAATGGCGCCAAAAGATCCAGGCAACTACAGGGTGAGTCAGAAAGAATGTCCCACTTTTTAAAATTTGTGTTGTTTGAAGTATGAATATTTAATTAGGGGTTTAATGATATGTCTTGATAGAGTTATCCTCCCAGTAAATTTAGGTACCATTTTCATTTGAATCCCTTCACGCATGTCTGAACAGCAGACAATCTTTACAAGACTTGCCAGATTTCACTTGCGCCAACTTACTGGGTGAGGAATAAAACAGTGCATTGAACAAAGACAGGCAGACAGACACACACACACACACACGCACACCCACCCACGCACACACACACACACGCATACAGACACAGACAACACACACGGTTACAAATGTCTGAGAATTTTTTTTTAATTTGTATTTCTTTTCTGATTAAGCATTGATTTTTATCAAGATCTCTGAATGTTTAAGTGGCATTTCCCTGACGATCTTTCCCCTTAGTTAACATTCACTACCACCATATCATCATCATTGTCATCATCTTAATCTTAATCATAATCATCATCATCTTCATCATCTTCAGCCAACGATTGTTAATGTACCTACGTATTTTGATAGCACATTGGATTCATGTGCACTTCATGATGACCAATATAGGTTTTACCTGTAAAAGTTAAAGTTGTTGAAATATTGATAAAAAATCAGATTAATCTAATATCTAGAAAAATATTGATACATTCTATTGCCATTAATATGGATTCCGGAAGAAATATAGTACTAATTTTCCATCAATCAACTTGATAAATTCAACTTTGAAACCTTTAAATCAGGGTAGAGCACATATTTTCTTATGTTCCGGAAATTGAAAAATTATGACGATCGATATTTCGTTCAGTAGGGGGGGGGGGGGGGGTAAGGAAACATATTATTTTTATTTTTTTTTTAAATTTGAGTAGGGGGAGATTTCCTCTAGAACACACATATAAACAAAATTTGAGGGGGGTTACCCCCATACCCTCCCCCCCCCCCCCTGCTTATGACAATCTGTCACAGATGATGCCAGATGCGAAGCAGAAATAAAAAAGAAGAATGTAAATTACTCGGAATACATTTCTGGCAGTGAAATACTTATTCACGGATAGAAAGGTGAAATTTGCGCTTAGGTTGAGACTAGTAAACTGTCGTGTAGTGTCTCTCCTATTGCATGTAGCAGAAACATGGACAATAAGCAAGGCCATGGAAAATAGAATAACATCTTTTGACATGTGTATTTACATAAGAATGATGGAAATATCCTAGAAACGAATGAAAACCAACAAAGAGATATTGTGCATGGCAGGGCGTAAAGAAATTGCACTAGTAGGATTTAATAGTTGAGGATATAAAAATCAAATACTTTGGTCATGCTAAAAGGCACCAAAGCCTCCTAAAGGATGTATTGAAGGGAAGAGTGGAAGAAACTAGACCTAGAGGGAGACCCAGAATCAACTGGGAAGAGAGTGTTAAGAACTGGAGTGGACTAAAATTGCAAGAGTGCACCAGAATGGCAGAAGATGAAGTGTGAAATGAAGAGATGTTGCAATATACAGATAAGATACTGAGAAAGATATATAGATGTAGTAATGGCATACAAAGGTTACCTCTTGAATGGTTTAAGGTCTTTCCTAGTAAACGATTTTAGTGTGTTCAGTGTGGTCAAACGTTATATGAAAGTAGGAAGATAAGATGTGGTGTTCAAAACTAATAGGTATGAATGGTAAACTAAAAATCGCCGGCGAGGGAATTGAACAGGTTGATGTCACAAGGTACGCGGTTCGAGTCCCGCCGCGCCACTAATGTCCTTTGGCAAGACATTGATCTACATATGTCACACTCAACCCAGGTGATGTAAATTAGTACAAATACTGGAGCGCTGTTATGGCAGCTAGGCTTAAGCCGGGTAAATAATGAATAAGAATATAATTTCTAGATAGACGGCGCAATAAAAATGCCTATTATTGTTGCGACATTTTTTCCTAGCCGTACTCTGATATAATTAGATAAATCAATTAAACAACCACACATACAGGTGTTGGGAAGCATTTATAAAACTAGCCTAAAAAATCTACTGTATTCAAAGAAAAATGGCAGTACGCGCTATAACATTTAATAAATTGACAATTGGCTGGGAACAAGTAAGATCAGTTTGAGAACCCCTATTATATGAATTAGCTATTCCACGAGACAAAAAGAAGGTTGTCAATTACATATTTCAAAATCTAGAAAGAAACATCGTCAATTTTTAATGTCTTTTGTGGGCAGTGGATATTCGAATAGATTACCTATTACTGTCAGATTAACAAGGTTTAGAAATAGGTTTCGAAATTTTGTTTCTAGTCATTTGTTGAACAAATAAGGAATTGAATATCAAGTTAAATAGATTGCATATGTACAAAAGATATATTTTGCGGCATTTTCAGGTTGTAGGCTTTATTTGTTTATTGATTGATTTTATTTCTGCGTTCAAAAACATACAAATTCAAATTCAAAATACATAAATTCGAACAATAACAAATACAACGAATGAAATGTTTACAAAAGTAATTAAATGAAAAATCATATCATATGATAAACATGTACGAAGCATACAGTAAGATAAGAAATATGAAATATTTTGGAGATTATTCCAATACTTTTGGAAATGCACAATGTAACGTGGTGTAAATGATCATTCCGAGTCAAAGTTTCATCTGCAAGAACTCTCAAAAACGTGGACTTAGTTTTCTTCTCCAGTAGCATACCATCGATTTTAATATATATATAGGTGTTTCTGTATTATGAGAATGATGTTTAAAATACATGAAATGAGTCTTTTTTTTTGTATTAAGAGAGAGTTTATTGGATTTAAACCAATCTGATACTTTGTTAATTTCATAATTCAAAGTATTGTTTAACGAATTTAGGTCTTTATGGGAATAAAAGATATTTGTGTCATCGGCAAATAAGATAAAAGAAAGAAGGGAGATGTAGGCCTTTTTTTTAATGCAACATGGAGGACGGTGACGGTTGTAGTTTCGTGAAGGGAAGGTAATTAATCTTGCTGGGGTCCTGAATTCATGATGTATGTTATTCCAAACTTTCTCCAGCGGTTACCATGAATCCTTCTGACAACAAAACTACTGATCGTCATCCTTATCAATTACGTCGGAAAGGGGAAAAAGGAAAGAAATCTTCTTAGACTGTGACACAACAAACCGAACAAATCGAATCTGCGCAACATGTTGAAACATGTCGAAACCGAAACATGTGCTCGAAGCGGTTCGCCGACTCGTGTTGACGCCGAAACCATCGCACCACTCCACTCACAAACAGACGCTACGCATGATACTGCCGTCTCCAGTATGTCGACTCAAAAGGATTTGGTAAGTCGTGCTGAATTTCAACAGACGTCGAACACAATTATTGAAAAACTCGACTCTCTAAGTTCTAACATTTATGCAATGAGAAAGGAAATTGGTGAAGTACGTGCTATTGTTGCTGAGTTGGAGGTAGTTTCGGCCGATACGTCTGCTAGGCTAGCTAAAGTGGAAAATGAATCGTTACCACAAATGAAGAAAAAAAGAATCAAAGAAGCTTGAAACTGAGCTAAAAGAGAAATTGTTAGCCCTAGAGCTCCATGACAGAAAACAGAACTTGTTAGTATATGGCATTAAGCAAGATAAAGGAGAAAATGCTCTTTGTGTCGCTAGAGAGATCTTCCAAGATCTTGGCTTCTCGAAGGATATCCCCATAGTAAATGTTCATCCACTGCCCCGTCGTGCTCTGCAAGGAAATGATCGGCAACAAGCAGGTCCGGATCCCATTATTATCCGCTTCAGCTCCATGATAGATCGTGATGCAGTCCTCAATGCTAACCAACAAAGAGCGATGAAGATTGCAGCAAGAAAAGTTGGAGACCAGTCGTCGAATGATCCACCCCTCGCTTATCCACAGTTGAGGATCGTGATGGATCTACCTGCTGAAATGAAGCGTCAGAGATACCTGTTGGAAAAGGAAGCATTCACACTCAGAAAGGAGCATAACAAATCTACAAGGATCAAATTGTTTGGTGTGAAGCTATGGCTCCAAGTCAGAGAAAAGGGTTCCCAAGCAGGGTGGAGAAGTGTGAGCGGCTGAATGATGTTCTTCTTTCAGGAATCTAGGTAACTTCTAGACTTAAACATTTAGAAAAGAAGAAATATATCAAAAGTATGAAACACAATGTTTATCATGCCAAATCACACTAAACAGAAAGGAACAGGATGAGTTCCACAGATCAAAAGTATAAACAAAATTCCAAAAACTGTTTATTTCTGTTGCCAATTTGCTTTGCATAAGTATAAGAAATGCTTGAATACTTTGTTACTCTGTTTTTTGCATTTGTAAGATAACTTAAGTCTTGAAGGATTTTGGACTCTGGAAGCTGACTCGAGACTTGAATGAGATGAAGTCTTTCATTTCATCTTTTGTTTTCCAGTCAAGTTTGGAAATTGCTTATTGATGCTGTTTTGTTTTTCTTGCTAAATCAAGATTTAACAGAAAGGAACAAGATGAACTCCACTGATCTTGAGTGCTAAACATGTAGACTTCTATAAAACATTTATTTATGTTGTTAATTTGCTATGCATGAATACAAAAATATGATATGCTATCTGTTCAAATCACAACTAAAAGTTTAACTATTACAGTCCAGTAAGAGGCAAACTTAATAGACATGCTTGAATGTTCTGTTATTTATTTTTTTCTGCATCTTTAGGATAATTTAGCATTATCTTAAAGGACTCTGGGAACTGGAAAATAACTCCAGATTTGAATGAGAGGAATCTTTCATGTCAACCTTTTTTATTTTGTATGTTGTTTGTTCTCATGCTTAATGAATCTAAACAGAAAGGATCAGAATGAACTCCACTGATCAAGTGTACTATAGACTTCCATAAGCTGTTAATTTTTGTTGCTGGTTTCTATTCATAAGTGTAATTAAATGTTATGCTATCTGTTCAATTAAGAACTAAAAGTGTAACTTTACAGTTAGTAAGAAGCAGACATTGAAGAAATGCTTGAAAGTTCTGTTACTCTGTTTTTTGCATTTGTATGATAATCTAGCATTGTCTTATAGGACTATGGGAACTGGAAATTAAATCCAGAATTTGCTGAGAGTAAATCCTTTACTTCTAGTCTTCTGTTTTCAAGTCAAGTTTGGAAATTGCTTACTAATGCTGTTACTATGTTTTTCTTTGCTCCTGTTTTATATGTATCAAGATGATTAAACGGCATAAACTTCCTTATAATAGAGAAGGAAAAGGAAGAGAAACCATTTTCTTGATGTAGCTTTTTACCTGATAATCGAGTTCACCATTATTATGATGTATTGAACATGTATAAGGTCATTTACAGTTCATTGTATGACCGCCACCTACACTGTATGAATCTCAAATATTTCCGGTTCTTCTACATCATGGTCAATGACATTCCTCGGTAATCGACATTGAATTCCAGGTGCTTTGTTTGACTTGGTATGTCTGTGAGCTGGGGGGGGGGGAGAGAGAGAAGAGTTGGGCATTCTTTTGTGCTCACATACATGTACATGTACCATGTACTTGATTCCAGCCTGCAATTTCTTAATGTTCCGGATGTACAGGTCCATACACCTAAAGTATCACGTTATAAATGGTTATGTTGGACACCGAGAGGTCTCCTCCTCTGTGAAAAGAAAAGACTCGTCTCTCTCTCTCTCTCTCTCTCCCTCTCTCCCTCTCTCTCTCTATTTCTTTCCTCCATCTATATTTATGCTAATTTAATATGTTAATTAATTTACATTTACGTAAGCAAACAGCCTTTATTACTTTTATAATTTTTCTTGCTGTTCCTCTACTTTGAATTCGGGACCTAAGCAGGTTAATCCTAAACTGAAATCGCTACCTATTTTGGGGATGCACATTGTAGTCCTCAAATGGACGACAAATGTAGTAAATTTAATTGTCTTTGTTTTTTCTGTTTGGGTTTATCCTCCCCCCCCCCCTCATGTTTGTTGTTTGTAGTTATTATGTGTTCTGCAGCTGGCCAGCCGTGTTTAATTACTACCACTTTTTGCAATCTATTGATAATCCTACACTTTTGTGAACGTAATGATGACTGACTTACCCTTTGCTGAAACAAGTGATATTGATTTAGACGTATTATTTCACAGGTATAATGTTGATTTAACTTCCTCATCTGACGAACGTTATGGTAAACGTATTTCAGATATCCTCAATAGTAAATTCGATGAAATGTTACTTCAGTTTGATCCTAATGATATTCATTATGTAAGAGAATCTCAATACCTTACTCAAAACCAGTTTATTAAAAATGTTAAAAGCACATCAAAATGTGATTTAAATTTCTTGAACCTGAATATTCGTAGCCTGAACAAAAATTTTGAGCAGTTAATTTTATTGCTGGACAATATTGATCTGTGTAACTTTATTATCGGTCTCACGGAAACATGGTTGCAAGACCAGCCTCGTTCCCTTTTTTCTCTTTCTCAACATAACCTCATATTTAATAACCGTACAAATAAAAGAGGTGGAGGCGTTGCAATGTATGATCCAGACCATCTAAATTTTAAAGTACTTTCTGATATAAACACAATGAATCTGGCAATGGAAGTGGTCTTTATCGAAAGAGTCTTACAAAACAAGAAAAATATCGTAGTTGGTACTATTTATCCCCCCCCCCCCTTCTTCAAATCACAACGAATTCTTAGTAGAAATGCAGCATTTACTTGTTCACCCCCTTCTTCAAAATAAACATTGCATCGTTATGGGAGATTTCAACGTTAATTTGTTAAAATGTAATGATAATCAGTTCTCTCATGATTTTCTGGATACCTTACTTTCATATTCTTTTGTTCCAGTAATATCAAAACCCACGCGGCTATCCACTCATTCGTGTACTCTCATCGATAATATATTTGTAAATGTTGATCATTTACAAACTGAATCTGGCATCATACTGTCTGACACATCAGATCATTGTCCAGTTTATTGCAAAATTCAAAATTTATTTAATCTTGCTAAATCACCTCCCCCGTCAAAAATAGTAAGGAAATTTACAGCCTCCAAAATTGATAAATTAAAGGGAAAGCTGGGATCGATTGATTGGGCAGAAATTTAGGCTCATACTGATGTAAATGTGTCTTACAACAATTTTTTCCACGTTCTAAAAATAGCTCTTGACGAATGTATTCCTCTAGAGAGATGCAAATTTTGCAGTTTTCGACATGTACCACGTAATTCTTGGGTCTCTAAATCTTTATTAAGATTAATTAATAGGAAAAATAACTTGTTTTATAAATTTCGTGCGAATCCCAAACCTAAACTTCGTGAAAAATATGTTAAATATAAAAACACATTGACAAAGATTATACGATTAGAGAAACAGAGATAGTATTGTGCCCAGTTTGAAAAAAAGAAATCCAACATAAAGGAAACATGGGGAGTTATTAATAAGGCATTGAACAAAAAAAGTGGGGAAAAAAGCATAAAACAAATCCGAGAGGATAATAAAACCATCAATGATGAAGAATCTATTGCTAATCACTTTAATGATTACTTCTCAAACATTGGACCCAATCTTGCCAAGAAGATTCCTGTGGTCGAAAAACCCTTTCATTCTTTTTTGAAGAACAAAAATCAGAATTCTATATTTTTTAGTCCAACCAACTCATCTGAAAGTCTAAAACTTGTTGATAATTTCAAAGAAAAAAGAAGTGCGGGTCATGATGAAGTCAGTAAATTTTATTAAAGAATATTATACACGAAATAGTTGTTCCCCTGGAACACACATTTAATCTTTCCATGTCTCAGGGTGCGGTTCCCGATGCCATGAAACTTGCAAAAGTTGTTCCGATTTTTAAAAGGGGTGACCCCTTAGATTCATGTAATTACAGGCCCATATCTCTCCTTTCTTCCATCTCTAAAGTGTTAGAAAAACTCATCTATGATCGCACAGTAGCTTTTTTAGTGAGTAATAATATATTCTCCGACTCACAGTTTGGCTTCAGACAAAAAACATTCGACTGTTCATGTTATTTTACATTTCATTAATCATGTTACTTCTGCTATCGATGATCACTCTCATACCCTTGGGATGTTTCTGGACCTCTCCAAGGCCTTTGACACTAGTATGGTATATGTGGAAGGGCCTTGGAGTGGTTCGAAAGCTACCTCAGGGGTAGGAAACAATACGTATCCATAAATGGAGCAGACTCGACCTTTCAACAGTTAATTTGTGGAGTGCCACAATGATCCCTTCTGGGGCCTCTTCTATTTATATTGTATATGAATGACTTTCAAAACTCATCCAATGTTTTGTCGTTTATATTATTCACTGATGATTCTTCTGTGTTTTTCTTACACAAAAACCCCAATACACTACTTGAAACCGTAAATCTTGAAATGAAACTTGTTGAAGAGTGGATTTGTGCCAACAA
Source organism: Strongylocentrotus purpuratus (assembly GCF_000002235.5). Lineage (NCBI taxonomy): Eukaryota > Metazoa > Echinodermata > Echinoidea > Camarodonta > Strongylocentrotidae > Strongylocentrotus > Strongylocentrotus purpuratus. Next base: position 12,767,208 of record NW_022145613.1, on the reverse strand, counting down.
ACTTTCCTTGAACTTAAATAAAACTCAATGTATGCTCTTCAGCAACTCTATTTCGGGATTGCCTGGCAACGTTTACATCAATGAAACGATTATAAACTTAGTTGATTCGTCAAAATTCCTTGGTTTTATCATTGACAATAAACTTTCTTGGAAAGAACACAACTTATACTTAAGTAAAACTCTATCAAGGAACATTGGAATAATCAATAAATTAAAAATGTCTTTTCCTAAATATATTTTGAAAAGTTTGTACTCGACGCTTATCTTGCCTTATCTTAACTATGGCATACTTGCATGGGGAAATTCGTTTAATTACCAGTTGGACTTTTTTTTATTGATACTTCAAAAACGCGTCATACGAATAATCTGCCACACTAATAGGTTAAGCCACACTAATAGTTTATTTTTAGAAAATAAAATATTGAAAGTTCATGACCTGTATAATTTCTTTTTAGGCTGTTTTATGTTTCGATTAAGTTCTAACGAACTTCCTCATGCCATCACGTCGACATTCCAAAAGAATTAACAACTTCATAATTATCCAACCCGACAGTCTTCCTTTTTTTCACTTACACAAACTGAGAACTTTACTAAAACAAAAAACTTTGATTTATACTGGTCCTGTGTACTGGAACTCCTTAGACATTTCGCTCAAACAGCTGCCAAGTTTAATTACTTTTAAATATCACTTGAAACATAAACTTCTACTCTAGTATGAAAATGAATAAGGTCATCATGATAGAGACCATCGGTATTATCAACACTTGTTGGCTGCCCAATAAACAAAACACTAAAAAGTAACCTCTTTTGGGAGTGTATTTTAAGTGATTTTAAAGTATGGTGCCTTTTGAACTAAATTTAAACGTTATCGACACGTGCTTTCATTTAAACAAAAAAGGTACTCCTGTTCACGTTTTCATCTAACCTAAAAACCACCAATTTATCACGCGACTGGAGTTACGTGATTCCACTTACCTCTGTAAATCACGTGTTTATGACCAAATAACCACTTGACCAAGCAACGAGTTTTTTGTCCGTTAACCGATGGTGGTGATAAATAAGTAATTATTTGGTCTTGTAAGCACCTTAATCGATTGGTTTCACAGGTTATCCAAGGTTGATGGTAATAATCACGTTACTTACACCGGCTAATCGTCTTATTGTTCTGTCCGTGAAACACTGGTTATATTAAATTAGTAATTATGAGGTGTCTTACACACCTCTTTAAATGGTTTCAAAGTTACCATAACTTTCTTGGTTATGATCACGTAGCTAAAACTGATTACTAATCTAAGCTGTGAATCCGTGATATTTAGGTGTGAAAAATTTGTAATTATTGGGTGTCTTAAAACACCTATTTAAATGGTAGTCAAAGTTGCCAGCAGTTCCGCGGTGATGATCTCGTCACTCAAACGGATTATTAATCTAAGTTGGGCATAAGTGACTTTTAGGTGTGAAAAATTAGTAATTATTAGGTGTCTTAAAACACCTTTTTAAATGGTTTCAAAGTTACCATAAATTTATTGGTGATGATCACGTAGCTAAAACTGATTACTAATCTAAGCTGTGAATTCGTGATATTTAGGTGTGAAAAATTAGAAATTATTAGGTGTCTTAAAACACCTATGTAAATGGTAGTCAAAGTTGCCAGCAGTTCCGCGGTGATGATCTCGTGACTCTAACGGATTATTAATCTAAGCTGGGTATTCCGTGATTTCCAGGTGTGAAAAATGAGTTATTCTTGGGTGTCTTGATGGTTTCACAGTTACCATTTAAGTTCCGTGGTGATAATTCCGTGTCTGTTGGCATATTTCTATTTTCACCAGTTGATAACTGATTGTTGGCATCTTTACATTGCACCAGTTGATAACCGGTCTGTGTGCATATTTCCAGTTGCACCAGGTGATGACTGCTGGCTGACTGTTGGCATGTTTCCAGTTGAACCAGCTGACACAAATTAATTTGCATATTGAATATGGGGTGCGTGCAGATCTATGTTTTTTAATCAGTTTATCTGAATTTAGAGCATATTTCTTAATTACTGATGATTTAGTTATATGCAATTCATTTCGAAAATACTACAAATATAAATTTCCAGTTATTAGGACATTTCGCTACTTCGTATAAATTACATTTAATTAAACATGAATAAGGAAAACATTAACTAGAACTAAAATAATTTCAATAAAATACAAGTATATGAAAAAAATTCGATTAATTAATTATGTAAGTCTACTTATTACCAATGCCTTTACATTGGAAATACAGACGTACCAGTATTGAAGTGTTGTTGCTGTTCAACTGGTTGGAAGTTTTACCAAATGGTTCTAATGGCTCAGCTAAACCAGTTGAATTATAACTGGTCTGGATCAACTGGATCATTTAGCCCATTTCAATTTCTGGGGTTACCAGTTGGCATTAACTGGTTCATCAACTGGACTAGTTGCAACTAGCTTTCTCCTCTGGGATGTTTGCAACCAACCCCCCCCCCCCCCCCCCCCCCACCCCTCTAATCCCAAACTGCTTCCGGCGCGCCTGGACGTAATTATGGAAGATCCAAAACACGATGTTCAGAAACGGGATGATAACGTCATTATTTTGGTTTATTTATAGTGTAACATTTGCGTGATTATCGGGTTGAACGCGGGTTACAGTAATATATTTCCTCTTCAACGTAATATTCACGTGAATTTCACGCAGATATTTTGACTAAAACAATCACTAACGCTTCACGTGTTTTTGTGACGCGATAATTTCGTTTATGAAAATGTAATGTCATAACCAAAAAAACACGGGAGTATTAGGTTTCCAAACCATGGTCTCCAAGGTAGGGATACTCACGTTATTATAATGGTGACATTGCAGTGACAATTGCGTGATTTAGTGTACGTGTGTTTTAAGTGACCTAGTGCAACAAACGTATTAACACATTTACGTAAATGTCCGGTGTTTGAAGAACGTAACTCTCCTCAAGTCGATACCTTGATATTGACGTGATTTTCACGTGATTTTGTTTATTGGGTGGCTGCACCATAAACCCGTTTTTGTTCTTTTGTTTTGTTTTTTGTTTTATATATTATGTAACAAATGTATTATGTAAAGGCAACCTTAATTACAAGCATTATGCTTCCAATGTTTCCTCCTCATTACTGCAGATAATTATGTATTTAATGACTTGCCATTACATTGTTTTTATTACTGTTGTATCAATCGAATATTATGTACATGTTTTGTTACCTTGTATATGCCTTACTTTGTAAATTCTTTTCATATGCAGTTAATGTGGAAATAAAACCTTAATAAAAAAATATATATATCATTTACATAAAGAAGAAATAACAGTGGACCTAAGATGGAGCCTTGAGGAACACCGCATTGAATTAAAAGAGGATCGGAATCAAAGTATTATATGTAACATATTGTCTTCTGTTTGTTAAATAATCTTTAAACCATAAGAGTGGCTGACCCCGAATTCCATAATGACTGAGTTTGGAGAGTAGAATAGCGCGATTGAGCGAATCGAATGCTTTACTCAAGTCACAGAATTTTTATTTATTTGTCGTTTTAGTCGACAGGGTAGCCCTTTCAGTTATAAAAACTGCTCGACCAAGGGGCCCTGTATCAACATTAAAAAAAACATTTTTACAAAACATATAAACATACATAAGTTATAATGAACACAAAAATTAAACAAGATAAAATATTGAAATAAATGGGGAGGGGGGAGGGGTAAAATATTCATGTAAGTAACTATGTGAGAGAAAGGAGTTTGCAGTGTTTTTTAAATGAATCTAGTGAGTTTAATAACCGTAAAGAAGGGGGTAATGCATTCCATATAACGGAGCCTTAATAACAGAAAGATCTTTTGAAATACTCGGTTTTGTGTTTTTTAATGAATAGAGGACAGATAGTTGCATATCTGGTATAAACGTTTATCGGTCAATAGCACACGATATCCTTAACATATTTCGGCATTTTATTATTAATCACCTCCATATTCTAAATTGGTATTGCACTCTCTGAACAACTGATTGCCATCTTAGACATGATAATAAAATAATACGAGGTGTCAAAATATCTACGTTTAGTATTAAACGGGCATAACGATTTTGTAACTTTTGTAACTTTTCCAAATCACGCTTTGCTGAACATCCCCACAGAACAATACCGTAGTCAATATGTGACAATATTAAACTATCATATAACAATTTTTAAATTCTTTTCGGCAAATAATATTTAATTCGTTTTATACATGATATGCTTCTAGATATTTTGGAGACAGTTTTCGATATATGTATATCCCACTTTAAACAATTATCAAATAATACACCAAGATATTTGAATTCATTTACAACTTCTATAACATTATCTTTGTAAATCAAGCGTACACTTTGATTTTTGATTCGTTTTCTTGTCCCACATAACATGATCTTACACTTCTTGATATTCAACATTAAGTCATCTTTTTCAATGTGATCAAATACTTTTTTAAACTCACATTTAAGCGTTTTCTCAACAAGGGCAATTTCTTTGCCTTGGCATCATCGGCGTATAAACATATTTTAGTATTTTCACAATAGGGCAATTACAGAGGTCATTAACAAAAACAGTAAAAAGAAGGGGGCCCAATATTGATCCATGTGGGATTCCAGTATTTACACCTCTAAATCCAGACTGAGCACCTTCAACCACAACACATTGTAATCGATCACTTAAGGAACTTTTAAACCAGGCCAATTCTTTTCCTTTTACACCATACTTGTCTAATTTGTAGAGTAAAATATCGTGATTCACAGAATCGAACGCACGTTTTAGGTCCAAAAATAATGCACCGGAGATAAGACCCCTGTCTATCCCCCTTAGTAAGAAATCATTTACATCAACTAGCGCCGTTCCTGTTGAATGAAGCGGTCGAAAGCCCGATTGCCTATCACTGAGAAGAGCATTATCATTGAGAAAATCGTACAATTGGGAGTGTACTGCCTTTTCTAAAATCTTAACAATATGTGAAAGAACCGAAATCGGACGATAGTTGGATGGGCTTTTCTTGTCTCCGCCCTTAAACATAGGCGTTTTTTTACCCTTGCGCTCTTCCATTCAACAGGAACAGAACCAGTGGAGAGTGAACAATTTAACAAATTTGTAAGTGGTTTTGTAATGAATGGTGAAGCAAGCTTCAAAAGACGTGGATGTAGTTTGTCAATACCACTACATTTAAAAATAGATAATTTGGAAAGTTCTTTGAGAACAAAATCCTCTCCTATAGAAACACACGAAAAGATGTTATCAGTTAACTCATGTAATTCATTAAAGGTATGTTCAGTATCATATCGACTAACAGTTTGAGTGAAATATTCATTGAATATTGATGCAATACACTCAGAATCATCAATTACATATCCATCCTTTATCAGCTCGATTCTATCTCCCGATTTCTTTTTAAACGACACTTTCTTTAATGTTTTCCAAGTTTTGCGGGGATCACCAAGGTGCTCATTAAACTCAGAAAAATAGTATTTTCTTTTACGTTTTTTGTTAAGATTATTTACAGCATTTCTTCTTTTTATATTTATTCCACTCATCTTTATTTCCGGATTTATCAAATTTCGCCTTTAAAAAGTCACGTTCACGAGCTAATTTCAAATAATCATCCGTTATCCACGGTGATCCATTAATTTTTCTACGAACACTAACAATAGGAGCATGTTTATTACACAACTGATTAAAGCTCGATTTGAAATATTCCCATAAAGATTCAACATCATTGCCTTTGTAAAAGTTAGACCACGGAAGTTTTTCCCCGTCACTCACAAACTTAGCTTGGTCAAATTTACGAAAAGATCTAAACTTACTAATAGCTGGCTTTTTCGGAATACACTCCTTGTTCAGGTTAACATACACTAAAGAATGATCACTAATCCCCAAAGAAATTACATCTGAATGGAAGTCACTCTCAACGGACGGTACAAAAATAAGATCAATACAAGATCGACTGGTGGGCGTTACTCTGGTTGGTTTGCTAATAAGCTGACGGAAATTAAAACAATCTCATAAGTTCTGTATTTTTCTAGAAAGTGTGTTTTGTCAAGAATGTTACAATTTAGGTCACCTAGGACGATGATGTTGGATGTAATATCATTAGCTCTTTCTATATTATTTTCTAACGTTTCAAAAAAGTCCATTGTACTTTTTGGAGGTCTGTATACAATACACACAAACCATGTTTATGATTGCTTCAATTTGATTTCTATCCATAACACTTCGAGATTTCCCTGTTCAAGATCAGACCTTCTAGTGTAAGAAATTGAGCCTTTGATATAACATCCAATTCCACCGCCACTAGCATTTCGATCTTTCCGTTCAAAAATATATCCATTTATATTCAACTGTTGTGTTTCAATAGTTTCATCAAGCCAGGTCTCTGACACAGTAAAAACATCAATCATATTATCGGATAAATAATGACAAATATGGTCCGACTTGTTTCGGAGACTTCTGACGTTTAAATGAGATATTACACAGCCTTTGCCAATTTTTTTGTTACTAACCCTTTCTCACAAAAAATACTTTTCACATCATTTACATGATTAATGTTTTCAGGTTCCTCAGCAGTGATTTCTGAATAAAACGGTAATTCATCAAAAATACATTTATTACATATCCAATCAGATGAAGAGTAAAAAAGGTCTTCACCAAGAGAAGAACACGAAAGATGGATCCATTGTGAACATCTCACACAAAGAATAGCATTTCGATTATTCTTAACAGGTCTTAAACATACGGGGCAAGGATATTTGGGCAACATGACTCATATTTACATAGACAATTAAACAGATAAGAGAATGTGAGGATAAGATTTACAATAATTGTTCAGTGTCACGTTCTGAAGAGATCCTCACCTTCTTGTCTTCCTTAGTTAGCACAGTGATTCTACAGTTATTTGTCCAGATTTTCCTCACCTTTTGATTTCGTCAAGATTTTTATTATTAGGTGGTCTGTCAACGACAGACTACCTATTGTTTTCGTCAGAATTTTCTTTCTTTATTTATTTATTAGGTGGTCTGTCGATGACAGATCACCTATTGATTTCGCTAGAATTTTCTTTCTTTATTCTTTATTCTTTATTTCTTTATTTTTATTTCTTCCGTACACTTTTTTGTGCACACGTTTACTCGAAATCGACATGGTCAATTTCCTTTGAATTTCTGTCAGTCATCAAGCCTTATGATTTCAAGTCTAATTAAGTTTTTCAAGTTCATGGGGTCATCGTGACGTCATCCAGGCGCCATTTTGTAAAAATCAGGTCATTATCATATTTCGATAACAAGTCATCAAAAATCAACCATATTTGGTATACATCAACTTCAGGTCGAAGGTCAACGAAAAATGTCAAAAAATTCCGCGCGCGCACCTCGACGCACACGTACGCGCGCATTAAAATTTTTAAATGGTCAAATTCGTTCTAAATTAATTTTGTTTCAGGCCATTTTAAGCATTTTCAAAATTTGCGGGCGCGTAATTATGCGCGCGCGTCCTGGCATTTTGCAACATAGAATCGCCAAATTTTTTCTGTTATCATATTTATTACATTTTTCCAAGCATTTTGATACCTTGTTTACCTTTTTCCGACCAGTAATACTGCAATTAGCGGCTGTCAAAGTTGAACGCACGCGCCGACCTGCGCTATCTGTATCCACAATACATGGGCAAAAACATGCCTATACAAAATTCATTTTAACTCTTCAGAATTGATAGATAACCCCCAATTTCTTTCATATTTAAATAGATTATGAGTTGGAGGTATGATTTCATGTCTCATTTGACCCTCAATTAACTCATGGCGTCATCATATAGCCTCCAAACTCAAAATTTCAATTTGCATATTATGACGTCAGCATATTTCTGGAAAATTGACTGTATCTCTGTAAACAATGATCAATTTTCTTCCAAATGTTGATATGATCTAGCTTAGACAATTCTCTACAAATGCAGTCGACACAATATTTCATTTTGACAAAGGTATCATGGCGTATTTTTGCGATTAAAGGTGGCATGTCAATTTTTCACATTTTGCGTGTATTCTCTATGGGACATGACTTTTTCTCAAAACTGGATTCTACATTCTCGTCTTTCGCGAGCAATGTCTCCGTCGTTTTATCTTTATTTACGCTGAGCTTTGAGTATGTTGTAGCTGAGACAATAAGCTATCATAAGTGTGCCCTTTATTTTTCATTCAGATGCCGGGATCATGCTCATATTTCACTTCCAAAGTGGGATTTGAGAATTCCATTTCCCGTTTACGTGTAATCTCTATGGGAAATGTTTTGGTATATCGGTAACGCACTTGACTTCCGACCTCGAGGTCCCTGGTTCGAGTCCGGGCGTCTCCAACAATTTTGTTTTCTTCACTTTTTTTTCTTTTTGACCTTTCACTGTAACATCTCCTTTGAATATTAAAACACATAGAATCGCAAATAATGTAATAAACAACCATATTTACTTTATTGTTACCCTATTATCACTTGATCTATTACTTTTTGCATGTAATCCTTATGGGAGATGACTTTTTCTCAATCTGGATTCTACATTCATGTCTTTTGCGAGCAATATCACCGTTATTTCAGCTCGATTTTTGTCGATTTTTGAGTATGTTGTAGCTGAGACTATAAGCTTTCTAAATGTCCCCTCATTTTTTTCAATCAGATGTCATCATGGTCTGTTGATGATCATCAACATCACCATGATCATCATCATCGTCATCACCATTACTATCAAGATCATCATCATCATCATGATCATCATCATGATCATCATTGTTTACATGTCTATATAACTTCTACCTTTTTCAATATAGTACATATTATAATCTATCATTAGACTTGAAGACAGACCACCTTATTCGTCCTCGTGACGAATTAAATTCTAATTATTATTATTATTATTTATTAGGTGATACGTATGAAATATACGTATCACCTTTTGATTTCGTCAAGATTTTTATTATTATTATTTATTTATTAGGTGATACGTACGTAGACGTATCACCTTTTGATTTCGTCAAGATTTTTCTTTATTATTATTTATTTATTTTTTATTTTTTTATTATTATTCTTCCTCGAATTTGTTCGCAAGATATCTCAAGAATGAATAAAGCTATTATCATGAAACTTTCCATGATGATAGATATTAGTCTAACTTAGAACTGCGTGACTTTTCAGAGACTCGAGATCATCGTGACGTCATCTAGGCGCCATTTTGTGAAAATCAACTCATGATCATATCTTCATAACAGAAAGTCTTTCCTCATTCATATTTATTATGCTCAAGGTCAATATCCGTCCAATCAATATCAGTTTTTATAAAACGCGCATGCGCGTACATCCACGCGTCAATGCGCGCGCAAATATTGTAATTGCTCCGAATTATCTCAAATTAATTTTGCATACGTTTCATGCCATTATAGGCATTTTTTTTTAAATCGCGCAAACGCGCATTTTCGCGCGTTTTCGTCCGTCACAGCCAAACGCAAAATAATTACCAGTCATTCTTTTTGGACAAGATATTCCTCATATTTGTCCGAACGATTTGATACAATGTTTACCTCTTTATCACTATTAATAACGGAATGAGCGTCTGTTCAAGGCGTATGCGCGAGTTTTGTAATACATAGCACATATTGGCAAAAACATGCCTATACAAAATCCATTATAGCTCTTTTGTTGGAAAGGAACCCTCATTTTGTTTTTATATTTAGATAGAGTATAATTCGGAGATATGATTTCATGTCTCATTTGGCCATTAAGTATATTTTTACATAATCATATTGACCTTGGAACTCAAAATACGAATTTGCATATTATGACGTCAACATATTTACGGAAAATGATTGTATCTCTGCAAATATTGATCAATTTTCTTCTAAATTTTGATATGTTGTAGCTGAGACAATTCTTCACAAGATTATTACCAATTTGATGACGTCATTAGATTTTTGCTTAATATGCGTCTTATGCCTATGGGAGGTGATTGATACTACATCATAGTCTAGACTTGTTCATTATGTTGCGTATGTAGTGCGTCGAAATATCAGTTCAATGATTGGTAGGCTCTGCAATTGTTTAGTAAATTAATAGTTTAATCATATAACAATTCTCTATCGAGCACCTGAAGGGGGCGCTATACCACTTTTAATCATGGTCATCGTCATTTAAAACCAAAAAATCTTCATCAATATCGTCATTATCGTATTTATGAATATTATCATTAGATCATCATCGGCACACTTTCATGATACAAAAATAGCTTACGTATCACCTAATTCGTCAAAGTGACGATTTAAAGTCTAGTTTATTAGGTGATACGTAACGAAGTCTACGTATCACCTATTGATTTCGTCAAGATTTTTCTTTCTTCTTCCTATTATTCTTCCTCGATTTTGTTCGCAGGATATCTCAAGACTGAATAAAGCCATTGTCATGACACTTTCAATGGTGATAGATCTTAGTCTAACTTAGAACTGCGTGACTTTTCAAAGACTCAAAGTCATCGTGACGTCATCCAGGCGCCATTTTGTGAAAATCAACTTATGATCATATCTTCATAACGGAAAGTAATTTTTCATTCATATTTATCATGAATAAGATCAATATCCGTCCGGTTAATTTTAGGTCAATAAACGTGCGTAAACGCGCGCGTACGCGTTCGTGCGCGCGTTAATGCGCGCGCAAAAATTTAAAATGCTCTAAATCGTCTTAAATTTTTTTTGCATACGTTTCAGGCCATTATAAGCATTTCATAAAAAATCACGCAAAACACGCATTTTTGCACGTTTTCGTTCGTCACGGCCGAACGAAAAATAATCCCCCAGCAAAAACTTTTGACAGAATATTCCTCATATTTTTCCGAACAATTTGATACCCTTTTTATCTCTTGATCACTATTAATAACGGAATGAGCGTCCGTTCAAAATAACCGTCCGTACGCACGATTTTTGCAATACATAGCATATATGGGCAAAAACATGCCTATAAAAAGTCCATTGGGATGAATAAGGACTGCCAATTTTTTTTTTCTTATTTAGATAGAGTATGAGTCGGAGGTATGATTTCATATCTCATTTGGCCATTAAGTACATCTTGACGTCATCATAATGGCCTTGGAAGTCAAAATACAAAAATGCATATTATGACGTCATTATATTTATGGAAAATGTAGTGTATTTCTCTCGATATTCATCGATTTTCTTTGAAATGTCGATATGTTGTAGATAAGGCAATTCTCTACAGATCACTTTTCACTAAGTTTCATTTTAATGAGGTCATCATAGTACAAAATTCAATTAAAGGCCACATGTCAGAATTTTCGTCATTTGCGTGTTATGTCTATGGAAGGTGAATTTCGTTCACATCATGAATCTACATGGCATTCATCTATGAGCACTATCTATCTTATGTGTCCTCTGTTTTCTCCCAAATTGGGGTATGTTATAGCTGAGACCATGGGCTATAAAAACGGTGCTTTTTAGTTTTTTGATCAGATGATGAGATCATATCCCAATTTTCAGTTGAATGTTGAAATGATGAATATGTCACGTATGTCCTATTTGTGAAACTTAAACGTTAGCAGTGTCCTCGTATTGAAATTATGTAAGGAAACCCTTTTACTTTCTAGACTTTACTCTCAGACACTATTGAGTGACTGACTGACATCTTTTTTTCTCTGGTAATAAAATACATAAAATGAGCGTTATAGAGAACATGAGCATTCGGCTACATTAATAACCCACTCTGTTCTCATTGTTCATTTCCTATTCAAGACTTGAATAATGACGAACTTCATTCAATATTTGGTAGTAATACTACATATACTTATACTGATATCAATGATTTAAACTATTTATCCGAAAAAGAATATGAGTTTCATTTCAGTAGGTTTCTGAACTGTAAATAATATATTGATGAGGATTTTACGACTGAATTCAGTAACATTAACTATCATTTTAGTATTTTACATTTTAATTCGCGTAGTTTAAACATACATTGTAATGCTTTATCCAATTTCATCTGTACTTATGTATAGAAACTTGGGTTAATGATAGTACGCCACTATTATTCAATGTGTCTGGTCATTCATTAATACATTTTAATCGCCAAGTAGAAAAGAGTAGAGGTGTTGGTCTATTGGTCGCTGACAATTTTGAATATGAAATACGCAATGATATATGTATATTATACCCATCATACAACTATGAATCACTGTTTATTGAAAGCAATTTGCCGAGACATAATAATATTATTGTAGGTGTCATATTTAGGAAACCCCAATCAAATATCAATGATTTCATCCCTGTCTTTGAAAATGTTTTACAAAAAACACATACTGAACATAAACAGGTTTATATAATGGGAGATTTTAACATTGATCCCGTGAAATTTACTGGCAATGCTGTATGTAATTTCTTGAGCGAAATACATTCAAATCTTTGTATTTCTTTAATTGACAAGCCTTCAAGAAAGACTGACGGATCAATATCCCTCTAATCCACATTCCTTATACAGTGACAGTATATATCCATCCGATATTTAAAGATTTTATTTTCAAGCAACTAGTGAATCTCACGTCGACAACTCAAAATGATCGCTAATGTATTCTCACATTTATTTTGACTTTTCATTTACGCCGGGACATCGTGACGTCATACACTATTCATTTTTAATTATTCAGGCATAAGCTCTTATTTATCAATTACATTTTCATTTCTATGAATTAGATAAAAATCGTCAAAATGCGTTCTTCATGATGTAAATTAGAGTCAAAGGTGTAACTGGTTACTGCACAGAGTCAATGGTCATTTATTGTCTCAATCTATCTTCCCTAGATCCATAATGATCAAGGGATCGACACAATTTAAACTTGACATATGGATAGATCATTATGGGAGGAGCATTTTATAAAATAATATGATATCGTGTAATGCATTCTTTGTTATGTAAACCAATATCATACGTATCACCTAATTCGTCTAAGTGTCTATGATCATGATCATGATCATCATGATCATCATTATCTTAATGATGATAATCATTTATCAATTACATTTTCATTTCTTTGAATAAGATAAAAATCGTCAAAAGGTGTTCTTCATGATGTAAATTAGAGTCAAATGTGTAACTGGTTACTGCACAGGGTCAAAGGTCATATATTGTTTCAATCTATCTTCCCTAGATCCATGATGATCAAGGAGACACAATTTAATCTTGACATATGAATAGATCATAATGGGAGAAGCATTTGAATGGGAGAAGCATTTTATGAAATAATATATCGTGTAATGCATTATTCGTTTTGTAAACCATTATCATACGTATCACCTAATTCGTCTAAGTGACGAATTAAAGTCTAGTTAGGTGATACGTACGTAGACGTATCACCTTTTGATTTCGTCAAGATTTTTATTATTTATTTATTTATTTATTATTAGGTGATACGTACGTAGACGTATCACCTTTTGATTTCGTCAAGATTTTTATTATTATTATTTATTAGGTGATACGTACGTAGACGTATCACCTTTAGATTTCGTCAAGATTTTTATTATTTATTTATTTATTAGGTGATACGTAACGAAGTCTACGTATCACCTTTTGATTTCGTCAAGATTTTTATTTATTATTAGGTGGTCTGTCAACGACAGATCACCTATTGTTTTCCCTATTGTTTTCGTCAGAATTTTCTTTCTTTATTTATTTATTTATTATTATTTATTTTTATTTCTCCCCGTTTTTTGTTCATCGGTTAACTCAAGATCGGTTGTGTTAATTTCTTTCAATTTTGACACAGTCATAGGTCATTGTCATGAGAGGTGACAGTAACCTTTTCAAGGTCATCAGGTCATCGTGACGTCATCCAGGCGCCATTTTGTGAAATCACGTTATCCATCATATCTTCATGATGCCTAAGCAAAGGTCATTCATATTCATATCACATATACTTCAGGTCAAGGGTCAACAAGTCATGTCATCAAAGGTCACATAAAGGTCATGACGCTCACGTACGCGCGCGTCAAAATTTAAAAATGCTCAAAATCACTTAACTATTACACGAGAGTACGAATCAGGTCATTTTAAGCATTTCAAAATTTTCCGTCCGTACGTGTCACCGGGCGCGTTGCGCACGCTCATAACGCGCGGAAAAGGTCAAATTCAAAATGTTTACATGATTTGGATTCCTCTTAACGTAATTGACAATTTACATTAATTTCAGTCACTCTTCATATTTCATAAGGCCGTGAGCGTGCGTCAAAGTTCAAAATCCGCGCGTACTGCTATGGGCAATATAATGCAAATTTGATAAAAAACATGCCATTTTAAAAATCGAAATAGCTCTTCAGATAGTCCATTGACCCCCAATTTGTATATCATGGTTGGAGAAAGCATGAGTTTGAGATATGATTTCATACCACCCTGACTCGTACAAAGTGAAATAAAGTCATCATATTGGCATCTAAACTCAAACAAATGTATTTTGTTGATGACGTCATTTTTGTCTTTGTTTATTTGAGATTATCTCACTTATCGGTGATCGATCTTCTCCCAGATTTTGATATGTTGTAGCTGAGATAATTCTCTATCAGAAATTTGCCATTTATTTTTCATTTAGATGACGTCATCATAGTTAAATATTCGATTAAAGGTGACAATGCATAATTTGTCATATTTGCGTGTTATGTCTATGGGAGGTCACTTATTTCAAAACATGAATCTGCATGACAATGTGTTTTGACCAGTATCTCGGTTGTTATTCAACAGTTTTCTCCCAAATCTTAGTATGTTGTAGCTGAGACTATTTGCTATCTAAATATTTCCTCACTTTTTTTAATCAGTTGTCAGGATCATGCTTATGCTCATCATCATTAACATTATCGTTTTTATCGTCATATAACATTATCATTATCATCATCATCACCTTTACTATCATAATCATCACCATGTTCATCATGATCATCATTGTTTACATGTCTATATAACTTGTCCCATTCTCAAATCTATCATAAGACTTAGACAGACCACCTTATTCGTCTTCGTGACGAATTAAATTCTAGTTAGGTGGTCTGTCAACGACAGATCACCTATTGTTTTCGTCAGAATTTTCTTTCTTTATTAGGTGGTCTGTCAACGACAGATCACCTATTGTTTTCGTCAGAATTTTCTTTCTTTATTTATTTATTAGGTGGTCTGTCGTTTTCGACAGATCACCTATTGTTTTCGTCAGAATTTTCTTTCTTTATTTATTTATTTATTTATTTATTATTATTTATTTTTATTTCTCCCCGTTTTTTGTTCATCGGTTAACTCAAGATCGGTTGTGTTAATTTCTTTCAATTTTGACACAGTCATAGGTCATTGTCATGAGACGTGACAGTAACATTTTCAAGGTCTTCAGGTCATCGTGACGTCATCCAGGCGCCATTTTGTGAAATCACGTTATCCATCATATCTTCATGATGCATAAGCAAAGGTCATTCATATTTATATTACATATACTTCAGGTCAAGGGTCAACAAGTCATGTCATCAAAGGTCACATAAAGGTCATGACGCGCACGTACGCGCGCGTCAAAATTTTAAAATGCTCAAAATCACTTAACTATTAAACGAGAGTACGAATCAGGTCATTTTAAGCATTTCAAAATTTTCCGTCCGTACGTGTCACCGCGCGCGGTGTGCGCGCTCACAGCGCGCGGAAAGGGTCAAATTCAAAATGTTTACATGATTTGGATTCCTCTTAACGTAATTGACAATTTACATTACTTTCAGTCACTCTTCATATTTCATAAGGCCGTGAGCGTGCGTCAAAGTTCAAAATCCGCGCGTACTGCTATGGGCAATATAATGCAAATTTGATCAAAAACATGCCATTTTAAAAATCGAAATAGCTCTTCAGATAGTCCGTCGACCCCCAATTTTTATATCATGGTTGGAAAGAGCATGAGTTGGAGATATGATTTCATACCACCCTGACTCGTACAAAGTGAAACAAAATCCTTATATTTGCATCTAAACTAAAGAAAATGTATTTTGTTGAATACGTCATTTTTGTCTTTGTTTAATTGAGATTATGTCACTTATCGGTGATCGATTTTCTCCCAGATTTTGATATGTTGTAGCTGAGATGATTCTCTATCAAAAATATTCATTTATTGTTCATTTAGATGACGTCATCATAGTTAAATATTCAATTAAAGGCGACAATGCATAATTTGTCATATTTGCGTGTTATGTCTATGGGAGGTCACTTTTTTCAAAACATGAATCTGCCTGACAATGTGTTTTGACCAGTGTCTCGGTGGTTATTATTTAAACAGTTTTCAACCAAATCTTAGTATGTTGTAGCTGAGACTATATGCTATCTAAATATTTCCTCATTTTTTCAATCAGATGTCAGGATCATGCTCATACTCATCATCGTCATCATCATCATCAATATCATCATTATCATCATCATCATCAATGTCACCATCATCATCATCATCATGATCATCAACATCACCATGATCATGATCATTATCATCATCATCATTAACATCGTTTTTATCATCATATAACATTATTATTATCATGATCATCATCACCTTTACTATCATGATCATCATCATGTTCATCATTATCATCATTGTTTACATGTCTATATAACTTCTCCCATTCTCAAATCTATCATAAGACTTAGACAGACCACCTTATTCGTCTTCGTGACGAATTAAATTTCTAGTTTATTAGGTGGTCTGTCAACGACAGATCACCTATTGTTTTCGTCAGAATTTTCTTTCTTTATTTATTTATTTATTATTATTTATTTTTATTTCTCCCCGTTTTTTGTTCATCGGTTAACTCAAGATCGGTAGTGTTAATTTCTTTCAATTTTGACACAGTCATAGGTCATTGTCATGAGGCGTGACAGTAACCTTTTCAAGGTCATCAGGTCATCGTGACGTCATCCAGGCGCCATTTTGTGAAATCACGTTATCCATCATATCTTCATGATGCCTAAGTAAAGGTCATTCATATTCATATCACATATACTTCAGGTCAAGGGTCAACAAGTCATGTCATCAAAGGTCACATAAAGGTCATGACGCTCACGTACGCGCTCGTCAAAATTTTAAAATGCTCAAAATCACTTAACTATTAAACGAGAGTACGAATCAGGTCATTTTAAGCATTTTAAAATTTTCCGTCCGTACGTGTCACCGGGCGCGTTGCGCGCGCTCATAACGCGCGGAAAAGGTCAAATTCAAATTGTTTACATGATTTAGATTCCTCTTACCGTAAATGACAATTTACATTAATTTCAGTCACTCTTGACCTTTCATAAGGCCGTGAGCGCGCGTCAAAGTTCAAAATCTGCGCGTGCTGCTATGGGCAATATAATGCAAATTTGATCAAAAACATCCCATTTTAAAAATCGAAATAGCTCTTCAGATAGTCCATTGACCCCCAATTTTTATATCATGGTTGGAAAAAGCATGAGTTGGAGATATGATTTCATACCACCCTGACTCGTACAAAGTGAAATAAAGTCATCATATTGGCATCTAAACTCAAACAAATGTATTTTGTTGATGACGTCATTTTGGTCTTTGTTTAATTGAGATTATCTCACTTATTAGTTATCAATTTTCTCCCAGATTTTGATATGTTGTAGCTGAGATAATTCTCTATCAGAAATATGTCATTTATTTTACATTCAGTTGAAGTCATCATAGTTAAATATTCGATTAAAGGCGACAATGCATAATTTGTCATATTTGCGTGTTATGTCTATGGGAGGTCACTTTTTTCAAAACATGAATCTGCATGACAAGGTGTTTTGACCAGTATCTCGGTTGTTATTCAACAGTTTTCTCCCAAATTTTAGTATGTTGTAGCTGAGACTATTTGCTATTTAAATATTTCCTCATTTTTTTCAATCAGATGTCAGGATCATGCTTATGGTCATCATCATCATTAACACTATCGTTTTTATCATCATATAACATTATCATTATCATCATCATCACCTTTACTATCATGATTATCATCATGTTCATCATGATCATCATTGTTTACATGTCTATATAACTTCTCCCATTCTCAAATCTGTCATAAGACATAGACAGACCACCTTATTCGTCTTCGTGACGAATTAAATTCTAGTTTATTATTATTTATTTTTATTTCTCCCCGTTTTTTGTTCATCGGTTAACTCAAGATCGGTTGTGTTAATTTCTTTCAATTTTGACACAGTCATAGGTCATTGTCATGAGACGTGACAGTAACCTTTTCAAGGTCATCAGGTCATCTTGACGTCATCCAGGCGCCATTTTGTGAAATCACGTTATCCATCATATCTTCATGATGCCTAAGCAAAGGTCATTCATATTCATATCACATATACTTCAGGTCAAGGGTCAACAAGTCATGTCATCAAAGGTCACATAAAGGTCATGACGCTCACGTACGCGCGCGTCAAAATTTTAAAATGCTCTAAATCACTTAACTATTAAACGAGAGTACGAATCAGGTCATTTTAAGCATTTCAAAATTTTCCGTCCGTACGTGTCACCGGGCGCGTTGCGCGCGCTCATAACTCGCGGAAAAGGTCAAATTCAAATTGTTTACATGATTTAGATTCCTCTTACCGTAAATGACAATTTACATTAATTTCAGTCACTCTTGACCTTTCATAAGGCCGTGAGCGCGCGTCAAAGTTCAAAATCTGCGCGTGCTGCTATGGGCAATATAATGCAAATTTGATCAAAAACATCCCATTTTAAAAATCGAAATAGCTCTTCAGATAGTCCATCGACCCCCAATTTTTATATCATGGTTGGAAAGAGCATGAGTTGGAGATATGATTTTATACCACCCTGACTCGTACAAAGTGAAACAAAATCTTCATATTTGCATCTAAACTAAAGAAAATGTATTTTGTTGATGACGTCATTTTTGTCTTTGTTTAATTGAGATTATCTCGCTTATCAGTGCTCGATTTTCTCCCAGATTTCGATATGTTGTAGCTGAGATAATTTTCTATCAGAAATATTTCACTTATTTTTCATTTAGATGACGTCATCATAGTGAAATATTCGATTAAAGGCGACAATGCATAATTTGTCATATTTGCGTGTTATGTCTATGGGAGGTCACTTTTTTCAAAACATGAATCTGCATGACAAGGTGTTTTGACCAGTATCTCGGTTGTTATTCAACAGTTTTCTCCCAAATTTTAGTATGTTGTAGCTGAGACTATTTGCTATTTAAATATTTCCTCATTTTTTTCAATCAGATGTCAGGATCATGCTTATGGTCATCATCATCATTAACACTATCGTTTTTATCATCATATAACATTATCATTATCATCATCATCACCTTTACTATCATGATTATCATCATGTTCATCATGATCATCATTGTTTACATGTCTATATAACTTCTCCCATTCTCAAATCTGTCATAAGACATAGACAGACCACCTTATTCGTCTTCGTGACGAATTAAATTCTAGTTTATTATTATTTATTTTTATTTCTCCCCGTTTTTTGTTCATCGGTTAACTCAAGATCGGTTGTGTTAATTTCTTTCAATTTTGACACAGTCATAGGTCATTGTCATGAGACGTGACAGTAACCTTTTCAAGGTCATCAGGTCATCTTGACGTCATCCAGGCGCCATTTTGTGAAATCACGTTATCCATCATATCTTCATGATGCCTAAGCAAAGGTCATTCATATTCATATCACATATACTTCAGGTCAAGGGTCAACAAGTCATGTCATCAAAGGTCACATAAAGGTCATGACGCTCACGTACGCGCGCGTCAAAATTTTAAAATGCTCTAAATCACTTAACTATTAAACGAGAGTACGAATCAGGTCATTTTAAGCATTTCAAAATTTTCCGTCCGTACGTGTCACCGGGCGCGTTGCGCGCGCTCATAACTCGCGGAAAAGGTCAAATTCAAATTGTTTACATGATTTAGATTCCTCTTACCGTAAATGACAATTTACATTAATTTCAGTCACTCTTGACCTTTCATAAGGCCGTGAGCGCGCGTCAAAGTTCAAAATCTGCGCGTGCTGCTATGGGCAATATAATGCAAATTTGATCAAAAACATCCCATTTTAAAAATCGAAATAGCTCTTCAGATAGTCCATCGACCCCCAATTTTTATATCATGGTTGGAAAGAGCATGAGTTGGAGATATGATTTTATACCACCCTGACTCGTACAAAGTGAAACAAAATCTTCATATTTGCATCTAAACTAAAGAAAATGTATTTTGTTGATGACGTCATTTTTGTCTTTGTTTAATTGAGATTATCTCGCTTATCAGTGCTCGATTTTCTCCCAGATTTCGATATGTTGTAGCTGAGATAATTTTCTATCAGAAATATTTCACTTATTTTTCATTTAGATGACGTCATCATAGTGAAATATTCGATTAAAGGCGACAATGCATAATTTGTCATATTTGCGTGTTATGTCTAAGGGAGGTTACTTTTTTCTAAACATGAATCTGCTTTTCAATGTGTTTTGACCAGTGTCTCAGTTATTATTCAACAGTTTTCTCCCAAATTTTAGTATGTTGTAGCTGAGACTATTTGCTATCGAAATATTTCCTCATTTTCTTAATCAAATGTCATGATCATGCTCATGCTCATCATCATCATCATCAATGTCACCATCATCATCATCATGGTCTGAAGATGATCATCTTCAACATCATCATGATCATGATCATTATCATCATCATCATTAACATTATCGTTTTTATCATCATATAACATTATCATTATCATCATCATCACCTTTACTATCATGATCATCACCATGTTCATCATGATCATGATCATCATTAACATTATCGTTTTTATCGTCATATAACATTATCATTATCATCATCATCATCACCTTTACTATCATGATCATCATCATGTTCATCATGATCATCATTGGGCCGTATGCATAAAAAGTAGCAATTGCTTGCAAGCAATTGCTTCAAGCACAAGCAATTGCTTGTCAAGCAAAAGATCAAGCTCAAGCAATTGCTTAAATCCGTATGCATAACATTTTGCTTGTGCTCAAACCTTTTGCTTGCCTCCAGCAAGCAATTGCTTACGATCTCAACAATAGCGACGTCACGCCGGTGCGAACATCATTCATGGGAGAACAAAGGCGGGTTTCGCATACTAGTAGTGTATTCAAATGTCATGCGTGTGGGGTAGCCTCCATGCTCTCCACCGTTGTCAGACATCCTCCCCGTTTTTCATCATGTTCAGGTATGAACCTGTGTGCTAACCACTCAACGTTCTCTTTGTCGAAATGGAATAGTTTCCGATAGGTCTCGGGAGCAATTTCTTCTCGATTTATTCTACTCCTGTACACCTTTGGTTTTTCTCTAACGAGCATTAACATGATGCTTAACCGCGAACGTCCCGATTAAGCAAGAGCTCAAGCTGCTATGACGGAGCTTGAAAAAACGTAAGCAATTGCTTATAAGAACAAGCAAAAGGTTCGTTTTATGCATACGTTTTTAAGCAATTGCTTGATCTTTAAGCAATTGCTTGCGGACATCAAGCAATTGCTTGTGCTTGCTAGCAAAAGCATTTGCTTGCAAGCAATTGCTTATGTTTATGCATACGGATTCAAGTAAAAGGCTAGCACAAGCAATTGCTACTTTTTATGCATACGGCCCAATGTTTACATGTCTATATAACTTCTCCCATTCTTAAATCTATCATAAGACTTAGACAGACCACCTTATTCGTCATATAACATTATCATTATCATCATCATCATCACCTTTACTATCATGATCATCATCATGTTCATCATTATCATCATTGTTTACATGTCTATATAACTTCTCCCATTCTCAAATCTATCATAAGACTTAGACAGACCACCTTATTCGTCTTCGTGACGAATTAAATTTCTAGTTATTATTTATTTTTATTTCCTACACTTTTTTGTGCCATAGATAACTCAAGTTTGGTTCCGTCAATTTCATTCAATTTTGGCACAGTCATAGGTCATTGCCATAAGACGTTACAGTAACTTTTTCAAGGTCATCAGGTCATCATGACGTCATCCAGGCGCCATTTTGTGAAATCACATTTATCCATCATATCTTCATGATGCATAAGCAAAGGTCATTCATATTCATATCACATATACTTCAGGTCAAGGGTCAACAAGTCATGTCATCAAAGGTCACATAAAGGTCATGACGCGCACGTACGCGCGCGTCAAAATTTTAAAATGCTCAAAATCACTTAACTATTAAACGAGAGTACGAATCAGGTCATTTTAAGCATTTCAAAATTTTCCGTCCGTTCATGTCCCCGCGCGCGGTGTGCGCGCTCACAGCGCGCGGAAAAGGTCAAATTCAAAATGTTTACATGATTTGGATTTCTCTTAACGTAATTGACAATTTACATTAATTTCAGTCACTCTTCATATTTCATAAGGCCGTGAGCGTGCGTCAAAGTTCAAAATCCGCGCGTACTGCTATGGGCAATATAATGCAAATTTGATCAAAAACATGCCATTTTAAAAATCGAAATAGCTCTTCAGATAGTCCGTCGACCCCCAATTTTTATATCATGGTTGGAAAGAGCATGAGTTGGAGATATGATTTCATACCACCCTGACTCGTACAAAGTGAAACAAAATCTTCATATTTGCATCTAAACTAAAGAAAATGTATTTTGTTGATGACGTCATTTTCGTCTTTGTTTAATTGAGATTATCTCGCTTATCAGTAATCGATTTTCTCCCAGATTTCGATATGTTGTAGCTGAGATAATTTTCTATCAGAAATATGTTATTTATTTTTTCATTTAGATGACGTCATCATAGTTAAATATTCGATTAAACGCGACAATGCATAATTTGTCATATTTGCGTGTTATGTCTATGGGAGGTCACTTTTTTCAAAACATGAAGCTGCATGACAATGTGTTTTGACCAGTATCTCGGTTGTTATTCAACAGTTTTCTCCCAAATTTTAGTATGTTGTAGCTGAGACTATTTGCTATCTAAATATTTCCTCATTTTCTTCAATCAGATGTCAGGATCACGCTCATGCTCATCATCATCATCATCATCAATGTCACCATCATCATCATAATCATTACTATCAAGATCATCATTATCATGATCATCATCACCTTTACTATCATGATCATCATCATGTTCATCATGATCATCATTGTTTACATGTCTATATAACTTCTCCCATTCTCAAATCTATCATAAGACTTAGACAGACCACCTTATTCGTCTTCGTGACGAATTAAATTTCTAGTTTATTATTATTATTATTTATTTTTATTTCTTCCCGTTTTTTGTTCCTAGGATAACTCAAGTTCGGTTAAGTCAATTTGATTCAATTTTGGCACAGTCATAGGTCATTATCATGAGACGTGACAGGAACATTTTCAAGGTCATCAAGTTATCGTGACGTCATCCAGGCGCCATTTTGTGAAATCACATTATCCATCATATCTTCATGAAACATCAGCAAAGGTCATTCATATTCATATCACATATACTTCAGGTCAAGGGTCAACAGGTCAAGACATCAAAGGTCACATTAAGGTCATGACGCGCGCGTAAGTGTGCGTCAAAATTTTAAAAAGCTCAAAATCACTTAACTAATAAAGGAGAGTACGAATCAGGTCATTTTAAGCATTTCAAAATTTTCCGTCCGTACATGTCCCCGTGCGCGTTGCGCGCGCTCATGACGCGCGGAAAATATCAAATTCAAAATATTTACATGACTTGGATTCCTCTTAACGTAATTGACAAATTACATTAATTTTAGTCACTCTTCATATTTCATAAGGCCGTGAGCGTGCGTCAAAGTTCAAAATCCGCGCGTGCTGCTATAGGCAATATAATGCAAATTTCATAAAAAACATGCCATTTTAAAAATCGAAATAGCTCTTCAGATAGTCCATCGACCCCCAATTTTTATATCATGGTTGGAAAAAGCATGAGTTGGAGATATGATTTCATGTCTCATTCGACCCTCAATTAACTCATGACGTCATCATAATGGCCTCCGAACTCAAAATATCAATTTGCATATTATGACGTCAGCAGATTTTTGGAAAATTGATTGTATCTCTGTAAATATTAATCAATTTTCTTTCAAATTTTGATATGTTCTACCTTAGAATATTCTCTACAAATACAGTCACCACAATAATTCATTTTGACAATAATATCATGGCGTATTTTTGCGATTAATGGAGGCATGTCAATTTTTCACATTTTGCGTGTATTCTCTAAGGGACATGACTTTTTCTCAAAACTGGATTCTACATTCTCGTCTTTCGCGAGCAATATCTCCGTCGTTTTATCTTTGTTTACGCTGAACCTTGAGTATGTTGTAGCTTAGAAAATAAGCTTTCATAAAATGCCCTTTATTTGTCGATCAAATGCCGGGATCATGCTCATATTTCACTTACAATGTGGGATTTGAGAATTCCATTTTCCGTTTACGTGTAATCTCTATGGGAAATGTTTTGGTATATCGGTAACGCACTTGACTTCCGACCTCGAGGTCCCTGGTTCGAGTCCGGGAGTCTCCAACAATTTTGTTTCCCACTTTTTTGTTGTTGACTTTTTAATGATCATAAAATTGAAAACAGACCACCTAATTTGTCCCCATGACGAATTAAATTTCTAGTTTATTTTTATTCTTCCTCGAATTTGTTCGCAGGATATCTCAAGACTGCATAAAGCTATTGTCATGAATCTTTCAATGATGATAGATCTTAGTCTAACTTAGAACTGCGTGACTTTTCAAAGACTCAAAGTCATCATGACGTCATCCAGGCGCCATTTTGTGAAAATCAACTTATGATCATATCTTCACAACTGAAAAGTATTTCTCATTCATAATTATCATGATTAAGATCAATATCCGTCCGGTCAATTTCATGTCAATAAACGTGCGCAAATGAGCGCGTGCGCGTGCGCCTACGCGTTTACGCGCGCGCAAAAATTTAAAATGCTCTAAATCATCCCAAATTTTTTTTGCATACGTTTTAGGCCATATGGAGCATTTGACAAAAAATTATGCTCACGCGCATGCGCACGCGTATTTTGCGCGTACTAGCATTTTGCAACATAGAATCGCCGAATTTTCTCTATCATCATATTTGGCACATTTTTCCAAGCATTTTGATAATTTGTTCTTATTTTAATAACGCAATGAGCGTCCGTCAAAGTTGACGGCACGCGCGGATCTGCGTTATCTTTATCCACAATACATGGGCAAAAACATGCCTATATAAAATTCATTGTAACTCTTTAGAATAGATAGAAACTCCTAATATTTTTTCATATTTGGATAGATTATGAGTCGGAAATATGATTTCATGTCTCATTTTATCCTCAATTAACTCATGACGTCATCATAATGGCCTCCAAACTCAAAATTTCAATTTGCATATTATGACGTCAGCATATTTTTGGAAAATTGATTGTATCTCTGTAAATATTGATCAATTTTCTTTTTAATTTTGATATGTTCTAGCTGAGACAATTTTCTACAAATGTAGTATTCACAATTTTTATTTTTAAAAAAAGTATCATGGTGTATTTTTGCGATTAAAGGAGGCATGTCAATTTTTCGCATTTTGCGTGTATTCTCTGAGGGACATGACTTTTTCTCAAAACTGGATTCTACACTCCTGTCTTTCGCGAGCAAAATCTCCATTGTTTTAGCTTTGTTTTCGCTGAGCTTTGGATATGTTGTAGCTGAGACAATGAGCTATCAGAAGTGTGCCTTTTATTTTTCAATCAGATGCCGGGATCATGCTCATATTTCACTTGCAAAGTAGGATTTGAGAATTCCATTTCCCGTTTACGTGTTATCGCCATGGGAAATGTTTTGGTATATCGGTAATGCACTTGACTTCCAAGCTCGAGATCCCTGGTTCGAGTCCGGGTGTCTCCAACAATTGTTTTTCTTCATTTTGTCACGCTTTTAATAACTTACAGCCAACTTGAATGACCCTGGCCCTCTGGGACTTGAGAGTTATGTCATCCCAGATTCAAGTCTGACAGCTTCCAGTGAGTATAATGCTGACCATGGTGCAAAGAGAGGTCGTCTTAACCTGGCCCGAGTCGGTAACCTGCGTGGAGCCTGGTCTGCACTAACAAACAATGCCAACCAGTGGATCCAGGTACGAAATATTTTTTTTAGGCCAATTCAGACACGAAACATTTAGACAACCCTTATTTATATGGCATCGGTTCGTGTCCCACTGCTGCCACCGTATCAGTAATGAAAAGGGTCGACAGTCAATTTTGATGCCATAGTTTAATTTGTATCCATACACTGCCATAATTCTGTAATAAGAGTCACCAGTCAGTTCTATACCATGGATTCATATCCCACCGCTGCCACCATGTCAGTAATGAAAAAGTCACCAGTCATTTCTATACCATGTATTCATATCCCACCGCTACCACCAGGTCATTAATGAAAGAGTCACCAGTCAGTTCTATACCATGGATTCATATCCCACCGCTGCCACCATGTCAGTAATGAAAAAGTCACTGACACCGTACAAATTTGTTTTCTTCCCGCCAATTTTTGAGGTGACTTATGGGTTCGTAGATTTATTTCTCCTCTCTTTAGGTAAAGCTACTATAAGATTGCCATAGTTACATTATTGATGAGCTGAACTGAATGAAAGCAAGGTAAATTCATTGATAGGTGCATGATCATTGGTTAAAAGTTTTCTCATGGAGATAGACAAATTAGATGAATATGAGGATAAACATCAAGAATTCTTCGTTCCATTCTTTTCTTTCTACAAGGTGGATCTTTTGGACCTTTACCGTGTCATTTCAGTTGCGACTCAAGGGCGAGAAGATTTAAGCCAGTGGGTTACAAGCTACAAGCTTGCTTGTAGTACTGATGGCACGATCTTTCACACCGTGCAGGGAATTTCTACAAATCCTGGAGCTGACAGGGTAAGTTTGTTCTCTAATTATTCATTAGTTAATTTTATCTGGACTCTATTCTTGAAGAATTTTGAAGGCATTTGATTTCTCATTGAAAACTATTTGAATATTTTGATATTAGGATAATTTCTTTCAACAATAAATGCAATCGTTACCTCAAGAACAGACACACATTTTTGGTTTACTATTAACTATTCCGCATACACAGAGTATAAGAGGAGAAAATTATTAGGTAGGATTGAAGAACTGTTTATATTTGTTAATATATTACAGCAAGAAATGCACTGGCAAGTTAAAAATGTTCAATCCATTTCATTTTGTTCTATTTTATTACTAGGTCTCTTAATTTTGAAATTGTTGTCATTAGAAAATAAATTTAAATAGAAACAAATGTATAGGCACTGTAGATGCAAACATATTTTTTAATTCAGCATGCTAAATCAGATTCTCTTTGGTTTGATTGCAATTAACTGGAGAATCATTTGAGTCATAATTATTCAAAAATGGATTGATTTTCCTGTTTCTTTGAAGATCTTCACCGGTAATGTTGACCGCAACACCATCGTGACCAACACTCTTCCTGTGCCCCAGATTTGCCGTTATGTTCGCTTGATGCCTGTCAGCTGGTTAAGCTACATCAGTCTTCGAATGGAGATCTACGGTGAAGGCCCTCTCACAGGTAAGTTTTAAAACTAGTGACGCTCCAACATTGTTTGCTCCATCTTCAATTTCTCCGGCGGCAATTGCTCTGGGATATATTTCACCAATGATAGAGGCTTAGTGTTATGCTTATGATTTGGTTTTAGGTTAGGTTAAAAGTTAGGGTTAGGAATAGTCCTTGTTCAAGGACTGAAGTTAAGATTTCAGTTAGTTTATGATATATGGCATTGAGTGTTGAGGATTGTTGTATCTTAGAATTCGTGTTGTAGAAGGCAATTGACGCAAGGCCGGGCTCCACATTTATTCTTTTTAGAGAGGGTTGAGATTGAACTTTTGAGGATCTCTTAGCATGTACCCCAGTCCTCCGGGGTAAATTTCTAAATTGTAATTGTCCACAGTTGAAGTCTTTCCGAACAGCTTTTGATTACCCCTTTTCGAAGGAATACATCTACCTGTAGAACATAGAATGTTTTGCTTGTGTATTAATCAGCAAACATCACGAAGTTGTCTCGGTGAGGGCCTTAAAATTACCTTAAAATGACCTTTTGTCTGCTCATACCCAGATTTGCATGTTCATCTGATTGGACCACTCATTCATATTTGCATATTTGACCACCACTACCTAAATTGTGCTATAAATTGTCACGCTTTTAATAACTTACAGCCAACTTGAATGACCCTGACCCTCTGGGACTTGAGAGTTATGTCATCCCAGATTCACTGTACCATCTCCTTTGATTATTAAAACACCTAGATTCGCAAATAATATAATAAACAACCGTATTTACCTTATTATTACCCTTTTCCCCACTTAATCCATTACTTTTTGCGTGTAATCCCTATGGGAGATGACTTTTTTTCAAATCTGGATTCTACATATCTGTCTTTTGCGAGCAATATCGCCGTTATTTCTGCTTGGATTTAGTTGATTTTTGAGTATGTTGTAGCTGAGACTATATGCTATCTAAATTATTCCTCAATTTTTCAATTAGAAATCAGGATCGCGCTCATGATCATGATCATTATCATCATGATCATCATTATCATAATGATGATAATCATTTATCAATTACATTTTCATTTCTTTGAATAAGATAAAATCGTCAAAATGTGATCTTCATGATGTAAATTAGAGTCAAAGGTGTAACTGGTTACTGTACAGGGTCAACGGTCATATATTGTTTCAATCTATCTTCCCTAGATCCATGATGATCAAGGGGACACAATTTAAACTTGACATATAGATAGATCATAATGGGAGAAGCATGTTATAAAATAATATATCGTGTAATACATTATTTGTTATGTAAACTATTATCATACGTATCACCTAATTCGTCAAAGTGACGAATTAAAGTCTAGTTAGGTGATACGTAACGAAGTCAACGTATCACCTTTTGATTTCGTCAAGATTTTTCTTTATTATTATTATTATTATTATTTATTTTTATTATTCTTCCTCGAATTTGTTCGCAGGATATCTCAAGACTGAATAAAGCCATTATCATGAAACTTTCAATGATGATAGATCTTAGTCTAACTTAGAACTGTGTGACTTTTCAGACAGTCAAGGTCATCGTGACGTCATCCAGGCGCCATTTTGTGAAAATCAACTTATGATCATATCTTCATAAAGGAAAGCCATTTTTCATTCATATTTATCATGATTAAACTCAATATCCGTCCGGTCAATTTCAAGTCAATAAATGCGCGCAAAAATGCGCGTACGCTTATGTCCGCGCGTTTACGCGCGCGAAAAAAATTAAAATGCTCCAAATCATCCCAATTTTTTTTTACATCCGTTTCAGGCCATATGGAGCATTTGATAAAAAAATTACGCACACGCGCATGCGCGCGCGTTTTCGCGCGTACTGGCATTTTGCAATATAGAATCGCCGAATTTTTTCTGTCATTATATTTGGTACATTTTTCCAAGCATTTTGATAACTTGTTCACCTTTTATTAACGCAATGAGCGTCCGTCAAAGTTGACAGCACGCGTGGATTTGCGTTATCTTTATCTACAATACATGGGCAAAAACATGCCTATATAAAAGTCATTGTAACTCTTTAGAATAGATAGAAACTCCTAATATTTTTTCATATTTGGATAGATTATGAGTCGGAGATATGATTTCATGTCTCATTTGATCCTCAATTAACTCATGACGTCATCATAATGGCCTCCAAACTCAAATTTTTAATTTGCATATTATGACGTCAGCATATTTTTGGAAAATTGATTGTATCTCTGTAAATATGGATTAATTTTCTTTTTTTAATTTTGATAAGTTCTAGCTGAGACAATTTTCTACAAATGTAATATTCACAATTTTTATTTTTGACAAAAGTATCATGGTGTATTTTTGCAATTAAAGGAGGCATGTCAATTGTTCGCATTTTGCGTGTATTCTCTATGGGACATGACTTTTTCTCAAAACTGGATTCTACACTCCTGTCTTTCGCGATCAAAATCTCCGTTGTTTTAGCTTCGTCTTCGCTGAGCTTCGGATATGTTGTAGCTGAGACAATGAGCTATCAAAAGTGTGCCCTTTATTTTTCGATTAGATGCCGGGATCATGCTCATATTTCACTTGCAAAGTGGGATTTCTGAATTCCATTTCCCGTTTACGTGTAATCGCTATGGGAGATGTTTTGGTATATCGGTAACGCACTTGACTTCCAACCTCGAGATCCCTGGTTCGAGTCCGGGTGTCTCCAACACTTTTTTTTCACTTTTCTTTCCTTTTGACCTTCACTGTACCATCTCCTTTGATTATTTAAACACGTAGATTCGCAAATAATGTCATAAATAACCCTTTTTACTTTATTATTACCCTATTTTCACTTAATCCATTACTTTTTGCGTGTAATCCCTATGGGAAATGACTTTTTCTCAAATCTGGAGTCTACATTCCTGTCTTTGGCGAGCAATATCGCCGTTATTTCGGCTTGGATTTTGTTGATTTTTGAGTATGTTGTAGCTGAGACTATATGCTATCTAAATCAACCCTCATTTTTTCAATAAGATGTCATGATCGTGCTCATGATCATGATCATGATCATCACGATCATCATTATCATAATGATGCTAATCATTTATCAATTACATTTTCATTTCTTTGAATAAGATAAAATCGTCAAAAGGTGTTCTTCATGATGTAAATTAGAGTCAAATGTGTAACTGGTTACTGCACAGGGTCAAAGGTCATATATTGTTTCAATCTATCTTCCCTAGATCCATGATGATCAAGGAGACACAATTTAATCTTGACATATGAATAGATCATAATGGGAGAAGCATATGAATGGGAGAAGCAAAATAATATATCGTGTAATGCATTATTCGTTATGTAAACCATTATCATACGTATCACCTAATTCGTCTAAGTGACGAATTAAAGTCTAGTTAGGTGATACGTACGTAGACGTATCACCTTTTGATTTCGTCAAGATTTTTATTATTATTTATTTATTTATTTATTATTATTCTTCCTCGAATTTGTTCGCAGGATATCTCAAGACTGAACGAAGCCATTGTTATGAATCTTTCAATGATGATAGATCTTAGTCTAACTTAGAACTGCGTGACTTTTCAAAGACTCAAAGTCATCGTGACGTCATCCAGGCGCCATTTTGTGAAAATCAACTAATGATCATATCTTTATAACGAATAATAATTTTTCATTCATATTTATCATGATTAAGATCAATATCCGTCCGGTCAAGTTGAGGTCAATAAACGTGCGTAAATGCGCGCGTGCGCGCTCGTCCGCGCGTTTACGCGCGCGCAAAAATTAAAAATGCTCTAAATCATCCCAAATTTTTTTTGCATACGTTTCAGGCCATATAGAGCATTTGATAAAAAAATTACGCACACGCGCATGCGCGCGCGTTTTCGCGCGTACTGGCATTTTGCAACATAGAATCGCCGATTTTTTTCTGTCATCATATTCGGTACATTTTTCCAAGCATTTTGATAATTTGTTCACCTTTTATTAACGCAATTAGCGTCCGTCAAAGTTGACAGCACGCGCGGATTTGCGTTATCTTTATCCACAATACATGGGCAAAAACATGCCTATATAAAATTCATTGTAACTCTTTAGAATAGATAGAAACTCCTAAAAAAAATTCATATTTGGATAGACTATGAGTCGGAGATATGATTTCATGTCTCATGTGATCCTCAATTAACTCATGACGTCATCATAATGGCCTCCAAACTCAAAATTTTAATTTGCATATTATGACGTCAGCATATTTTTGGAAAATTGATTGTATCTCTGTAAATATGGATCAATTTTCTTTTTAATTTTGATATGTTCTAGCTGAGACAATTTTCTACAAATGTAATGTTCACAATTTTTATTTTTAACAAAAGTATCATGGTGTATTTTTGCGATTAAAGGAGGCATGTCAATTTTTCGCATTTTGCGTGTATTCTCTATGGGACATGACTTTTTCTCAAAACTGGATTCTACATTTTCGTCTTTCGCGAGCAAAATCTCCGTTGTTTTAGCTTCGTTTTCGCTGAGCTTCGGATATGTTGTAGCTGAGACAATGAGCTATCACAAGTGTGCCCTTTATTTTTCGATTAGATGCCGGGATCATGCTCATATTTCACTTGCAAAGTAGGATTTCTGAATTCCATTTCCTGTTTACGTGTAATCGCTATGGGAGATGTTTTGGTATATCGGTAACGCACTTGACTTCCAACCTCGAGATCCCTGGTTCGAGTCCGGGTGTCTCCAACACTTTTTTTTCACTTTTTTTTCCTTTTGACCTTCACTGTACCATCTCCTTTGATTATTTAAACACGTAGATTCGCAAATAATGTCATAAATAACACTTTTTACTCTATTATTACTTTTTGCGTGTAATCCCTATGGCAAATGACTTTTTCTCAAATCTGGAGTCTACATTCCTGTCTTTTGCGAGCAATATCGCCGTTATTTCGGCTTGGATTTTGTTGATTTTTGAGTATGTTGTAGCTGAGATTATATGCTATCTAAATCAACCCTCATTTTTTCAATAAGATGTCATGATCGCGCTCATGATCATGATCATGATCATCACGATCATCATTATCATAATGATGCTAATCATTTATCAATTACATTTTCATTTCTTTGAATAAGATAAAATCGTCAAAAGGTGTTCTTCATGATGTAAATTAGAGTCAAATGTGTAACTGGTTACTGCACAGGGTCAAAGGTCATATATTGTTTCAATCTATCTTCCCTAGATCCATGATGATCAAGGAGACACAATTTAATCTTGACATATGAATAGATCATAATGGGAGAAGCATATGAATGGGAGAAGCAAAATAATATATCGTGTAATGCATTATTCGTTATGTAAACCATTATCATACGTATCACCTAATTCGTCTAAGTGACGAATTAAAGTCTAGTATTTATTTTGTGTCTGTATAGAGGAAATTATTATTATTCTTCCTCAATTTTGTTCGCAGGATCTCTCAAGAATGGCTAAAGCCATTACCATGAAACCTGCCATGATGATAGATCTTAGTCTAACTTAGAACTGCATGACTTTTCATAGACTCAACGTCATCGTGACGTCATCCAGGTGCCATTTTGTGAAAATCAACTTATGATCATATCTTGATAACGAAAAGTTATTTCTCATTCATAATTATCATAATTAAGATCAATATCCGTCCGGTCAATTTTGGGTCAATAAACGTGCGCAAATGCGCGCGTACGCGTCCATCCGCGTGTTTACGTGCGCGCAAAAATTTAAAATGCTCCAAATCATTCCAAATATTTTTTGCATACTTTTCAGGCCATTTGGAGCATTTGACAAAGAATCATGCATACGCGCATGCGCGCGCTTTTTTTGCGCGTACTTGCATTTTGCAACGTAGAATCGCCGAATTTTCTCTGTTTTCATATTTGGCACATTTTTCAAAGCATTTTGACAACTTGATCACCTTTTAATAACGCAATGAGCGTCCGTCAAAGTTGAAAGCGCGCGGGGGCCTGCGTTATCTTTACCCACAATACATGGGCAAAAACATGCCTATACAAAGTTCATTGTAACTCTTTAGAAAAGATAGAAACTCCCTATATTCTTTCATAAGTGGATTGATTATGAGTTGGAAATATGATTTCATGTCTCATTTGACCCTCAATTAACTCATGACGTCATCATAATGGCCTCCAAACTCAAAATTTAAATTTGCATATTATGACGTCAGCATATTTTTGGAAAATTGATTATATCTCTGTAGATATTAATCGTTTTTCTTCCACATTTTAATATGTTCTAGCTAAGGCAATGTTCTACAAACGCAATTCACAATTGTTCATTTAGACAAAGGCATCATGGCGTATTTTTTCGATTAAAGGAGGCATGTAAATTTTTCACATTTTGCGTGTATTCTCTATAGGACATTACTTTTTCTCAAAACTGGATTCTACCCATTCCTGTCTTTCGTGAGCATTATCTCCGTTGTTCTAGCTTTTTTTCGCTGAGACAATTAGCTATTACTAATGTGTCTTTTATTTTTCAATCAGATGCCGGGATCATGCTCATATTTCACTTGCAAAGTAGGATTTGAGAATTCTATTTCCCGTTTACGTGTAATCGCCATGGGAAATGTTTTGGTATATCGGTAACGCACTTGACTTCCAAGCTCGAGAACCCTGGTTCGAATCCGGGTGTCTCTAACATTTTTTTTTCTTTTTGACCTTTCACTGTACCATCTCTTTTGATTATTAAAACAAGTAGATTCGCAAATAATGTAATCAACAACCGTTTTTACC
Source organism: Strongylocentrotus purpuratus (assembly GCF_000002235.5). NCBI lineage: Eukaryota > Metazoa > Echinodermata > Echinoidea > Camarodonta > Strongylocentrotidae > Strongylocentrotus > Strongylocentrotus purpuratus. The sequence goes on along the minus strand of NW_022145613.1, from coordinate 12,732,727 downwards.
TTATTATTACCCTTTTTTTTTTACTTAATCCATTACTTTTTGCGTGTATTCCTTAGGTCAAAAAAAAAAATTATTTTGTTGTCCTCGACCGCCCGCTCGTCATTTTCGGGCCACTCGCATTTTTTTTTTTTTTTTTTTTTTTTAATTCAATTTTTTTTTTTTAATTCATTTATTTATTTTTTATTTTTTTATTATTATTATTATTTTTTTTGTGGGGGGGGGGGAGGGGGGAGCAATCTTAAATGCCAAACATACCATTTCATGCATTTGCAAGGATCAAAATGCGTCCTGTTGCCAGTTTTGTCTTTTCAGTACGCAATTAGGTATTTATTAAACTTGCCATTTTTATTTTTCTATGTCAAAATGCCGTTCATTCAAATCAGGTTCTGAGCATTCATCTGTACTAGTTTACAGGAGGGATTAGACCACCCTGCAAGGTCACTGGACAGGTGGTTATCTCATCAAATCAGCTCTCAGTTAATATAAGATAAAAAGGATCATGGGGGACCAATGGTCACCGATTAGGCATTGTTTGCTACATAGAGGGCGCAAGTAGCTATAAATAGTACAATGGAGATTTAAAAGGTGCTGCATTTCAAAGCCCCAAATACTTTCTGTGTTGGTCTTGATATTCATTGTACATTAAACTAGTCTTTTACCATATTAAAGTGTTTTATAGACTTTGTTTGTTTAAATGCTTGACAATCCCAATGATTTTTTTTTTTATGGAAAAAAAAAATGGAAAAAAAAATGGGGAAAAAAAAGGAAAAAAAAGACACACAAAAAAAGAAGTTAAAAAAAAAAAAAAAAAAAAAAAAAAAAAAAAATCCGCCATCCCGCCCCTACTCCAGAAAATCTTCTGGATATCTCAAGACTGAATAAAGCCATTATCATGAAACTTGCCATGATGATAGATCTTAGTTTAACTTAGAACTGCGTGACTTTTTAGAGAGTCAAAATTATCGTGACGTCATCCATGCGCCATTTTGTGAAAATCAACTTATGATCATATCTTCGTAACGGAAAGTTATTTCCTATTCATAATTATCATGATTAAGATCAATATCCGTCCGGTCAAGTTGAGGTCAATAAAAGTGCGCAAATGCGCGCGTGCGCGTTCGCCCGCGCGTTTACGCCCGCGCAAAAATTTAAAATGCTCCGAATCATCCCAAATTTTTTTTGCATACGTTTCAGGCCATTTAAAGCATTTCGCAAAAAAATCGCGCACACGCGCATGCGTGCGCGTTTCCGCGCGTACTGGCATTTTGCAACGTAGAATCGCCGAATTTTCTCTGTCATCATATGTGGCACATTTTTCCAAGCATATTGATAATTTGTTCACCTTTTATTAACGCAATGAGCGTCCGTCAAAGTTGACAGCACGCGCGGATTTGCGTTATCTTTATCCACAATACATGGGCAAAAACATGCCTATATAAATTTCATTTTAACTCTTTAGAATAGATAGAAACTCCTAATATTTTTTCATATTTGGATAGATTATGAAATGGAGATATGATTTCATGTCTCATTTGACCCTCAATTAAGTCATAATGTCATCATAATGGCCTCCAAACTCAAAATTTAAATTTGCATATTATGACGTTTGCATATTTTGGGAAATTGATTGTATTTCTGTAAATATAGATTGTTTTTCTCTTTAATTTCGATATTTTCTAGCTGAGATAATTTTCTACAAATGCAGTGACCACACCTTTCCAGTTTGACAAAGGTATCATGGCGTATTTTTGCGATTAAAGGAGGCATGTCAGTTTTTCACATTTTGCGTGTATTGTCTATGGGACATGACTATTTCTCAAAACTTTCGCGAGCAATATCTCTGTTGTTTTATCTTTGTTTACGCTGAGCTTTGAGTATGTTGTAGCGGAGACAATAAGCTATCTCAAATGTGTCTTTTATTTTTTGATCAGATGCCGGGATCATGCTCATATTGCACTTGCAAAGTGGGATTTGAGAATCCCATTTTCCGTTTACGTGTAATCGCTATGTGAATTGTTTTGGTATATCGTTAACGCACTTGAATTCTATCCTCGAGGTACCTGGTTCGAGTCTGGGCGTCTCCAACCACTTTTTTTCCTTTACTTTTTTTTTTCTTTTTGACCTTTCACTGTACCATCTCCTTTGATTATTAAAACACGTACATCTGCGAATAAACTATTTGCTTTATTATTACCCTATTTTCACTTAAACGATTACTTTTTGTGTCTAATCCCTATGGGAGATGACTTTTCCTCAAATCTGGATTCTACATTTCTGTCTTTTGCGAGCAATATCGCCGTTATTCCTGCTTGGATTTTGTTGATATTTGAGGATGTTGTAGCTGAGACTATATGCTATCTAAATCACCCCTCATTTTTTCAATAAGATATCAGGATCACGCTCATGATCATGATCATCTTCATTATCATTTATCAATTACATTTTCATTTCTTTGAATAAGATAAAATCGTCAAAAGGTGTTCTTCATGATGTAAATTAGAGTCAAATGTGTAACTGGTTACTGCACAGGGTCAAAGGTCATATATTGTTTCAATCTATCTTCCCTAGATCCATGATGATCAAGGAGACACAATTTAATCTTGACATATGAATAGATCATAATGGGAGAAGCATATAAATGGGAGAAGCATTTTACAAAATAATATATCGTGTAATGCCTTATTCGTTATGTAAACCATTATCATACGTATCACCTAATTCGTCTAAGTGACGAATTAAAGTCTAGTTAGGTGATACGTAACGAAGTCTACGTATCACCTTTTGATTTCGTCAAGATTGTTATTTATTATTATTATTTATTTATTATTATTCTTCCTCGAATTTGTTCGCAGGATATCTCAAGACTGAATGAAGCCATTGTTATGAATGTTTCAATGATGATAGATCTTAGTCTAACTTAGAACTGCGTGACTTTTCAAAGACTCAAAATCATCGTGACGTCATCCAGGCGCCATTTTGTAAAAATCAACTTATGATCATATCTTCATAACGGAAAGTAATTTTACATTCATATTTATCAAGATTAAGATCAATATCCGTCGGGTTAATTTGAGTTCAATAAATGCGCGCCAAAATGCGCGTACGCATAGGCGCGCGCGTTAATGCGCGCGTAAAATTTTAAATTGCTCAAAATCGTCTTAAATTTTTTTTGCATACGTTTCAGGCCATTATAAGCATTTCATAAAAAATCACGCAAAACACGCATTTTTGCACGTTTTCGTTCGTCACGGCCGAACGAAAAATAATTTCTCCGCAAAAGCTTTTGACCGAATATTCCTCATATTTTTCCGGAAAATTTGATACCATGTTTAGCTCTCTATCACTATTAAAAACGGAATGAGCGTCCGTTCAAGATAACCGTCCGTACGCGCGATTTTTGTAATACATTGCATATATGGGCAAAAACATGCCTATGAAAAGTCCATTGGGATGAATAGGGATTGCCATTTTTTTTTTCATATTTAGATAGAGTATGAGTCGGAGGTATGATTTCATATCTCATTTGGCCATTAAGTACATCTTAACGTCATCATAATGGCCTTGGAAGTCAAAAATACAAAATTGCATATTATGACGTCATTGTATTTATGGAAAATGTAGTGTATTTCTCTCAATATTCATCGATTCTCTTTGAAATGTCGATATGTTGTAGATAAGGCAATTCTCTACAAGATCACTTTTAACTAAGTTTCATTTTAATGAGGTCATCATAGTACAAAATTCAATTAAAGACCACATGTCAGAATTTTCGTCATTTGCGTGTTATGTCTATGGAAGGTGAATTTCGTTCACATCATGAATCTACATGGCATTCATCTATGAGCACTATCTATCTTATGTGTGCTCTGTTTTCTCCCAAATTGGGGTATGTTATAGCTGAGACCATGGGCTATCAAAAAGGGTGGCTTTGTTTTTTAATCAGATGTTGGGATCATGTTAAAATTTTCGATCGAAAGTTGAAATTGCAAATTTTGAAGGAATCATTAGGTGATACGTAACGAAGTCTACGTATCACCTTTTGATTTCGTCAAGATTGTTATTTATTATTATTATTAGGTGATACGTAACGAAGTCTACGTATCACCTTTTGATTTCGTCAAGATTTTCTTTATTATTATTTCTTTTTATTCTTCCTCGAATTTGTTCGCAGGATATCTCAAGACTGAATAAAGCCATTGTCATGAATCTTTCAATGATGATAGATCTTAGTCTAACTTAGAACTGCGTGACTTTTCAAAGACTCAAAGTTATCGTGACGTCATCCAGGCGCCATTTTGTGAAAATCAACTAGTGATCATATCTTCATAACGGAAAGTTATTTTTCATTCATATTTATCATGAATAAGATCAATATCCGTCGGGTCAATTTGAGGTCAATAAATGCGCGCAAAAATGCACGTACGCGTAGGCGCGCGCGTTAATGCGCGCGTAAAATTTTAAATTGCTCAAAATCGTCTTAAATTTTTTTTGCATACGTTTCAGGCCATTATAAGCATTTCATAAAAAATCACGCAAAACACGCATTTTTGGACGTTTTCGTTCGTCACGGCCGAACGAAAAATAATCTCTCCGCAAAAGCTTTTGACCGAATATTCCTCATATTTTTCCGGAAAATTTGATACCATGTTTAGCTCTTTATCACTATTAAAAACGGAATGAGCGTCCGTTCAAGATAACCGTCCGTACGCGCGATTTTTGTAATACATTGCATATATGGGCAAAAACATGCCTATAAAAAGTCCATTGGGATGAATAGGGATTGCCAATTTTTTTTTTCATATTTAGATAGAGTATGAGTCGGAGGTATGATTTCATATCTCATTTGGCCATTAAGTACATCTTAACATCATCATAATGGCCTTGGAAGTCAAAAATACAAAATTGCATATTATGACGTCATTGTATTTATGGAAAATGGAGTGTATTTCTCTCAATATTCATCGATTCTCTTTGAAATGTCGATATGTTGTAGATAAGGCAATTCTCTACAAGATCACTTTTCACTAAGTTTCATTTTAATGAGGTCATCATAGTACAAATTTCAATTAAAGGCAACATGTCAGAATTTTCGTCATTTGCGTGTTATGTCTATGGAAGGTGAATTTCGTTCACATCATGAATCTACATGGCATTCATCTATGAGCACTATCTATCTTATGTGTGCTCTGTTTTCTCCCAAATTGGGGTATGTTATAGCTGAGACCATGGGCTATCAAAACGGTGTACTTTGTTTTTTCATCGGATGTTGGGATCATGTCGGAATTTTCAATCGAAAGTTGAAATTGCAAATTTTGACGGAATCATTAGGTGATACGTAACGAAGTCTACGTATCACCTTTTGATTTCGTCAAGATTTTCTTTATTATTATTTCTTTTTATTCTTCCTCGAATTTGTTCGCAGGATATCTCAAGACTGAATAAAGCCATTGTCATGAATCTTTCAATGATGATAGATCTTAGTCTAACTTAGAACTGCGTGACTTTTCAAAGACTCAAAGTTATCGTGACGTCATCCAGGCGCCATTTTGTGAAAATCAACTAGTGATCATATCTTCATAACGGAAAGTTATTTTTCATTCATATTTATCATGAATAAGATCAATATCCGTCGGGTCAATTTGAGGTCAATAAATGCGCGCAAAAATGCGCGTACGCGTAGGCGCGCGCGTTAATGCGCGCGTAAAATTTTAAATTGCTCAAAATCGTCTTAAATTTTTTTTGCATACGTTTCAGGCCATTATAAGCATTTCATAAAAAATCACGCAAAACACGCATTTTTGGACGTTTTCGTTCGTCACGGCCGAACGAAAAATAATCTCTCCGCAAAAGCTTTTGACCGAATATTCCTCATATTTTTCCGGAAAATTTGATACCATGTTTAGCTCTTTATCACTATTAAAAACGGAATGAGCGTCCGTTCAAGATAACCGTCCGTACGCGCGATTTTTGTAATACATTGCATATATGGGCAAAAACATGCCTATAAAAAGTCCATTGGGATGAATAGGGATTGCCAATTTTTTTTCTTCATATTTAGATAGAGTATGAGTCGGAGGTATGATTTCATATCTCATTTGGCCATTAAGTACATCTTAACGTCATCATAATGGCCTTGGAAGTCAAAAATACAAAATTGCATATTATGACGTCATTGTATTTATGGAAAATGGAGTGTATTTCTCTCAATATTCATCGATTCTCTTTGAAATGTCGATATGTTGTAGATAAGGCAATTCTCTACAAGATCACTTTTCACTAAGTTTCATTTTAATGAGGTCATCATAGTACAAATTTCAATTAAAGGCAACATGTCAGAATTTTCGTCATTTGCGTGTTATGTCTATGGAAGGTGAATTTCGTTCACATCATGAATCTACATGGCATTCATCTATGAGCACTATCTATCTTATGTGTGCTCTGTTTTCTCCCAAATTGGGGTATGTTATAGCTGAGACCATGGGCTATCAAAACGGTGTACTTTGTTTTTTCATCGGATGTTGGGATCATGTCGGAATTTTCAATCGAAAGTTGAAATTGCAAATTTTGACGGAATCATTAGGTGATACGTAACGAAGTCTACGTATCACCTTTTGATTTCGTCAAGATTTTCTTTATTAGGTGATACGTAACGAAGTCTACGTATCACCTATTGATTTCGTCAAGATTTTTATTTATTTTTTTTATTTATTATTCTTCCTCAAATTTGTTCGCAAGATATCTCAAGACTGAATGAAGCCATTGTTATGAATCTTTCAATGATGATAGATCTTAGTCTAACTTAGAACTGCGTGACTTTTCAAAGACTCAAACTAATCGTGACGTCATCCAGGCGCCATTTTGTGAAAATTAACTAATGATCATATCTTCATAACGGATAGTAATTTTTCATTCATATTTATCATGGTTAAGATCAATATCCGTCCGGTCAATTTTAGGTCAATAAACGTGCGTAAACGTGCGCGTACGCGTTCGTGCACGCGTAAATGCGCGCGCAAAAATTTAAAATGCTCCAAATCATCCCAAATTTTTTTTGCATACGTTTCAGGCCATTTAAAGCATTTCGCAAAAAATCGCGCACACGCGCATGCGTGCGCGTTTCCGCGCGTACTGGCATTTTGCAACATAGAATCACCAAATTTTCTCTGTCATCATATTTGGCACATTTTTCCAAGCATTTTGATAATTTGCTCACCTTTTATTAACGCAATGAGCGTCCGTCAAAGTTGACAGCACGCGCGGAATTGCGTTATCTTTATCCACAATACATGGGCAAAAACATGCCTATATAAAATTCATTGTAACTCTTTAGAATAGGTAGAAAATCCTAATATTTTTTTCATATTTGGATAGATTATGAAATGGAAATATGATTTCATGTCTCATTTGACTCTCAATTAACTCATAATGTCATCATAATGGCCTCCGAACTCAAAATTTTAATTTGCACATTATGATGTAAGCATATTTTTGGAAAACTGATTGTATCTCTTTAAATATTGATTGATTTTGTTTCAAATTTTGATATGTTCTAGCTGAGACAATTGTCGACAAATGCAGTGTCCACAATTTTTCATTTTGACAAAGGAATCATGGCGTATTTTTGCGATTAAAGGAGGCATGTCAATTTTTTACATTTTGCGTGTATTCTCTATGGGACATGACTTTTTCTCAAAACTGGATTGTACACTCCTGTCTTTCGCGAGCAAAATCTCCGTTGTCTTAGCTTAGTTTTTGCTGAGCTTTGAATATGTTGTAGCTGAGACAATAATCTATCACACGTGTGCCTTTCATTTTTCGATCAGATTCCGGGATTATGCTCATATTTCACTTGCAAAGTAGGATTTGAGAATTCCATTTCCCGTTTACGTGTAATCGCTATGGGAAATGTTTTGGTATATCGGTAACGCACTTGACTTCCATCCTCGAGATCCATGGTTCGAGTCCGGGTGTCTCCAACAATATGTGTCTTCACTTTATTTTTTGACCTTTTACTGTACCATCTCCTTTGAGTATTAAAACACGTAGAATCGCAAATAATGTAATAAACTACCCTATTTTCTTTATTATTACCCTATTTTTCACTTAATCCATTACTGTTTGCGTTTAATCTCTATGGGAGATGACTTTTTCTCAAATCTGGATTCTACATTCCTGTGTTTTGAGCAATATCGCCGATATTTCTGCTTGGATTTTGTTGATTTTTGAGTATGTTGTAGCTGAGACAAGTTTCCACGAGATTTATGTAGACTATTTAACATTATCATGACGTTATCATAGTCAAAAATTCAATCATAGGTGACATGTCAATTATCATATATAACAATCCTCAATCGGATACCTGAAGGGGGCGCTATACCACTTTCAATCATGGTCATCTGGAAGGCATTGTTCTCAATTGCATCTCTCTCTCCTCTCTCTTGCTCTTTACTTCTCCTCTAATGTTCTGCCCCTCTCCTTTTTTGGTCTGTCTCTGCATCTATCTATCTCTCTTCTCTTTCACCCTCTCCCCTCTCTCTCTTGCCTTGCGTCCCCCTTATTCTCTTGGTCTGTCTCCCTCTTGCCCTACAGTTGAAACTTGACTCATGGATAGACCATAATGGGAGTAGTAAACGAAATATGAAATCGTGAAAATGCGTTCTTCATTATGTTACACATGAGCATACGTATCACCTAATTCGTCAAAGTGACGAATTAAAGTCTAGTATTTATTTTGTGTCTGTATAGAAGAAATTATTATTATTCTTCCTCAATTTTGTTCGCAAGATATCTCAAGAATGACAAAAGCCATTGTCATTAAACTTTCAATGAAGATAGATCTTAGTCTAACTTAGAACTGCATGACTTTTCAAAGACTCAAAATTATTGTGACGTCATCCAGGCGCCATTTTGTAAAAATCAACTTATGATCATATCTTCATAACGGAAAGTAATTTTTCATTCATATTTATCATGAATAAGATCAATATCCTTCCGGTCAATTTCAGATAAAAAAAACGTGCGCAAATCCGTGCGTACGCGTTCTTGCGCGCGTTTACGTGCGTGCAAAAATTTAAAATGCTCCAAATCATTCTTAATTTTTTTTGCATACGTTTTAAGCCATATGGAGCATTTGACAAAAAATCACTCAAACGCGCATGCGCGCGCGTTTTTTGCGCGTTCTGGCATTTTGCAACATATAATCGCCAAAATGTCTCTGTCATCATGTTTGGCACAATTTTCCAAGCATTTTGATACCATGTTCATATCTTTATCACTATTAATAACGGAATGAGCGTCCGTTCAAGATAAAAAATCCGTGCGCGCGAGCTCATGTATTACATAGTATATATGGGCAAAAACATGCCTATAAAAAGTCCATTGGGATAAATTAGGACCGCCAAATTTTTTTCATATTTTGAAAGAGTATGGCCTTGGAAGTCAAAATACAAAAATGCATATTATGACGTCATTATATTTATGGACAATTTAGTGTATTTCTCATAATATTGACTGATTTTCTTCCAAATTGCGGTATCTTGTAGCTGAGGCTATTGCCTACAAAATAAATACACACTGTTTTTTCTTTCATTGATGTCATCATAGTACAAAATTTAATTAAAGGCCACATGTCAGAATTTTCTTAATTTGAGTGTTATGCCTAAGGAAGGTGAATTTCGTTCACATCATGAATCTTCATGACATTGATCTTTGAGCACTATCTAGCTTATTTGTATTCTATGTTCTCCCAAATTTTGATACGGTGTAGCTTATAAATTATCTACAATATAGACGTACATCATTTATCATTTCGATGACATCATCATAGTGAAAATTTCAATTAAAGGTGACATGTCAGAATTGTCTTAGTTTTCGTGTTAGGCGACTTTTTCTGAAATCCTAATTCTACAAATCTCTATCGAATACCTGAAGGGGGCGCTATACCACTCTTAATCATGGTCTTTATCGTATTTATGATCATTATCATGAGATCATCATCGGCACACTTTCATGATAACAAAATAGCACGTATCACCTAATTCGTCAAAGTGACGAATTAAAGTCTAGTTATTATTTCTTTTTATTCTTCCTCGAATTTGTTCGCAGGATATCTCAAGACTGAATAAAGCCATTGTCATGAATCTTTCAATGATGATAGATCTTAGTCTAACTTAGAACTGCGTGACTTTTCAAAGACTCAAAGTTATCGTGACGTCATCCAGGCGCCATTTTGTGAAAATCAACTAGTGATCATATCTTCATAACGGAAAGTTATTTTTCATTCATATTTATCATGAATAAGATCAATATCCGTCGGGTCAATTTGAGGTCAATAAATGCGCGCAAAAATGCGCGTACGCGTAGGCGCGCGCGTTAATGCGCGCGTAAAATTTTAAATTGCTCAAAATCGTCTTAAATTTTTTTTGCATACGTTTCAGGCCATTATAAGCATTTCATAAAAAATCACGCAAAACACGCATTTTTGGACGTTTTCGTTCGTCACGGCCGAACGAAAAATAATCTCTCCGCAAAAGCTTTTGACCGAATATTCCTCATATTTTTCCGGAAAATTTGATACCATGTTTAGCTCTTTATCACTATTAAAAACGGAATGAGCGTCCGTTCAAGATAACCGTCCGTACGCGCGATTTTTGTAATACATTGCATATATGGGCAAAAACATGCCTATAAAAAGTCCATTGGGATGAATAGGGATTGCCAATTTTTTTTCTTCATATTTAGATAGAGTATGAGTCGGAGGTATGATTTCATATCTCATTTGGCCATTAAGTACATCTTAACGTCATCATAATGGCCTGGGAAGTCAAAAATACAAAATTGCATATTATGACGTCATTGTATTTATGGAAAATGGAGTGTATTTCTCTCAATATTCATCGATTCTCTTTGAAATGTCGATATGTTGTAGATAAGGCAATTCTCTACAAGATCACTTTTCACTAAGTTTCATTTTAATGAGGTCATCATAGTACAAATTTCAATTAAAGGCAACATGTCAGAATTTTCGTCATTTGCGTGTTATGTCTATGGAAGGTGAATTTCGTTCACATCATGAATCTACATGGCATTCATCTATGAGCACTATCTATCTTATGTGTGCTCTGTTTTCTCCCAAATTGGGGTATGTTATAGCTGAGACCATGGGCTATCAAAACGGTGTACTTTGTTTTTTCATCGGATGTTGGGATCATGTCGGAATTTTCAATCGAAAGTTGAAATTGCAAATTTTGACGGAATCATTAGGTGATACGTAACGAAGTCTACGTATCACCTTTTGATTTCGTCAAGATTTTCTTTATTAGGTGATACGTAACGAAGTCAACGTATCACCTTTTGATTTCGTCAAGATTTTTCTTTATTATTATTTATTTTTATTATTCTTCCTCGAATTTGTTCGCAGGATATCTCAAGACTGAATAAAGCCATTATCATGAAACTTTCAATGATGATAGATCTTAGTCTAACTTAGAACTGTGTGACTTTTCAGACAGTCAAGGTCATCGTGACGTCATCCAGGCGCCATTTTGTGAAAATCAACTTATGATCATATCTTCATAAAGGAAAGCCATTTTTCATTCATATTTATCATGATTAAACTCAATATCCGTCCGGTCAATTTCAAGTCAATAAATGCGCGCAAAAATGCGCGTACGCTTATGTCCGCGCGTTTACGCGCGCGAAAAAAATTAAAATGCTTCAAATCATCCCAATTTTTTTTACATCCGTTTCAGGCCATATGGAGCATTTGATAAAAAAATTACGCACACGCGCATGCGCGCGCATTTTCGCGCGTACTGGCATTTTGCAATATAGAATCGCCGAATTTTTTCTGTCATTATATTTGATACATTTTTCCAAGCATTTTGATAACTTGTTCACCTTTTAATAACGCAATGAGCGTCCGTCAAAGTTGACAGCACGCGCAGATCTGCGTTATCTTTATCCACCATACATTGGCAAAAACATGCCTATACAAAATTCATTGTAACTGTTCAGAATGGATGGGAACTCCCAATATGTTTTCATATTTAGATAGATTATGAGTTGGAGATATGATTTCATGTCTCATTTGACCCTCAATTAACTCATGATGTCATCATAATGGCCTCCAAACTCAAAATTTCAATTTGCATATTATGACGTCAGCATATTTTTGGAAAATTAATTGTATCTCTGTAAATATGGATCAATTTTCTTTTCAATTTTGATATGTTCTAGCTGAGACAATTTGCTACAAGTATAGTTGCCACAATTTTTCATTTTGACTAAGGCATCAAGGCGTACTTTTGTGATTAAAGGAGGCATGTCAATTTTTCACATTTTGCGTGTATTCTCTATGGGACATGACTTTTTCTCAAAACTGGATTCTACACTCCTGTCTTTTGCGAGCGAAATCTCCCATATTTAGGTGATACGTACGTAGACGTATCACCTTTTGATTTCGTCAAGATTTTCTTTATTATTTTTATTATTCTGCCATGAATTTGTTCGCAGAATATCTCAAGAATGAAAAAAGCCATAATCATGAATCTTTCAATGATGATAGATCTTAGTCTAACTTAGAACTGCGTGACTTTTCAAAGACTCAAAGTCATCGTGACGTCATCCAGGCGCCATTTTGTGAAAATCAACTCATGATCATATCTTCATAACAGAAAGCCATTTCTCATTCATATTTATCACGATCAAGGTCAATATCTGTCCCGTCAATTTCAGGTCAATAAATGCGTTCAAAAATGCGCGTACGCGTACGTGCGCGCGTTAATGCGCGCGTAAAATTTTATATTGCTCAAAATCGTCCTAATTTTTTTTTGCATACGTTTCAGGCCATTATAAGCATTCATAAAAAATCGCGCAAAACACGCATTTTTGCGCGTTTTCGTTCGTAACGGCCGAACGAAAAATAATTCCTCCGCAAAAACTTTTGACAGGATATTCCTCATAATTTTCCGAACAATTTGATACCAAGTTTATCTCTTTATCACTATTAATAACGGAATGAGCGTCCGTTCAAGATAACCGTCCGCACGCGCGATTTTTGTAATACATAGCATATACGGGCAAAAACATGCCTATAAAAAGTCCATTGGGATGAATAAGGATTGCCAATTTTTTTTCATATTTAGATAGAGTATGAGTCGAAGGTATGATTTTATATCTCATTTGGCCATTAAGGACATCTTGACGTCATCATAATGGCCTTGGAAGTCAAAAATACAAAAATGCATATTATGACGTCATTATGTTTATGAAAAATTTAGTGTATTTCTCTTAATATTCATCGATTCTCTTCTAGATTTTAATATGTTGTAGTCGAGGCAATCGTCTTTGAGATCAGTCTACACCAATTTTCATTTAAATGATATCATCATAGCACAAAATTCAATTAAAGGCCACATGTCAGAATTTTCGTCATTTGCGTGTTATGTCTATGGAAGGTAAATTTTGTTCACATCTTGAATCTTCATGACATTGATCTTTGAGCACTATCTAGCTTACGAGTACTCTATGTTCTCCCAAATTTTGATACGGTGTAGCTAATAAATTATCTTCAATATTGACGTACATCATTTATCATTTTGATGACATCATCTTAGTGAAAATTTCAATTAAAGGCGACATGTCAGAATTTTCTTAGTTAGCGTGTTAGGCGACTTTTTCTGAAATCCTGATTCTACAAATCTCTATCGAATACCTGAAGTGGGCGCTATACCACTCTTAATCATGGTCTTTATCGTATTTATGATCATTATCATTAGATCATCATCGGCACAATTTCATGATAACAAAATAGCACGTATCACCTAATTCGTCAAAGTGACGAATTAAAGTCTAGTTTAGTTTTGTTTTCGCTGAGCTTCGAATATGTTGTAGCTGAGACAATAAGCTATCACACGTGTGCCTTTTATATTTCGATCAGATGCCGGGATTATGCTCATATTTCACTTGCAAAGTAGGATTTCTGAATTCCATTTCCCGTTTACGTGTAATTAATCGCTATGGGAGATGTTTTGTTATATCGGTAACGCACTTGACTTCCAACCTCGAGATCCCTGGTTCGATTCCGGGTGTCTCCAACACTTTTTTTTTCACTTTTTTTTTCCTTTTGACCTTCACTGTACCATCTCCTTTGATTATTTAAACACGTAGATTCGCAAATAATGTCATAAATAACCCTTTTTACTTTATTATTACCCTATTTTCACTTAATCCATTACTTTTTGCGTGTAATCCCCATGGGAAATGACTTTTTTTTTCAAATCTGGATTCTACATTCCTGTCTTTTGCGAGCAATATCGCCGTTATTTCGGCTTGGATTCTGTTGATTTTTGAGTATGTTGTAGCTGAGATTATATGCTATCTAAATCAACCCTCATTTTTTCAATAAGATGTCATGATCGCGCTCATGATCATGATCATGATCATCACGATCATCATTATCAAAATGATGCTAATCATTTATCAATTACATTTTCATTTCTTTGAATAAGATAAAATCGTCAAAAGGTGTTCTTCATGATGTAAATTAGAGTCAAATGTGTAACTGGTTACTGCACAGGGTCAAAGGTCATATATTGTTTCAATCTATCTTCCCTAGATCCATGATGATCAAGGAGACACAATTTAATCTTGACATATGAATAGATCATAATGGGAGAAGCATATGAATGGGAGAAGCAAAATAATATATCGTGTAATGCATTATTCGTTATGTAAACCATTGTCATACGTATCACCTAATTCGTGTAAGTGACGAATTAAAGTCTAGTTAGGTGATACGTACGTAGACGTATCACCTTTTGATTTCGTCAAGATTTTTATTATTATTTATTTATTTATTTATTATTATTCTTCCTCGAATTTGTTCGCAGGATATCTCAAGACTGAATAAAGCCATTATCATGAAACTTGCCATGATGATAGATCTTAGTCTAACTTAGAACTGCGTGACTTTTTAGAGAGTCAAAATCATCGTGACGTCATCCAGGCGCCATTTTGTGAAAATCAACTAATGATCATATCTTCATAACGGAAAAGTATTTCTCATTCATAATTATCACGATTAAGATAAACATCCGTCCGGTCAAGTTGAGGTCAATAAAAGTGCGCAAATGCGCGTGTGCGCGTTCGTCCGCGCGTTTACGCGCGCGCAAAAATTAAAAATGCTCCAAATCATCCCAAATTTTTTTTGCATACGTTTCAGGCCATATGGAGCATTTGATAAAAAAATTACGCACACGCGCATGCGCGCGCGTTTTCGCGCGTACTGGTATTTTGCAACATAGAATCGCCGATTTTTTTTCTGTCATCATATTCGGTACATTTTTCCAAGCATT
Organism: Strongylocentrotus purpuratus; assembly: GCF_000002235.5. NCBI lineage: Eukaryota > Metazoa > Echinodermata > Echinoidea > Camarodonta > Strongylocentrotidae > Strongylocentrotus > Strongylocentrotus purpuratus. The sequence goes on along the minus strand of NW_022145613.1, from coordinate 12,717,371 downwards.
TTGATAATTTGTTCACCTTTTATTAACGCAATGAGCGTCCGTCAAAGTTGACAGCACGCGCGGATTTGCGTTATCTTTATCTACAATACATGGGCAAAAACATGCCTATATAAAATTCATTGTAACTCTTTACAATAGATAGAAACTCCTAATATTTTTTCATATTTGGATAGATTATGAGTCGGAGATATGGTTTCATGTCTCATTTGATCCTCAATTAACTCATGACGTCATCATAATGGCCTCCAAACTCAAAATTTAAATTTGCATATTATGACGTCAGCATATTTTTGGAAAATTGATTGTATCTCTGTAAATATGGATCAATTTTCTTTTAATTTTGATATGTTCTAGCTGAGACAATTTTCTACAAATGTAGTGTTCACAATTTTTATTTTTGACAAAAGTATCATGCTGTATTTTTGCGATTAAAGGAGGCATGTCAATTTTTCGCATTTTGCGTGTATTCTCTATGGGACATGACTTTTTCTCAAAACTGGATTCTACATTTCTGTCTTTCGCGAGCAAAATCTCCATTGTTTTAGCTTCGTTTTCGCTGAGCTTCGACTATGTTGTAGCTAAGACAATAAGCTATCACAAATTGCCTTTTATTTTTCGATCAGATGTCAGGATTATGCTCAAATTTCACTCGCAACGTAGGATTTGAGAATTCCATTTCCCGTTTACGTTTAATCGCTATGGGAAATGTTTTGCTATATCGATTACGCACTTGACTTCAAACCTCGAGATCCCTGGTTACAGTCCGGGTGTCTCCCACAATATATGCCTTAATTTTGTTTTTCTTTTTGACCTTTCACTGTACCATCTCCTTTAATAATTAAAACACGTAGAATCGCAAATAATGTAATAAACAACCCCATTTTCTTTATTATTACCCTATTTTCACTTAATCCATTACTTTTTGCATGTAATCCCTATGGGAGATGACTTTTTCTCAAATCTGGATTATACATTCCTGTCTTTTGAGCAATATCGCCGTTATATCTGCTTGGATTTTGTTGATTTTTGAGTATGATATAGCTAAGACTATGTGCTATCTAAATCACCCCTCATTTATTCAATAAGATGTCAGGATCACGCTTACGATCATGATCATCATGATCATAATGATGATAATCATTTATCAATAACATTTTTATTTCTTTGAATAAGATAAAAATCGTCAAAATGTGTTCTTCATGATGTAAATTAGAGTTCAAGTTGTAGCTGGTTACTGCACAGGGTCAATGGTCATATATTGTTTCAATCTATCTTCCCTAGATCCCTAATGATCAAGGGGACACAATTTAAACTTGACATATGGATAGATCATAATGGGAGAAGCATTTTATGAAATAACATATCGTGTAATGCATTCTTCGTTATGTAAACAATTAGCATACGTATCACCTAATTCGTCTAAGTGACGAATTAAAGTCTAGTTAGGTGATACGTAACGAAGTCTACGTATCACCTATTGATTTCGTCAAGATTTTTATTATTATTTATTTATTATTATTCTTCCTCGAATTTGTTCGCAGGATATCTCAAGACTGAACAAAGCCATTGTTATGAATCTTTCAATGATGATAGATCTTAGTCTAACTTAGAACTGCGTGACTTTTCAAAGACTCAAAGTCATCGTGACGTCATCCAGGCGCCATTTTGTGAAAATCAACTAATGATCATATCTTTATAACGAATAATAATTTTTCATTCATATTTATCATGATTAAGATCAATATCCGTCCGGTCAAGTTGAGGTCAATAAACGTGCGTAAATGCGCGCGTGCGCGCTCGTCCGCGCGTTTACGCGCGCGCAAAAATTAAAAATGCTCTAAATCATCCCAAATTTTTTTTGCATACGTTTCAGGCCATATGGAGCATTTGATAAAAAAATTACGCACACGCGCATGCGCGCGCGTTTTCGCGCGTACTGGCATTTTGCAACATAGAATCGCCGATTTTTTTCTGTCATCATATTCGGTACATTTTTCCAAGCATTTTGATAATTTGTTCACCGTTTATTAACGCAATGAGCGTCCGTCAAAGTTGACAGCACGCGCGGATTTGCGTTATCTTTATCCACAATACATGGGCAAAAACATGCCTATATAAAATTCATTGTAACTCTTTAGAATAGATAGAAACTCCTAATATTTTGTCATATTTTGATAGATTATGAGTCGGAGATATGATTTCATGTCTCATTTGATCCTCAATTAACTCATGACGTCATCATAATGGCCTCCAAACTCAAAATTTTAATTTGCATATTATGACGTCAGCATATTTTTGGAAAATTGATTGTATCTCTGTAAATATGGATCAATTTTCTTTTTAATTTTGATATGTTTTAGCTGAGACAATTTTCTACAAATGTAATGTTCACAATTTTTATTTTTGACAAAAGTATCATGGTGTATTTTTGCGATTAAAGGAGGCATGTCAATTTTTCGCATTTTGCGTGTATTCTCTATGGGACATGACTTTTTCTCAAAACTGGATTCTACACTCCTGTCTTTCGCGAGCAAAATCTACGTTGTTTTAGCTTCGTTTTCGCTGAGCTTCGGATATGTTGTAGCTGAGACAATGAGCTATCACAAGTGTGCCCTTTATTTTTCGATTAGATGCCGGGATCATGCTCATATTTCACTTGCAAAGTAGGATTTCTGAATTCCATTTCCTGTTTACGTGCAATCGCTATGGGAGATGTTTTGGTATATCGGTAACGCACTTGACTTCCAACCTCGAGATCCCTGGTTTGAGTCCGGGTGTCTCCAACACTTTTTTTTTCACTTTTTTTTCCTTTTGACCTTCACTGTACCATCTCCTTTGATTATTTAAACACGTAGATTCGCAAATAATGTCATAAATAACCCTTTTTACTTTATTATTACCCTATTTTCACTTAATCCATTACTTTTTGCGTGTAATCCCTATGGGAGATGACTTTTTCTCAAATCTGGAGGCTACATTCCTGTCTTTTGCGAGCAATATCGCCGTTATTTCGGCTTGGATTTTGTTGATTTTTGAGTATGTTGTAGCTGAGATTATATGCTATCTAAATCAACCCTCATTTTTTCAATAAGATGTCATGATCATGATCATGATCATCACGATCATCATTATCATAATGATGCTAATCATTTATCAATTACATTTTCATTTCTTTGAATAAGATAAAATCGTCAAAAGGTGTTCTTCATGATGTAAATTAGAGTCAAATGTGTAACTGGTTACTGCATAGGGTCAAAGGTCATATATTGTTTCAATCTATCTTCCCTAGATCCATGATGATTAAGGAGACACAATTTAATCTTGACATATGAATAGATCATAATGGGAGAAGCATATGAATGGGAGAAGCAAAATAATATATCGTGTAATGCACTATTTGTTATGTAAACCATTATCATACGTATCACCTAATTCGTCTAAGAAATTATTATTATTCTTCCTCAATTTTGTTCGCAGGATATCTCAAGAATGGCTAAAGCCATTATCATGAAACTTGCCATGATGATAGATCTTAGCCTAACTTAGAACTGCGTGACTTTTCAAAAACTCAAAATCATCGTGACGTCATCCAGGCGCCATTTTGTGAAAATCAACTTATGATCATATCTTCATAACGGAAAAGTATTTCTCATTCATAATTATTACGATTAAGATCAATATCCTTCCGGTCAAGTTGAGGTCAATAAAAGTGCGCAAATGGGTGCGTGCGCGTTCTTCCGCGCGTTTACGCGCGCGCAAAAATTTAAAATGCTCCAAATCATCCCAAATTTTTTTTGCATACGTTTTAGGCCATTTAAAGCATTTCGCAAAAAAATCGCGCACACGCGCATGCGTGCGCGTTTCCGCGCGTACTGGCATTTTGCAACATAGAATCGCCGAATTTTCTCTGTCATCATATTTGGCACATTTTTCCAAGCATTTTGATAATTTGTTCACCTTTTATTAACGCAATGAGCGTCCGTCAAAGTTGACAGCACGCGTGGATTTGCATTATCTTTATCCACAATACATGGGCAAAAACATGCCTATATAAATTTCATTTTAACTCTTTAGAATAGATAGAAACTCCTAATATTTTTTCATATTTGGATAAATTATGAAATGGAGATATGATTTCATGTCTCATTTGACCCTCAATTAAGTCATAATGTCATCATAATGGCCTCCAAACTCGAAATTTAAATTTGCATATTATGACGTTTGCATATTTTTGGGAAATTGATTGTATTTCTGTAAATATAGATTGTTTTTCTCTTTAATTTCGATATTTTCTAGCTGAGATAATTTTCTACAAATGCAGTGACCACACCTTTCCAGTTTGACAAAGGTATCATGGCGTATTTTTGCGATTAAAGGAGGCATGTCAGTTTTTCACATTTTGCGTGTATTGTCTATGGGACATGACTATTTCTCAAAACTGGATTCTACATTTCCCTCTTTCGCGAGCAATATCTCTGTTGTTTTATCTTTGTTTACGCTGAGCTTCGAGTATGTTGTAGCGGAGACAATAAGCTATCTCAAATGTGTCTTTATTTTTTTATCAGATGCCGGGATCATGCTCATATTGCACTTGCAAAGTGGGATTTGAGAATCCCATTTTCCGTTTACGTGTAATCGCTATGTGAATTGTTTTGGTATATCGTTAACGCACTTGAATTCTATCCTCGAGGTCCCTGGTTCGAGTCTGGGCGTCTCCAACCACTTTTTTTCCTTTACTTTTTTTTTCTTTTTGACCTTTCACTGTACCATCTCCTTTGATTATTAAAACACGTACATCTGCGAATAAACTATTTGCTTTATTATTACCCTATTTTCACTTAAACGATTACTTTTTGTGTCTAATCCCTATGGGAGATGACTTTTCCTCAAATCTGGATTCTACATTTCTGTCTTTTGCGAGCAATATCGCCGTTATTCCTGCTTGGATTTTGTTGATATTTGAGGATGTTGTAGCTGAGACTATATGCTATCTAAATCACCCCTCATTTTTTCAATAAGATATCAGGATCACGCTCATGATCATGATCATCTTCATTATCATTTATCAATTACATTTTCATTTCTTTGAATAAGATAAAATCGTCAAAAGGTGTTCTTCATGATGTAAATTAGAGTCAAATGTGTAACTGGTTACTGCACAGGGTCAAAGGTCATATATTGATTCAATCTATCTTCCCTAGATCCATGATGATCAAGGAGACACAATTTAATCTTGACATATGAATAGATCATAATGGGAGAAGCATATAAATGGGAGAAGCATTTTACAAAATAATATATCGTGTAATGCCTTATTCGTTATGTAAACCATTATCATACGTATCACCTAATTCGTCTAAGTGACGAATTAAAGTCTAGTTATTATTTATTTTTATTATTCTTCCTCGAATTTGTTCGCAGGATATCTCAAGACTGAATAAAGCCATTATCATGAAACTTTCAATGATGATAGATCTTAGTCTAACTTAGAACTGTGTGACTTTTCAGACAGTCAAGGTCATCGTGACGTCATCCAGGCGCCATTTTGTGAAAATCAACTTATGATCATATCTTCATAAAGGAAAGCCATTTTTCATTCATATTTATCATGATTAAACTCAATATCCGTCCGGTCAATTTCAAGTCAATAAATGCGCGCAAAAATGCGCGTACGCTTATGTCCGCGCGTTTACGCGCGCGAAAAAAATTAAAATGCTCCAAATCATCCCAATTTTTTTTTACATCCGTTTCAGGCCATATGGAGCATTTGATAAAAAAATTACGCGGACGCGCATGCGCGCGCGTTTTCGCGCGTACTGGCATTTTGCAACATAGAATCGCCGATTTTTTTTCTGTCATCATATTTGGTACATTTTTCCAAGCATTTTGATAACTTGTTCACCTTTTATTAACGCAATGAGCGTCCGTCAAAGTTGACAGCACGCGCGGATTTGCGTTATCTTTATCCACAATACATGGGCAAAAACATGCTTATATAAAATTCATTGTAACTCTTTAGAATAGATAGAAACTCCTAATATTTTTCCATATTTGGATAGATTATGAGTCGGAGATAAAATTTCATGTCTCATTTTATCCTCAATTAACTCTTGACGTCATCATAATGGCCTCCAAACTCAAAATTGTAATTTGCATATTATGACGTCAGCATATTTTTGGAAAATTGATTGTATCTCTGTAAATATGGATCAATTTTCTTTCAAATTTTGATATGTTCTAGCTGAGACAATTTTCTACAAATGCAGTATCCACAATTTTCCAGTTTGACAAAGGTATCATGGCATATTTCTGCGATTAAAGGAGGCATGTCAATTTTTCGCATTTTGCGTGTATTCTCTATGGGACATGACTTTTTCTCAAAACTGGATTCTACACTCCTGTCTTTCGCGAGCAAAATCTCCGTTGTTTTAGCTTTGTTTTCGCTGAGCTTTGAATATGTTGTAGCTGAGACAATGAGCTATCAAAAGTGTGTTTATTATTTTTCGATTAGATGCCGGGATCATGCTCATATTTCACTTGCAAAGTAGGATTTCTGAATTCCATTTCCCGTTTACGTGTAATCGCTATGGGAGATGTTTTGGTATATCGGTAACGCACTTGACTTCCAACCTCGAGATCCCTGGTTCGAGTCCGGGTGTCTCCAACACTTTTTTTTTTCACTTTTTTTTCCTTTTGACCTTCACTGTACCATCGTTTTTGATTTTTTAAACACGTAGATTCGCAAATAATGTCATAAATAACCCTTTTTACTTTATTATTACCCTATTTTCACTTAATCCATTACTTTTTGCGTGTAATCCCTATGGGAGATGACTTTTTCTAAAAATCTGGAGTCTACATTCCTGTCTTTTGCGAGCAATATCGCCGTTATTTCGGCTTGGATTTTGTTGATTTTTGAGTATGTTGTAGCTGAGACTATATGCTATCTAAATCAACCCTCATTTTTTCAATAAGATGTCATGATCGCGCTCATGATCATGATCATGATCATCATGATCATCATTATCATAATGATGATAATCATTTATCAATTACATTTTCATTTCTTTGAATAAGATAAAATCGTCAAAAGGTGTTCTTCATGATGTAAATTAGAGTCAAATGTGTAACTGGTTACTGCAAAGGGTCAAAGGTCATATATTGTTTCAATCTATCTTCCCTAGATCCATGATGATCAAGGAGACACAATTTAATCTTGACATATGAAAAGATCATAATGGGAGAAGCATATGAATGGGAGAAGCATTTTACAAAATAATATATCGTCTAATGCATTATTCGTTATGTAGACCATTATCATACGTATCACCTAATTCGTCTAAGTGACGAATTAAAGTCTAGTTAGGTGATACGTAACGAAGTCTACGTATCACCTATTGATTTCGTCAAGATTTTTATTATTATTATTATTCTTCCTCGAATTTGTTCGCAGGATATCTCAATATTGAATAAAGCCATTGTCATGAATCTTTCAATGGTGATAGATCTTAGTCTAACTTAGAACTGTGTGACTTTTCAAAGACTGAAAGTCATCGTGACGTCATCCAGGCGCCATTTTGTGAAAATCAACTTATGATTATATCTTCATAACGGAAAAGTATTTCTCATTCATAATTATCACGATTAAGATCAATATCCGTCCGGTCAATTTCAGGTCAAAAAATGCGCGCAAAAATGCGCGTACGCTTTTGTCCGCGCGTTTACGCGCGCGAATTTTTTCTAAATGCTCCAAATCATCCCAAATTTTTTTTACATACGTTTCAGGCCATATGGAGCATTTGATAAAAAAAATACGCACACGCGCATGCGCGCGCGTTTTCGCGCGTACTGGCATTTTGCAAGACAGAATCGCCGATTTTTTTCTGTCATCATATTTGGTACATTTTTCCAAGCATTTTGATTATTTGTTCACCTTTTATTAACGCAATGAGCGTCCGTCAAAGTTGACAGCACGCGCGGATTTGCATTATCTTTATCCACAATACATGGGCAAAAACATGCCTATATACAATTAATCGTAACTCTTTAGAATAGATAGAAACTCCTAATATTTTTTCATATTTGGATAGATTATGAGTCGGAGATATGATTTCATGTCTCATTTGATCCTCAATTAACTCATGACGTCATCATAATGGCCTCCAAACTCAAAATTTCAATTTGCATATTATGACGTCAGCATATTTTTGGAATATTCATTGTATCTCTGTAAATATCAATTGTTTTTCTTCAAAATTCTGATATGTTGTAGCTGAGACAATTTTCTACAAATGCAATATTCACAATTTTTATTTTCGACAAAAGTATCATGGTGTATTTTTGCGATTAAAGGAGGCATGTCAATTTTTCACATTTTGCGTGTATTCTCTATGGGACATGACTTTTTCTCAAAACTGGATTCTACACTCCTGTCTTTCGCGAGCAAAATCTCCAATGTTTTAGCTTCGTTTTCGCTGAGCTTCGGATATGTTGTAGCTGAGACAATGAGCTATTACAAGTGTAGCATTTATTTTTCGATTAGATGCCGGGATTATGCTCATATTTCACTTGCAATGTAGGATTTCAGAATTCAATTTCCCGTTTACGTGTAATCGCTATGGGAGATGTTTTGGTATATCGGTAACGCACTTGACTTCCAACCTCGAGATCCCTGGTTCGAGTCCGGGTGTCTCCAACAATTTTTTTTCTTCACTTTTTTTTCCTTTTGACCTTCACTGTACCATCTCCTTTGATTATTTAAACACGTAGAATCGCAAATAATGTCATAAAAAACCCTTTTTACTTTATTATTACCCTATTTTCACTTAATCCATTACTTTTTGCGTGTAATCTATGGGAGATGACTTTTTCTCAAATCTGGAGTCTACATTCCTGTCTTTTGCGAGCAATATCGCCGTTATTTCTGCTTGAATTTTGTTGATTTTAGAGTATGTTGTACCTGAGACTATATGCTATCTAAATCAATCCTCATTTTCTTCAATAAGATGTCATGATTGCGCTCATGATCATGATCATTATCATCATGATCATCATTATCATAATGATGATAATCATTTATCAATTACATTTTCATTTCTTTGAATAAGATAAAATCGTCAAAAGGTGTTCTTCATGATGTAAATTAGAGTCAAATGTGTAACTTGCTACTGCACAGGGTCAAAGGTCATATATTGTTTCAATCTATCTTCCCTAGATCCATGATGATCAAGGAGACACAATTTAATCTTGACATATGAATAGATCATAATGGGAGAAGCATATAAATGGGAGAAGCATTTTACAAAATAATATATCGTGTAATGCATTATTCGTTATGCAAACCATTATCATACGTATCACCTAATTCGTCTAAGTGACGAATTAAAGTCTAGTATTTATTTTGTGTCTGTATAGAAGAAATTATTATTATTCTTCCTCAATTTTGTTCGCAGGATATCTCAAGAATAGCAAAAGCCATTGTCATGAAACTTTCAAAAATAATAGATCTTAGTCTAACTTAGAACTGTATGACTTTTCAAAGACTCAAAATTATCGTGACGTCATCCAGGCGCCATTTTGTGAAAATCAACATATGATCATATCTTCATAACGGAAACTAATTTTTCATTCATATTTATCATGAATAAGATCAATATCCTTCCGGTCAATTTCGGATCAAAAAACGTGCGCAAATCCGCGCGTACGCGTTCGTGTGCGCGTTTACGTGCGCGCAAAAATTAAAAATGCTCCAAATCATCCCTAATTTTGTTGGCATACGTTTCAAGCCATATGGAGCATTTGACCAAAAATCACTCAAACGCGCATGCGCGCGCGTTTTTTGCGCGTTCTGGCATTTTGCAACATATAATCGCCAAATTTTCTCTGTCATAATGTTGAGCACGTTTTTCCAAGCATTTTGATACTATATTCATCTCTTTATCACTAATAATAACGGAATGAGCGTCCGTTCAAGATAATATCCGTGCGCGCGAGTTCATGTATTACATAGTATATATGGGCAAAAACATGCCTATAAAAAGTCCATTGGGATGAATAAGGACTGCCAAGTTTTTTTCATATTTTGATAGAGTATGAGTCGGAGATATGATTTCATAGCTCACTTGGCCATTAAATACATCTTGACGTCATCATAATTGCCTTGGAAGTCAAAATACAAAATTGCATATTATGACGTCATTATATTTATGGAAAATTTTGTGTATTTCTCATAATATTGACTGATTTTCTTTCAAATTGCGGTATCTTGTAGTTGAGGCAATTGCCTTCAAGATAAAGACACACTACTTTTTATTTCATGGACGTCATCATAGTACAAAATTCAATTAAAGGCCACATTTCAGAATTTTCTTAATTTGAGTGTTATGCCTAAGGAAAGTGAATTTCGTTCAAATCATAAATCTTCATGACATTGATCTTTGAGCACTATCTAGCTTATTTGTATTCTATGTTTTTCCAAATTTTGATACGGTGTAGCTAATAAATTATCTACACTATTGACGTACATCATTTATCATTTCGATGACATCATAATATGAAAATTTCAATTAAAGGTGACATGTCAGAATTTTCTTAGTTTGCGTGTTAGGCGACTTTTTCTGAAATCCTGATTCTACAAATCTCTATCGAATACCTGAAGGGGGCGCTACACCACTCTTCATCATGGTCTTTATCGTATTTATGATCATTATCATTAGATCATCATCGGCACACTTTCATGATAACAAAATAGCACGTATCACCTAATTCGTCAAAGTGACGAATTAAAGTCTAGTTATTATAATTATTATTTATTTTTATTATTCTTCCTCGAATTTGTTCGCAGGATATCTCAAGACTGAATAAAGCCATTATCATGAAACTTTCAATGATGATAGATCTTAGTCTAACTTAGAACTGTGTGACTTTTCAGACAGTCAAGATCATCGTGACGTCATCCAGGCGCCATTTTGTGAAAATCAACTTATGATCATATCTTCATAAAGGAAAGCCATTTTTCATTCATATTTATCATGATTAAACTCAATATCCGTCCGGTCAATTTCAAGTCAATAAATGCGCGCAAAAATGCGCGTACGCTTATGTCCGCGCGTTTACGCGCGCGAAAAAAATTAAAATGCTCCAAATCATCCAAAAAAAAATTTACATCCGTTTCAGGCTATATGGAGCATTTGATAAAAAAATTACGCACACGCGCATGCGCGCGCATTTTCGCGCGTACTGGCATTTTGCAATATAGAATCGCCGAATTTTTTTTGTCATTATATTTGGTACATTTTTCCAAGCATTTTGATAACTTGTTCACCTTTTTAATAACGCTATGAGCGTCCGTCAAAGTTGACAGCACGCGCAGATCTGCGTTATCTTTATCCACCATACATTGGCAAAAACATGCCTATACAAAATTCATTGTAACTGTTCAGAATGGATGGGAACTCCCAATATGTTTTCATATTTAGATAGATTATGAGTTGGAGATATGATTTCATGTCTCATTTGACCCTCAATTAACTCATGATGTCATCATAATGGCCTCCAAACTCAAAAATTCAATTTGCATATTATGACGTCAGCATATTTTTGGAAAATTAATTGTATCTCTGTAAATATTGATCAATTTTCTTTTAAATTTTGATATGTTCTAGCTGAGACAATTTGCTACAAGTATAGTTGCCACAATTTTTCATTTTGACTAAGGCATCAAGGCGTACTTTTGCGATTAAAGGAGGCATGTCAATTTTTCACATTTTGCGTGTATTCTCTATGGGACATGACTTTTTCTCAAAACTGGAATCTACACTCCTGTCTTTTGCGAGCGAAATCTCCCATATTTTAGCTTTGTTTTCGCTGAGCTTCGAATATGTTGTAGCTAAGACAATAAGCTATCACACGTGTGCCTTTTATATTTCGATCAGATGCCGGGATTATGCTCATATTTCACTTGCAAAGTAGGATTTCTCAATTCCATTTCCCGTTTACGTGTAATCGCTATGGGAGATGTTTTGGTATATCGGTAACGCACTTGACTTCCAACCTCGAGATCCCTGGTTCGATTCCGGGTGTCTCCAACACTTTTTTTTTCACTTTTTTTTTCCTTTTGACCTTCACTGTACCATCTCCTTTGATTATTTAAACACGTAGATTCGCAAATAATGTCATAAATAACCCTTTTTACTTTATTATTACCCTATTTTCACTTAATCCATTACTTTTTGCGTGTAATCCCTATAGGAGATGACTTTTTTTCAAATCTGGATTCTACATTCCTGTCTTTTGCGAGCAATATCGCCGTTATTTCGGCTTGGATTTTGTTGATTTTTGAGTATGTTGTAGCTGAGACTATATGCTATCTAAATCAACCCTCATTTTTTCAATAAGATGTCATGATCGCGCTTATGATCATGATCATGATCATCATGATCATCATTATCATAATGATGATAATCATTTATCAATTACATTTTCATTTCTTTGAATAAGATAAAAATCGTCAAAAGGTGTTCTTCATGATGTAAATTAGAGTCAAATGTGTAACTGGTTACTGCACAGGGTCAAAGGTCATATATTGTTTCAATCTATCTTCCCTAGATCCAAGATGATCAAGGAGACACAATTTAATCTTGACATATGAATAGATCATAATGGGAGAAGCATATAAATGGGAGAAGCATTTTACAAAATAATATATCGTGTAATGCATTATTCGCTATGTAAACCACTATCATACGTATCACCTAATTCGTCTAATTGACGAATTAAAGTCTAGTTTATTAGGTGGTCTGTCGATGACAGATCACCTATTGATTTCGTTAGAATTTTCTTTCTTTATTCTTTATTCTTTATTCTTTATTCTTTCTTTATTTATTTTTATTTATTCCGTACACTTTTTTTGTGTATACGTTTACTCGAACTCGACCTGGTCAATTTCCTTCAAATTTCTGCTAGTCATCAGGCCCTATGATATGAAGTTCCCGAAACCTTTTTCAAGTTCATGGGGTCATCGTGACGTCATCCAGGCGCCATTTTGTAAAAATCAGGTCATTATCATATCTCAATAACGAGTAATCAAAAATAAACCATATTTAGTATACATCAACTTCCGGTCAAAGGTCAACTAAAAATGTCAACAAAATCCGTGCGCGCACCTCGACGCGCACGTACGCCCGCTTAAAATTTTTAAAATGCTCCAATTCGTCCCAAATTTTGTTTGCACACGTTTCAGGTCATTTTAAGCATTTCAAAATTTTCCGTCCGTAAGTGTCCCCGCGCGCGTTGCGCGCGCTCACAGCGCGCGTAAAAAGTCAAATTTAATTTTTTTTACATGATTTAGATTCCTCTTACCGTAAATGACAATTTACATTAATTTCAGTCACTCTTGACCTTTCATAAGGCCGTGAGCGCGCGTCAAAGTTCAAAATCCGCGCGTGCTGCTATGGGCAATATAATGCAAATTTGATCAAAAACATGCCATTTTAAAAATCAAAATAGCTCTTCAGATAGTCCATTGACCCCCAATTTTTATATCATGGTTGGAAAAAGCATGAGTTGGAGATATGAATTCATGTCTCATTTGATCCTCAATTAACTCATGACGTCATCATAATGGCCTCCGAACTCAAAATTTCAATTTGCATATTATGACGTCAGCAGATTTTTGAAAAATTGATTGTATCTCTGTAAATATTGATCAATTTTCTTTCAAATTTTGATATGTTCTACCTGAGAATATTTTCTACAAAAGCAGTTACCACGATATTTCATTTTGACAATGGTATCATGGCGTATTTTTGCGATTAAAGGAGGCATGTCAATTTTTCACATTTTGCGTGTATTCTCTATGGGACATGACTTTTTCTCAAAACTGGATTCTACATTCTCGTCTTTCGCGAGCCATATCTTCGTCGTTTTATCTTTGTTTACGCTGAGCTTTGAGTATGTTGTAGCTGAGACAATAAGCTATCACAATTGTGCCCTTTATTTCTCGATCAGATGCCGGGATCATGCTCATATCTCACATACAAAGTGGGATTTGATAATTCCATTTTCCGTTTACGTGTAATCTCTATGGGAAATGTTTTGGTATATCGGTAACGCACTTGACTTCCGACCTCGAGGTCCCTGGTTCGAGTCCGGGCGTCTCCAACAATTTTTTTTCTTCACTTTTTAGGTGGTCTGTTATCAACAGACCACCTATTGATTTCGTCAGAATTTTCTTTCTTTATTTATTATTTATTTATTAGGTGGTCTGTTGTCAACAGACCACCTATTAATTTCGTCAGAATTTTCTTTCTTTATTTATTATTATTATTTATTTTTATTTTCCGCACTTTTTTGTGTAGAGGATAACTCAAGATCGGTTAATTCAATTTCGTTCAATTTTGACACAGTTATAGGTCATTGTCATGAGACGTGACAGTAACATTTTCAAGGTCATCTAATCTTCATGACGTCATCCAGGCGCCATTTTGTGTTTTTTTTGGTACTTTTTACTCATGATCATATCTTCATAACGAATAGGCATTTCTCATTCATATTTATCATGATTAAGGTCAATATTCGTCCGGTCAATTTCAGGTCAAAAAGCGCGCGCGCATGCGTACGTCCGCGCGTCAGCGCGCGAGCAAAAAATAAAAATGCTCAAAATCGTCTCAAATTCATTTTGAATACGTTTTAGGCCATTTTAAGCATTTTGCAAAAAAACGCGCACACGCGCATGCGCGCGCGTTTTCGCACGTAATGGCATTTTCCAACATAGAATCGCCAAATTTTCTGTCTCATCATATTTGGCACATTTTTCCAAGCATTGTGATACCTTGTTCACCTTTTTCTGCCCATTAATAACGGAATGAGCGTCCGTTTAAGATAGTTACCGTGCGTACGAGCTCTTGTAATACATAGCATACATGGGCAAAAACATGCCTATACAAAATCCATTGTAGCGCTTTAGGATGCAAGGTGACCCCAAGTTTTTATTCATATTTTGATAGAGTATGAATCGGAGATATGATTTCATGTCTCATTTGACCCTCAATTAACTCATGACGTCATCATAATAGCCTCCGAACTCAAAATTTCAATTTGCATATTATGACGTCATCATAGTTTTGGAAAATTGATTGTATCTCTGTAAATGTTGATCGATTTACTTCCAAATTTTGATATGTTCTACCTGAGAATATTATCTACAAATGCGGTCACAACAATATTTCATTTTGACAAAGGTATCATGGCGTATTTTTGCGATTAAAGGAGGCATGTCAATTTTTCACATTTTGCGTGTATTCTCTAGGGGACATGACTTTTTCTCAAAACTGGATTCTACATTCTCGTCTTTGGCGAGCAATATCTCCGTCGTTTTATCTTTGTTTACGCTGAGCTTTGAGTATGTTGTAGCTGAGACAATAAGCTATCACAAGTGTTCCCTTTATTTTTCGATCAGATGCCGGGATCATGCTCATATTCCACTTGCAAAGTAGGATTTGAGAATTTCATTTTCCGTTTACGTGTAATCGCTATGGGAAATGTTTTGGTATATCGGTAACGCACTTGACTTCGGACCTCGAGATCCCTGGTTCGAGTCCGGGAGTCTCCAACAATTTTTTTTCTTCACTTTTTTGACTTTTCAATGATCATAAAATTGAAAACAGACCACCTAATTCGTCCCCATGACGAATTAAATTTCTAGTTTTTATTTATTTCTCCACTTTTTTGTGTATCCGATTTCTCAATATCCATCCGCCCAATTTCTCTCAATTTTGACACAGTTATAGGTCATCATTATGAAACGTGACAGGAACATTTTCAAGGTCATCAAATTATCGTGACGTCATCCAGGCGCCATTTTGTGAAATCACATTATCCATCATATCTTCATGACGCGTCATCAAAGGTCATTCATATTAATATAACATATACTTCAGGTCAAGGGTCAACAGGTCATGTCATCAAAGGTCACATAAAGGTCATGACGCGCGCGTATGTGCGCGTCAAAATTTAAAATTGCTCAAAATCACTTAACTATTAAACGAGAGTACGAATCAGGTCATTTTAAGCATTTCAAAATTTTCCGTCCGTTTGTGTCCCCGCGCGCGGTGTGCGCGCTCACAGCGCGCGGAAAAGGTCAAATTCAAAATGTTTACATGATTTAGATTCCTCTCAACGTAATTGACAATTTACATTAATTTCAGTCACTCTTCATATTTCATAAGGCCGTGAGCGTGCGTCAAAGTTCAAAATCCGCGCGTGCTGCTATGGGTAATATAATGCAAATTTGATCAAAAACATGCCATTTTAAAAATCGAAATAGCTCTTCAGATAGTCCATCGACCCCCAATTTTTATATCATGGTTGGAGAAAGCATGAGTTGGAGATATGATTTCATACCACCCTGACTCGTACAAAGTGAAACAAAGTCATCATATTTGCATCTAAACTCAAACAAATGTATTTTGTTGATGACGTCATTTTTGTCTTTGTTTAATTGAGATTATCTCACTTATCGGTGATCGATTTTCTCCCACATTTTGATATGTTGTAGCTGAGATAATTCTCTATCAGAATTATGCCATTTATTTTTCATTTTAATGACGTCATCATAGTTAAATATTCGATTAAAGGCGACAATGCATAATTTGTTATATTTGCGTGTTATGTCTATGGGAGGTCACTTTTTTCAAAACATGAATCTGCATGACAATGTGTTTTGACCAGTATCTCAGTTATTATACAACAGTTTTCTCCCAAATTTTAGTATGTTGTAGCTGAGACTATTTGCTATCTAAATATTTCCTTATTTTTTCAATCAGATGTCAGGATCATGCTCATGCTCATCATCATCATCATCATCATCATCAATATCATCATCATCATCATCATCATCAATGTCACCATCATCAACATCATCATGATCATGATCATTATCATCATCATCATCACCTTTACTATCATGATCATCATCATGTTTATCATGATCATCATTGTTTACATGTCTATATAACTTCTCCCATTCTCAAATCTACCATAAGACTTAGACAGACCACCTTAATCGTCTTCGTGACGATTTAAATTCTAGTTAGGTGGTCTGTTGTCAACAGACCACCTATTAATTTCGTCAGAATTTTCTTTCTTTATTAGGTGGGCTGTATCTAATACAGACCACCTTATAATTTTGTTAAAATTGCCTTTATTATTATTATTATTATTTATTATTTATTTTTCTTATTTCGACCCACTATTTTGTGTTCAAGATAATTTGAAAATGGCTCAATCAAATATCTTAAAATTTAACACACATATGTATAGGCATATTCACAAAACACAGCAAATTTTTCGACCTTGACCTTGACTGATGACGTCATCTAGGCGCCATTTTGTGAAAAATTTTGAAAATCAACTTATGATCATATCTCCATAACCAAAAACCATTTCTAATTCATATTTATCATGATCAAGGTCAATATCAGTCCAATCAATTTCAGGTCAAAAAACGCGCGCGTGCGCGTACGTCCGCGCGTCAGTGCGCGCGCAAAAAAATTAAATGCTCAAAATCGTCTCAAATTAATTTTGCATACGTTTCAGGTCATTTTAAGCATTTTATAAAAAATCGCGCGTACGAGCATGCGCGCGCGTTTTCGCGCGTAACACCATTAGACAACATAGAATCGCCATTTTTTTTTCTTTCATGATATTTCTCAAATTTTTTCGAGGAATTTGATACCATGTTTATCTCTTTATGACCATTAATAACAAGATGAGCGTCAAGTCAAGATAAATGTCCGTGCGCGCGAGCTCTTTTATTACATAGCATATATGGGCAAAAACATGCCTATACAAAATCCATTATAGCTCTTTGGAATGAACCGTGACCTTCAATGTTTTTTCATATTTAGATAGAGTATGAGTCGGAAATATGATTCCATGTCTCATTTGGCCATTAAGTATATCGTGACATCATCATAATGGCCTTGGAACTCAAAATACGAATTTGCATATAATGACGTCAGCATATTTATGTAACATTGATTGTATCTCTGTAAATATTGATCGATTTTCTTCCAAATTTCAATATGATGTAGCTAAGACAATTCTCTACAAGCTCAGTCAACACCATTTTTCATTTTGATGACGTCATCATAGTGAAAATCTCGATTAAAGGCCTCATGTCAAAAGGCCTTCATAATTTGCGTTATCCCTATAGAAGGTGAATTTCGTTCCCGTCATGAAACTACATGATATTGTTTTTTAAGAATTTTTAAGCAGTATCTCGCTTATTTTTGATCTATTTTGTCTCAAATTTAAGTTGACCAGCCCACCTATACTTGTTCCAAACAAGTATTATATGTCTAGTTTATTATTATTATTTATTTTTATTTTCCGCACTTTTTTGTGTAGAGGATAACTCAAGATCGGTTAATTCAATTTCGTTCAATTTTGACACAGTTATAGGTCATTGTCATGAGACGTGACAGTAACATTTTCAAGGTCATCTAATCTTCATGACGTCATCCAGGCGCCATTTTGTGTTTTTTTTGGTACTTTTTACTCATGATCATATCTTCATAACGAATAGGCATTTCTCATTCATATTTATCATGATTAAGGTCAATATTCGTCCGGTCAATTTCAGGTCAAAAAGCGCGCGCGCATGCGTACGTCCGCGCGTCAGCGCGCGAGCAAAAAATAAAAATGCTCAAAATCGTCTCAAATTCATTTTGAATACGTTTTAGGCCATTTTAAGCATTTTGCAAAAAAACGCGCACACGCGCATGCGCGCGCGTTTTCGCACGTAATGGCATTTTCCAACATAGAATCGCCAAATTTTCTGTCTCATCATATTTGGCACATTTTTCCAAGCATTGTGATACCTTGTTCACCTTTTTCTGCCCATTAATAACGGAATGAGCGTCCGTTTAAGATAGTTACCGTGCGTACGAGCTCTTGTAATACATAGCATACATGGGCAAAAACATGCCTATACAAAATCCATTGTAGCGCTTTAGGATGCAAGGTGACCCCAAGTTTTTATTCATATTTTGATAGAGTATGAATCGGAGATATGATTTCATGTCTCATTTGACCCTCAATTAACTCATGACGTCATCATAATAGCCTCCGAACTCAAAATTTCAATTTGCATATTATGACGTCATCATAGTTTTGGAAAATTGATTGTATCTCTGTAAATGTTGATCGATTTACTTCCAAATTTTGATATGTTCTACCTGAGAATATTATCTACAAATGCGGTCACAACAATATTTCATTTTGACAAAGGTATCATGGCGTATTTTTGCGATTAAAGGAGGCATGTCAATTTTTCACATTTTGCGTGTATTCTCTAGGGGACATGACTTTTTCTCAAAACTGGATTCTACATTCTCGTCTTTGGCGAGCAATATCTCCGTCGTTTTATCTTTGTTTACGCTGAGCTTTGAGTATGTTGTAGCTGAGACAATAAGCTATCACAAGTGTTCCCTTTATTTTTCGATCAGATGCCGGGATCATGCTCATATTCCACTTGCAAAGTAGGATTTGAGAATTTCATTTTCCGTTTACGTGTAATCGCTATGGGAAATGTTTTGGTATATCGGTAACGCACTTGACTTCGGACCTCGAGATCCCTGGTTCGAGTCCGGGAGTCTCCAACAATTTTTTTTCTTCACTTTTTTGACTTTTCAATGATCATAAAATTGAAAACAGACCACCTAATTCGTCCCCATGACGAATTAAATTTCTAGTATTTTAATTGAATTTGTACAAAAACACAATTCAATTAAAATAAATTTGTGACCACTTTTTTGTGTGCACGATTACTCAAAATTGAACCGTCCAATTTCTTTCAAATTTAATACAGTCATAGGTCATCATCTTAAGACGTGACAGGAACATTTTCAAGTTCATCAAATTTTCGTGACGTCATCCAGGCGCCATTTTGTGAAGTGCTCTGAGAATCAACTCATGATCATATCTTCATAACCGTAAATCATTTCTCATTCATATTTATAACGATTATGGTCAATATCCGTCCGGTCAACTTAAGGTCTATTAACGCGCGCGTATGCGTCCGTCCGCGCATCGGTGCGCGCAAAAATAAAAAATGCTCATAATCACTTTTTGATCAAATTAGAGTACGTTTTAGGCCATTTCAAGCATTTCAAGAATTTTGCGTGCGCACACCTTTCCGCGCGCATAAATTTGCGCGCACGTTTTTGTTCGTAATGGTCGAACGCAACCTTAAATCATCATTTTTTTGTCTATCATAGTATTTCCCATTTTTTTCCGAACAATTTGATACCATGTTTATCTCTTTATGACCATTAATAAGGAAATGAGCGTCCGTTTAAGGTAAATGTCTGTGCGTGCGAGCTCTTGTAATACATAGCATATATGGTCAAAAACATGCCTATACGAAATACATTATAGCTCTTTAGGATGCAAGTTGACCCCACATTTTTTTGCGTGTCAAACTCGTGAGAAATAATCGAGCCAGTTGTAAATAACACCGCGCACCAGCTGCTGGTGACAATGACAATGTAATGCGCACCATGCACGAACTCTATTGTGACGTCACAATCAGACCCTTTGCACACTATTTGCAGTGTATCGAAAATTCGTCAAGCACTGGATGCACAGTGCTTGTTTGACGATGTTTTTGCAACTTTTAATGCTAGGAAATCCTGTGGAGTGTAGGCTACATAATTTATAAGATAATAATTTATAATTGATAAGTATAAGATAGTAAGAGTTTCTTGTTTGCTCTAGATATCTGATGTGGTTAATAATAGTAATATTTACTGCCTAATTCAGGGCAATACGACTTGCCATATATCATCCTTACCTTAGGTTCAGGCGATATACGTCATATTGCCCAGAAGGCAGTCAATATTACTTAATTATGCATCATCATAATTGCTCAATATTTCGTTCATCAGTTCAGCTCATCAGTTTAGTTCAGTTCATCAGTTCATCCGTTTAGCTCATCAATTCAGTTCATTTTACATCAGTTCAATTTATCAGTTCATGAGTTTATCAGTACTTCATTCATCAATTCATATCTTAATACAATAAATAAATCATTTTACATTAACATAATTTCATGGGGTAATTAAATTAAAGATGAGCATGATCATAAGAATTGAAGACAGACCACCTAATTCGTCCCCATGACGAATTAAATTTCTAGTTTATTATTATTAGGTGGTCTGTTGTCAACAGACCACCTATTGTTTTCGTCAGAATTTTCTTTCTTTATTATTATTTATTTTTATTTCTTCCCGTTTTTTGTTTATCGATTAACTCAAGATCGGTTGTGTTAATTTCTTTCAATTTTGACACAGTCATAGGTCATTGTCATGAGACGTGACAGGAACATTTCTAAGGTCATCAGGTCATCGAGACGTCATCCAGGCGCCATTTTGTGAAATCACGTTATCCATCATATCTTCGTGATGCATAAGCAAAGGTCATTCATATTCATATCACATATACTTCAGGTCAAGGGTCAACAGGTCATGTCATCAAAGGTCACATAAAGGTCACGACGCGCACGTACGCGTGCGTCAAAATTTACAAATGCTCAAAATCACTTAACAATTAAAGGAGAGTACGAATCAGGTCATTTTAAGCATTTCAAAATTTTCCGTCCGTAAGTGTCCCCGCGCGCGTTGCGCGCGCTCATAGCGCGCGGAAAAGGTCAAATTCTAAATTTTTACATGATTTTGATTCCTCTTACCGTAAATGACAATTTACATTTTTTTCAGTCACCCTTGACCTTTCATAAGGCCGTGAGCGCGCGTCAAAGTTCAAAATCCGCGCGTGCTGCTATGGGCAATATAATGCAAATTTGATCAAAAACATGCCATTTTAAAAATCATAATAGCTCTTCAGATAGTCCATTGACCCCAACTTTTATATCATGGTTAGAAAAAGCATGAGTTGGAGATATGATTCCATGTCTCATTTGACCCTCAATTGACTCATGACGTCATCATAATAGCCTCCGAACTCAAAATTTCAATTTGCATATTATGACGTCATCATAGTTTTGGAAAATTGATTGTATCTCTGTAAATGTTGATCGATTTACTTCCAAATTTTGATATGTTCTACCTGAGAATATTATCTACAAATGCGGTCACAACAATATTTCATTTTGACAAAGGTATCATGGCGTATTTTTGCGATTAAAGGAGGCATGTCAATTTTTCACATTTTGCGTGTATTCTCTAGGGGACATGACTTTTTCTCAAAACTGGATTCTACATTCTCGTCTTTGGCGAGCAATATCTCCGTCGTTTTATCTTTGTTTACGCTGAGCTTTGAGTATGTTGTAGCTGAGACAATAAGCTATCACAAGTGTTCCCTTTATTTTTCGATCAGATGCCGGGATCATGCTCATATTCCACTTGCAAAGTAGGATTTGAGAATTTCATTTTCCGTTTACGTGTAATCGCTATGGGAAATGTTTTGGTATATCGGTAACGCACTTGACTTCGGACCTCGAGATCCCTGGTTCGAGTCCGGGAGTCTCCAACAATTTTTTTTCTTCACTTTTTTGACTTTTCAATGATCATAAAATTGAAAACAGACCACCTAATTCGTCCCCATGACGAATTAAATTTCTAGTATTTTAATTGAATTTGTACAAAAACACAATTCAATTAAAATAAATTTGTGACCACTTTTTTGTGTGCACGATTACTCGAAATTGAACCGTCTAATTTCTTTTAAATTTTACACAGTCATAGGTCATTGTCTCAAGACGTGACAGGAACATTTTCAAGTTGATCAAAATATCGTGACGTCATCCAGGCGCCATTTTGTGAAGTACTCTAAAATACAACTCATGATCATATCTTCATAACCGTAACTCATTTCTCATTCATATTTATAACGATTGAGGTCAATATCCGTCCGGTCAACTTAAGGTCAATAAACGCGCGCGTAAGCGTACTCCCGCGCGTCGGTGCGCGCAAAAATATAAAATTCTCAAAATCACTTTTTAATCAAATTAGAGTACGTTTTAGGCTATTTCAAGCATTTCAAAAATTTTGCGTGGGCACACTTTTGCAAATTTGCGCGCACGTTTGTGTTCGTAATGGTCGTACGCAACCTAGAATCGCTTTTTTGGTCTATCATTGTATTGCCCATTTTATTCCGAACAATTTGATACCATGTTTATCTCTTTATGACCATTAATAACGAAATAAGCGTCCGTTTAATATAAATGTCCGTTCGAATCCTCAATTAACTCATGACGTCATCATGATGGCCTCCGTTCAAGGTAAATGTCCGTGCGTGCGAGCTCTTGTAATACATAGCATATATGGGCAAAAACATGCCTATACAAAATTCATTGTAGCTCTTCAGAATGGATAGATACCCCCAATTATTTTTCATATTTAGATAGATTAAGAGTCGGAGATATGATTTCATGTCTCATTTGACCCTCAATTAACTCATGACGTCATCATAATGGCCTCCGAACTCAAAATTTCAATTTGCATATTATGAATTAAGCAGATTTTTGGAAAATTGATTGTATCTCTGTAAATATTGATCAATTTTCTTTTAAATTTTGATATGTTTTAGCTGAGACTATTCCCTAAAAATGCAATTGCCACGAGATTTCATTTTGACGAAGGCATCATGGCGTATTTTTGCGATTAAAGGAGGCATGTCAATTTTTCACATTTTGCGTGTATTCTCTATGGGACATGACTTTTTCTCAAAACTGGATTCTACATTCTTGTCTTTCGCGAGCGATATCTCCATCGTTTTATCTTTGTTTACGCTGAGCTTTGAGTATGTTGTAGCTGAGACAATGAGCTATCACAAGTGTACCCTTTATTTTTCGATCAGATGCCGGTATTATGCTCATATTTTACTTGCAAAGTGGGATTTGATAATCCCATTTTCCGTTTACGTGTAATCTCTAAGGGAAATGTTTTGGTATATCGGTAACGCACTTGACTTCCGACCTCAAGACCCCTGGTTCGATTCCAGGCGTCTCCAACAATTTTTTTCTTCACTTTTTTTTCTTTTTGACCTTTCACTATACCATCTCCTTTGAATATTAAAACACGTAGTATCGCGAATAATGTACTAAACAACTACATTTACTTTATTATTACCCTATTATCACTTGATGCATTACTTTTTGCGTCTAGTCCCTAAGGGAGATGACTTTTTCTCAAATCTTGATTCTATTTTCCGGTCTTTTGCAGGCAATTTCGCCGTTATTTCGGCTTGGTTTTTGTTAATTTTGGAGTATGTTGTAGCTGAGACTATATGCTATTTAAATGTCCCCTCATTTTTTTCAATCAGATGTCATCATGGTCTGCTGATGATGATCATCAACATCATCATGATCATCATCATCATCGTAATCACCATTACTATCAAGATCATCATCATCATGATCATCATCATGACCATCATTGTCTACATGTCTATATAACTTCTCCCATTATCTAATCTATCATAAGTCTTAGACAGACCACCTTATTCGTCTTCGTGACGAATTAAATTCTAGTATTTTAATTGAATTTGTACAAAAACACAATTCAATTAAAATAAATTTGTGACCACTTTTTTGTGTGCACGATTACTCAAAATTGAACCGTGCAAATTCAATTAAATTTGACACGGTCATGGGTCATCGTCTTGAGACGTGACAGGAACATTTTCAAGTTCATTAAAATATCGTGACGTCATCCAGGCGCCATTTTGTGAAGTACTCTGAAAATCAACTCATGATCATATCTTCATAACCGTAAATAATTTCTCATTCATATTTATAACGATTAAGGTCAATATCCGTCCGGTCAACTTAAGGTCAATAAACGCGCGCGTACGCGTACGTCCGCGCGTCGGTGCACGCAAAACTAAAAAATGTTCATAATCACTTTTTGATCAAATTAGAGTACGTTTTAGGCCATTTCAAGCATTTCGAGAATTTTGCGTGCGCACACCTTTCCGCGCGCATAAATTTGCGCGCACGTTTTTGTTCGTAATGGTCGAACGCAACCTAAAAACGCCATTTGTTGTCTTACATAGTATTGCCCATTTTTTTCCGAACAATTTGATACCATGTTTATCTCTTTATGACCATTAATAACGAAATGAGCGTCCGTTCAAGGTAAATGTCTTTGCGTGCGAGCTCTTTTGATACATAGCATACGGGCAAAAACATGCCTATACGAAATACATTATTAACCGTATAGAACAAATATTATTGCTCGATCTGAAAAGTCAACGGCAAAATGCGTGGGAAAGTAGTGAGCAATAATCGAGCCAGTTGTACATTTCATCGCGCACCAGCTGCTGGTGACCATGACAATGTATATTACGCATATAACAAAATGCGCACTATGAGCGAACTCCATTGTGACGTAACAATCACACCCTAGGCATACTGTTTGCAGTGTATCTCTGTAAATGTTGATCAATTTTCTTCCAAATTTTGATATGTTTTAGCTGAGACAATTTTCAACAAATACCGTCGCCACGATTTTTCATTTTGACAAAAGCATCATGGCGTATTTTTGCGATTAAAGGAGGCATGTCAATTTTTCACATTTTGCGTGTATTCTCTATGGGACATGACTTTTTCTCAAATCTGGATTCTACATTCTTGTCTTTTGCGAGCAATATCGCCGTTTTTTTCGCTTGGTTTTTGTTGATTTTTGAGTATATTGTAGCTGAGACTATATGCTATCTAAATATTTCCTCACTTTTTTCAATCAGATGTCAGGATCACGCTTATGATCATCATCATCATTATCATAATGATGATAATCATCCCCATCAAAATCTTCATGATCATGATTATCATCATCAATATCATTATCATCGTCATCATCATCACCATTATCATCATCATTATCATAATGATGATAATCATCCTCATCAACATCATCATTATCATGATTATCATCATCATGATTATCATTATCGTCATCATGACAATAATGATAATCATGATTAAGTAGTTTATTTTCAATACTTTGTGTCATATTCATTAGGCCTACTTATTTTAATATTTGTTTGCATTAAATTTGATCATGATCATTATGAATTATCATGATAATTTCTCAATATTTCGTTCATCAGTTCAGCACATCAGTTTAGTTCAGTTCATCAGTTCATCCGTTTAGCTCATCAATTCAGATCATTTCACGACAGTTCAATCTATCACTTCATCAGTTCATTAGTACTTCAGTCATCAATTCATATCTCAATACATCATTTTACATTAACATCATTTTATTGGGTAATTGAATTGAAGATGAGCATGATCATAAGAATTGAAGACAGACCACCTAATTCGTCCCCATGACGAATTAAATTTCTAGTATTTTAATTGAATTTGTACAAAAACACAATTCAATTAAAATAAATTTGTGACCACTCTTTTGTGTGCACGATTACTCAAAATTGAACCGTCCAATTTCTTTCAAATTTAATACAGTCATAGGTCATCATCTTAAGACGTGACAGGAACATTTTCAAGTTCATCAATATATCGTGACGTCATCCAGGCGCCATTTTGTGAAGTGCTCTGAGAATCAACTCATGATCATATCTTCATAAATGTAAATCATTTCTCATTCATATTTATAACGATTATGGTCAATATCCGTCCGGTCAACTTAAGGTCAATAAACGCGCGCGTACGCGTCCGTCCGCGCGTCGGTGCGCGCAAAAAAAAAATGCTCATAATCACTTTTTGATCAAATTAGAGTACGTTTTAGGCCATTTCAAGCATTTCGAGAATTTTGCGTGCGCACACCTTTCCGCGCGCATAAATTTGCGCGCACGTTTTTGTTCGTAATGGTCGAACGCAACCTTAAATCATCATTTTTTGTCTATCATAGTATTTCCCATTTTTTTCCGAACAATTTGATACCATGTTTATCTCTTTATGACCATTAATAACGAAATGAGCGTCCGTTTAAGGTAAATGTCTGTGCGTGCGAGCTCTTGTAATACATAGCATATATGGTCAAAAACATGCCTATACGAAATACATTATAGCTCTTTAGGATGCAAGTTGACCCGACATTTTTTTGCGTGTCAAACTCGTGAGAAATATTCGAGCCAGTTGTAAATAACATCGCGCACCAGCTGCTGGTGACAATGACAATGTATATTACGCGTATAACAAAATGCGAGCCATGCACGAACTCTATTGTGATGTCACAATCAAACCCTTGGCACACTGTTTGCAGTGTATCGAAAATTCGTCAAGCAGTGGATGCACAGTGCTTGTTTGACGATGTTTTTGCAACTTCTAATGCTAGGAAATCCTGTGGAGTGTAGGCTACATAATTTATAAGATAGTAATTTATAATTGATAAGATAGTATAAGATAGTAAGAGTTTCTTGTTTGCTCTAGATATCTGATGTGGTTAATAATAGTAATATTTACTGCCTAATTCAGGGCAATACGACTTGCCATATATCATCCTCACCTTAGGTTCGGGCGATATACGTCGTATTGCCCAGAAGGCAGTCAATATTACTTAATTATGCATCATCATGATAATTGCTCAATATTTCGTTCATCAGTTCAGCTCATCAGTTTAGTTCAGTTCGTCCGTTTAGCTAATCAATTCAGTTCATTTTACATCAGTTCAATTTATCAGTTCATCAGTTTATCAGTACTTCATTCAATTCATATATTAATACAATAAATACATCATTTTACATTAACATAATTTCATGGGGTAATTAAATTGAAGATGAGCATAATCATAAGAATTGAAGACAGACCACCTAATTCGTCCCCATGACGAATTAAATTTCTAGTTAGGTGGTCTGTCAACGACAGACCACCTATTGATTTCGTCAGAATTTTCTTTATTTATTTATTATTATTATTATTATTTATTTTTATTTCTTCCCGTTTTTTGTTCCTAGGATAACTCAAGTTTGGTTTAGTCAATTTGATTCAATTTTGGCACAGTCATAGGCCATTATCATGAGACGTGACAGGAACATTTTTAAGGTCATTAGGTGATCGTGACGTCATCCAGGCGCCATTTTGTGAAATCACGTTATCCATCATATCTTCATGATGCATCAGCAAAGGTCATTCATATTCATGTCACATATACTTTAGGTCAAGGGTCAACAGGTCATGTCATCAAAGGTCACATAAAGGTCATGACGCGCGCGTATGTGCGCGTCAAAATTTAAAATTGCTCAAAATCACTAAACTATTAAACGAGAGTACGAATCAGGTCATTTTAAGCATTTCAAAATTTTCCGTCCGTAAGTGTCCCCGCGCGCGGTGTGCGCGCTCACAGCGCGCGGAAAAGGTCAATTTCAAAATGTTTACATGATTTGGATTCCTCATAACGTAATTGACAATTTACATTAATTTCAGTCACTCTTCATATTTCATAAGGCCGTGAGCGTGCGTCAAAGTTCAAAATCCGCGCGTGCTGCTATGGGCAATATAATGCAAATTTGATCAAAAACATGCCATTTTAAAAATCGAAATAGCTCTTCAGATAGTCCATCGACCCCCAATTTTTATATCATGGTTGGAAAAAGCATGAGTTGTAGATATGATTTCATACCACCTTAACTCGTACAAAGTGAAACAAAGTCATCATATTGGCATCTAAACACAAAAAAATGTATTTTGTTGATGACGTCATTTTTGTCTTTGTTTAATTGAGATTATCTCACTTATCGGTCATTGATCTTCTCCCAGATTTTGATATGTTGTAGCTGAGATAATTCTCTATCAGAAATATGTCATTTATTTTTCATTTGAATGACGTCATCATAGTGAAATATTCGATTAAAGGTGACAATGCATAATTTGTCATATTTGCGTGTTATGTCTATGGGAGGTCACTTTTTTCAAAACATGAATCTGCATGACAAGGTGTTTTGACCAGTATCTCGGTTGTTATTCAACAGTTTTCTCACAAATTTTAGTATGTTGTAGCTGAGGCTATTTGCTATCTAAATATTTCCTCATTTTTTTAATCAGTTGTCAGGATTATGCTTATGCTCATCATCATCATTAACATTATCGTTTTTATCGTCATATAACATTATCATTATCATCATCACCTTTACTATCATGATCATCACCGTGTTCATCATGATCATCATTGTTTACATGTCTATATAACTTGTCCCATTCTCAAATCTATCATAAGACTTAGACAGACCACCTTATTCGTCTTCGTGACGAATTAAATTTCTAGTATTTTAATTGAATTTGTACAAAAACACAATTCAATTAAAATAAATTTGTGACCACTATTTTGTGTGCACGAATACTCAAAATTGAACCGTCCAATTTCTTTCAAATTTGACACAGTCAGAGGTCATTATCTTAAGACGTGACAGGAACATTTTCAAGTTCATCAAAATATCGTGACGTCATCCAGGCGCCATTTTGTGAAGTACTCTGAAAGTCAACTCATGAACATATCTTCATAACCGTAAATCATTTCTCATTCATATTTATAACGATTAAGGTCAATATCCGTCCGGTCAACTTGAGGTCAATAAACGCGCGCGTACGCGTACGTTCGTACGTTGGTGCGCGTAAAAATAAAAAATGCTCATAATCACTTTTTGATCAAATTAGAGTACGTTTTAGGCCATTTCAAGCATTTCGAAAATTTTGCGTGCGCACACCTTTGCGCGCGCATAAATTTGCGCGCACGTTTTTGTTCGTAATGATCGAACGCAAACTAAAATCGTCATTTTTTGTCTATCATAGTATTGCCCATTTTTTCCCGAACAATTTGATACCATGTTTATCTCTTTATGACCATTAATAACGAAATGAGCGTCCGTTTAAGGTAAATGTCTCTGCGTGCGAGCTCTTGTAATACATAGCATATATGGTCAAAAACATGCCTATATGAAATACATTATAGCTCTTTATGATGCAAGTTGACCCCACATTTTTTTGCGTGTCAAACTCGTGAGAAATAATCGAGCCAGTTGTTAATAACATCGCGCACCAGCTGCTGGTGACAATGACAATGTAATGCGCACCATGCACGAACTCTATTGTGACGTCACAATCAGACCCTTTGCACACTATTTGCAGTGTATCGAAAATTCGTCAAGCACTGGATGCACAGTGCTTGTTTGACGATGTTTTTGCAACTTCTAATGCTAGGAAATCCTGTGGAGTGTAGGCTACATAATTTATTAGATAGTAATTTATAATTGATAAGATAGTATAAGATAGTAAGAGTTTCTTGTTTGCTCTAGATATCTGATGTGGTTAATAATAGAAATATTTACTGCCTAATTCAGGGCAATACGACTTGCCATATATCATCCTCACCTTAGGTTCAGGCGATATACGTCATATTGCCCAGAAGGCAGTCAATATTACTTAATTATGCATCATCATAATTGCTCAATATTTCGTTCATCAGTTAAGCTCATCAGTTTAGTTCAGTTCATCAGTTCATCCGTTTAGCTCATCAATTCAGTTCATTTTACATCAGTTCAATTTATCAGTTTATCAGTTTATCAGTACTTCATTCATCAATTCATATCTTAATACATAATTTTACATTAATATCAATTTATAAATTAATTGAATTGAAGATGAGCATGATCATAAGAATTGAAGACAGACCACCTAATTCGTCCCCATGACGAATTAAATTTCTAGTTTATTATTATTCTTCCTCGAATTTGTTCGCAGGATATCTCAAGACTGAATAAAGCCATTGTCATGAAACTTTCCATGATGATAGATCTTAGTCTAACTTAGAACTGCGTGACTTTTCATAGACTCGACGTTATCGTGACGTCATCCATGCGCCATTTTGTGAAAATTAACTTATGATCATATCTTCATAACGGAAAGTTTTTTCTCATTCATAATTATCATGATTAAAGGAATAGTTGAGTGTTGGTCAATACTCACATTAGCGAACGAAACTATGATCTAAACATAAAAAACATACAATAAATGTCTAAGAATGCATCATTGAAGATATAAATCCGAAATATTACATTAGAGTGAATTTATATGCAAAAAACCTGTTCGACTGCAAATGATTTTATTTATCAAAAATTTTACTTTCGAGGCGTGTTCAGTGTAATTGTATAGCGCCACCTCTCGGTCAAGCGGCAGCACACCGTGAATTTTCGCCAAGACGACGATCGGATATGGGCGTGCAAGTAATATCCGAACCATGTCTATAGCGCGCTGACTGATTTATATTGTACACATTATGGTATGCGAGGCCTGCACATAATTGCATGGTCTGTGGTACTGGTAGCGCTATTGTTTTTGAGCGCGATATGCGAATACTGTATGTGTATGTAGTGCGAGTACGCTCGACCTAGTAGTAGTGTATGTGTATGTATTGTACGTCGTATGACCCAGTTGATTACTTCTACAATGTAAAGAAAGTGGCTTACTCTATCTATCAACCAATATGTGAGACAACGCAAGGGCAATTTTGTATTTCGTTTGTAGGAACAAAGCTGTGGAATGATCTCCCAGATGAAATTAGATTAAAAACATCGAGGTTATCTGTCCACCTACCTTCTATGTAAATGACGTGGGCCTTCGTTTTTCCTTTTATATTACTTGTCTTCCTTTTATAATATGTGAAGAGTTTCATTCCAAAAGGAGCCAAATCCACTTTGGGTACTTCTGAGTAAATTGCCTTTTTTATTTCTCCACTTTCCCTTTAGCCATGTATACCTTCATGTTGTTATATATGTTTAAGGTGTCACCCTGCATGGACCTGATTATCTGCCAATAATGATAAGAAAAAATCTTCCCTTCGGCTTTTCTGATGTTTACTAAATTTTTTGATTTTTTATTTTCGTGGATTTAGCTCCTTTTGGAATGAAACATGTTATTGTACCTAAAAAATAAAAAATAAATCATATTTTCTCAATAAAGTCACTGAAATTTTATTCAAATTTAGCAGCAAACCTTTCCTTTTAAATAATAATAGTGAAATCACACATAAATATAACCTTTCGAAAAGAAAGTAAACAACATTATTACAGTTTCATTCCAAAAGGAGCTAAATCCATTCAATTCCAAAAGAAGCTAAATCCATGTTTCATTCAAAAAGGAATTACTAAATCCACATTTTTTTTTTGGCACATATCGCACGACAACCAAATGCCCTAAAATGTTAATACCCACTTTGATAGAAAAATAAGGTTTTACAAAATGGAAAAATACTAGAACAGAAAAGGTAAGAAAGAGTAAAGACGGATTGAGGACGGTAAACCCCAAGAGACTCAAAAGATCTACCCCAGAATCCTCTCACCGGCACCAGAGTTGCCTAGGCCAATGATGGCCGAGAAGATTGCGCAATGTACCGCGCCGGTCTGGCAGGAAGGTGCCAATTGCGGTGAGGGGTTTTCATGGACCAGTAGATCTGAGATTATATTATCCAAAAAAAAGAGATGAATATGAATTGACAAATAGTACCAACAATAGAAGAAAAAAAAGAAATAAAGTGAAAGGCGTAAATATTCTAAAAAAGAATGAAACGCCGATAATACCAAACAACAACAACAACACAAAATCTAAAAATTTGATAGAAATCAGAAATAACTGGTGGATTTTTTGTCTTATCATATGTAATAGGTCCAGAGCGACACCTTTAACATATATAACAACATGAAGGTACATGGCTAAAGGGAAAGTGGAGAAATAAAAAGAAATAAATTTAAAAAAATATTAAAAATTGTTGTATCAGTATACTATAATGAATAACAGTAGTGAATTTATTTAACATCTTACTTGATTCATACTTGTCCATAATGCAGTGTTTTTCAGTATTCTTATTTTGGTACTGCATGCAATTGTAAAGTTTAAAAAAAAAAGTGATTGTAACTTCTTGTAAATAAGTTGTGTTCTACAGTGCCTGTGTATTGCATGACCTACGTCAGTACGTGATAACTTGTAAATGTGTAAAGACATAAGATTTTAATATAATTATAGTAATGCTAAAATGAAGATACATAACATATTTTTATGGTGTACATTGAAAGCTTTATTCGGCCATAACTAACAGTTAAATTTACACAACATTATTGAGATGAATACAAATTATAATTGCTGAACTGAAGGCAATATTTAAACGTGATGTTGATTTCAACCATTGCATACAAACAGATCATGTGTATTAAAAAAGGCACATTTTTATTTAGCATCTATCGCTATGACAACTTTAACCGTCGTCATTAAGAAGGAGCAATATACTTTATTTGTATACCACCATGTCTTGTTACTTATTAGTTACTGCTTATTTATATACATCTTATCTTGTGTCTTTCATAAAAACTTGACATACTCTATAGGCAATGTGTAGATAAGTTTACCAAAGAAAAGTATCTCTAACAGTAATGTTTCTACGCGCTTGACAAATATACTATTACCCCGGTCATTTGATTCAGTGCTTGCCCGCACACAATGTTTTGACTAGTACGTGATCATACAAATTTTGCCGAGAAACTGCCTCCTAATTGATATATTTGGTAAATTATTATATCTATTTGGACTTGATAGATATAACGCATGTGTCGCGCACTTGTGCGTAGTCCCATATACATCTTTCTGTGTACAGTGCTTGTAACTTTACCAAGACTGGGCCAATTTTTTTATCATTTCGATGATTCTAGAACCTTGCAGTACACACCAAGACTTATATGCTAGATGATCAACCTTTTCTGATCGATTCCACAACAATCCTTTCACAATGCAGTCGCATGACCATAACTGGTTTTATCTTTTAAGTTTCACATCTTACTTTATATATAAATGCTTTAAAAATTGTCTGAGTGATTCTTTTCCTTAATGTGTACGAGTATACATGTATACATACTCCATATCGATCTCAAATCCTGAATCATATCAGTTTCAGCACAAAATTAAGTATAGTTAGGTACATATATGTCTTTCATCTTCCCTAATGCTCGACTATGAATATCACCTCAAGTGATTAACATCCAACATAAGGTTTTTCAAAAAAATAGCACAGACATTTCAAAACTGGTCATGTCCTATACGCACACAAAAGGCAATTCTGCGTTGTGTGTACTGAGTTTCATATGAATCGATCAAACTACTTCCAATAGTTTGCTCACATACTTATTTTACACACTGCACATGCATTGAGTTTTATACTGTTATTATAATGCCTCATCAAAGATACCAAAACTATAAAATTGCTAAAACTTGGAAAGAATATGCTCCACAAGATTATTAAAACAAAATTGTATTCTTTGTGCAAAGCTTGGTTACCATGGAGGTACCTAACAGACAGACACAACAAATGTGTCTTGCACACCCTCGGGTCAATCGGTATACCAAGTTTTATTACAATTTGCAAAAAAATTGGAAAAAATTTGACCCAGTTTTTTACAATAGACCAACAGAAAGACTCGCCTGCCCAACTGTATCCTTATTCCTTTATACACCCTTTCAAACTACAAAGTAGTTACAGGCAGCATATCTCTTGATGGTATAACCTTGAACCGCAATACTTTGGCGTTGAGCTGATTCACGTTCATTGATTCAAATGATGCATGAAACCAACTGTTTTGCTGTCTTGTGATCATTTCTCTTTTTCGCTTGCATTATTTTAGTCACATTGATTGCATTAAACAAAAAATGAAGACTATTTACAATAAGATATTCTACAAATCTTTCTTCTGTCCATGTTGATTTTCAACAGGTTCCGAAGTATAGTCTTTTTCATGATCGACTGTCACCTCAGTTACATGCACAGTCACTAAAACCAAACACATTGTTGACTCATGGTTTGACCTCTTGGCTGTAAATTTTATAATTACTACCGTAACTTCTTCAAGGAATATAGGTTGCCAAATAGATACAAATTGAAATATCCACCATTTCCACATGAGCAAGCACTGATTTTATCACAAATTATGAATTGTATAAATCACATAGAGCTTTTATACACTGATGTCACAATTTGTCTTTTATATTCCTACATTTCTTCCATTTGTAAACTTGCCAACCTCTTATTGTAATACAATATACAAGTGCCAAGCATGGTGGCTAATCTAGCAACAATAACAATTTATTTCTGGTACATGTATATCATGTGTTATGTGATTTTTTTTCTCCAGATAACCACATCCCCATGATCCCCAGGGACACTCTAGTATCAAGTTTGGTGGTATTTTGTCAAAGGGTCTCTGACATATCAAGAATACATGCTCGTAATGCTAAGCCATGCAATCTTTCACCTCCGGACCACAAAATGTTAAGTTCCAACCAATCCTCAAGATAGCCTAAAAACATGCCACATGGACAAATTAAATCGAGGCGATTAAGAGTCTTGCATGCAATCATGCAACAATGAACCTCATTTGACCTTTGACCTA
Organism: Strongylocentrotus purpuratus; assembly: GCF_000002235.5. Lineage (NCBI taxonomy): Eukaryota > Metazoa > Echinodermata > Echinoidea > Camarodonta > Strongylocentrotidae > Strongylocentrotus > Strongylocentrotus purpuratus. The sequence continues at coordinate 12,681,965 of NW_022145613.1, read as the reverse complement.
CTTATGTGACCTTCAACTCCAGAATATCATGGAGGCCAATAAAGGGCATCTACCAATCAAGTATGGTTACAAACAGATGCAGGGTTGGAAAGTTAGCAACCCTAATTGATTTTTGCAGGTAAGATTTCACATTAGACTTCATTCAAATTTGTGTACAGTCACGGAGGATGGACGGAAGGATGCCATTTGGATCCCTTAGTCTCTGCTCGAAAAAAAGCAGTTCTCAAGTCAGACAATCCCAAATGTTCACTACAGAGGATTACATGGATTTCTCTAATCGGCCTAGTCTCCTGGCTAGGATCACATCAACTTGTGGTGGAGGAAATGGTGCAAGCCGGGGCCTTGTGTGTCTAGGGTCATCAGGGAGCAGAACAGCCTTCGAGAACAGTGGTCCTTGGTCCTGTTCTCTGCGTTCCAGTATCGCACCGATGAGTCCTTGTACATACATGTAGGGGTAGGTCTTGGGGACCTTCTCCTTCCGGGCCACGTAGTTGTTGGCACGCTTTGACCATACTGCAACATATCTGTATCATAAAATAAAAGAACATGCAAAATGTAACAAGTTGCATTATATGCACACTCATTCTTGTCAATTGGAAATGATTCATATCTCTTAAAGATAAACTTGAGTTCTGGTAAAAAAAGAAAATGAATTCTCACAGAATCTAACGAAACTTACACTGAATGTTCAAGATTACAAATAAATGTCATGTGCCAAACAATTTTGGAAGAAAATGTATACTGGCTGAGTAATGAGCATAGAAAGATAAGGAAATCAGGGTAGTACTAGCCCCGACAGGCCGACACCATGTGTGTTGTCCCATATACATCTTTCTGTGTAAGTGATTGTTACTTTACCAAAACTCTGCCAAATTTATGATGATTTTGATGACTCCAGAACCTTGCATTACACACCAAGTATATTATTACACTGAATCCAAGTCCGCATTTAGGGTCCAAAATCAGCAGCATGATTGACAAACCATCAGCTTACAGTCCGTCATCTACATAATTTAGATGTGCGTCGTGTACAGGGACAACTTCTTTAGATGACGTCATATTTTGGCGATTTAAAAGGGGCGTTCCCAGGAAGGACAATTAGATATTTAATAATTTCCCCAAAATTGATAAATTTCATGGGAAAGAACTGCCAATTCGGATTGCCCTGTCCAACTACACAGGGAAAACAAAAAATCATGTTTTTTTTTTTACTCCACCCACTTTGGATTGCCTTGTCCATCTAAAAAAAAATGTACAAATAAAAATAGGAAAAACAAGAAAGAAAAGAAAACCTTTTTTTCTTTCTTTCTAATTTCCACTCACTTTGTATTGCCTTGTTCATCAATCTGGTCGGGCCTGTCCTTGTGTGCCATGTAGTCGATGACCGCAAGCAAATTCCTTGCCCGGTTTGCTGGGTAGCTGGATGGATAAGACAAACAATTGGTATTACCACTACCATGATGAATGAATAGTAAATGCTTTAGACAAATCTCAGACTCATTGGCCCGTAGTCACAAAGGAGGTTTGTAGGAGGTTTGTACAAACCATGGTTTGACGATGGTTTACATCTATGGAATGCTGCTCGCATACCGTAAATTGTAAATTAACATTGTTAACAAGTATGGAGTTTACATTCCTTCTCCATCAGTTTACAAATGGCATTCCATAGATGTAAACCTTGGCCAAACCATGGTTTGTACAAACCTCCTTTGTGAATACGAGCCATTCACTTCAGTTCTGGATTTGTGTTGTAAATTATTGACTTTTAATTAAAGGTAGTTACATTTCCCTGCTACAACCACTCCAACTTGACTTAACATCAGGTACCGACACAAGTACGATACAAAGTCTGCTGTTTCAAGACTCTGCATGCATCCAAAAGTGATTTCAGCATTTATATAGATGTCATTCATAATTTCTCATTAACTTTGCTATTTGCTTCAAAATATGATATTGTAACTGTAACCGTACTGTAATGATATGTTTCAACTTTTCCACAATCTTACTTCAAACATACAAAATGATACTAAAAATACTTACTCAAAGGAATACCGCTTGGAAGCATACATCAGTATATGGTTGTGGAAACACTCGAGCATGCTGGTGTGCCTAAGGAATTATGAAAACAAAATAAAAACTGATATAAATGATAGGGCATTTCATTATTTTCATACCACAAAATCAATATTGAAAATCCCATGTCATACACATGAGCAAATAAGATGCATTATCTTGACCTGCTGATATGTCCCAATTTTATAGGTCATAACCGAAAAAGAGCTCAATCTTGCAAACATGTACGTAATGAACGCATTCTCATTAAATTCCTCTCAATTTACAGAGCCTTTCGTACATGTATACAGAATCCTACCTGAAGCGAGCAAATCAGCAGAGTAGGCCAAGTTCTCCATGAATTTGCGGTCAAAGGTGACTTGTACTATTCACCTGCTAATTCCCCTACTGCTGCTTGGAATTTCTTCGCTGGGGATGGATTGTGTTGTCTGTTCTTCATATCTGTAAAAAGTGAAGAAACGAAAGTCATTCACAAAGTAAAAAACATTCAGATTTTAAATCACCAAAAGAAATTATTTTGAAGATGGCATTCTCTAATAATTATCACAGCTAGCCAGATTTGGAATTTGCATGACTAATAACTGATGCATTGGTTCTCTGTCATGTATGTGAAGTTGAGACACTCTTTGGTAGAGATAAATATAGATGAGACAGTCACATCTCAAGCAAGCTATAGTATAACCTTGTCGACTTTTAAAAAGAGCAGGATGTTTACCCGGTTGACTAGCCCTGCACGTCATCATTACAAAGAAAACTGCAGTTGTAACGAGGGACATTAAAGGTAGGGTCTATTACAAAGTTTTGGGAAATTTTGAAAATTGGGTGGATAGTGATTCTTTACAATTTTGATATATTTGGATGCCCCTGTGGAAGTATTATAAGCACTAGAAAATTTAGCTCCTAAAACACTTCTGCTTTCGAAAAAAATTGAATATAAAAATTTACCGGTGCTCCCGGTAAATTTTGATAAATTTAAAATAGCGCCTACGGTCGTACAACGGTAGCTGCTACCATAAAAATCCCGGAATATGTAGTTGTGATATATAATTTCAAAAAGGTAATAGCCAATCGGTCAATTGTAGCTTGTTGTATAGCTGAATTAATATATTGACCTTGAGAGAGAGTTATAGTATACCCCATAAAGAGATTATTATTTACAATTTCATTACTTTAGACTCGATTTCAACGCGACAACATTCACTGAATATTGTAGGATCGCATATGCTTCCAATATTTTCATTTGAACCAAATTCATCCGGAGGTCTAGTGTAGCCAGACGTAGTCTCAGACTCAGTGGAACAACCGACGATATAGAGACTGAAGCTTTCGGTCTACTGTAGACCTAGGCTAGACTATCAATATCATATGATTCATGAAATCTGAATTAAAAATCCAAGGCAAGAGATAACAAAACGTAATTTCTTAAATTTGCCGATTCCATGCATCTAGTCTCTAGACTAGATCAAATTAAAACGGTAGGCCTACCCAATGCAGTGGGGCGTATATCATTTCAACTTACCTCTCAGTGAGCTGGCATGTCTATTGCATCCTCTAGACTCGGCAACGAGAAGGCCGCCTGCAGCTCGCGAAGTTTCTCCGCCGTACCCTGGCCTTGTTCACAGCCACTCCCGCGCCTCCTCTGGGCCGGATGGTCGAGCTGCCATTGCTTGTTTCTCTCCTTCCTCTTACCGTCTTACTTAGTCTTATTCCGATTTAGCGTAGCCTTAGCCTTGTCCTTAGGCTTAGCACTAGCTGAGTCCAAGTCGGCCATCGTCCGTGACCTCGAGCTCCTTTTCCAATCTCGATCTCGTTATCGTATTTCAATCAAAGCTTGTCTGGACTGTAGCTGTCTATTTAGCGTTCGATCGGCGCCGGTGATAATCTGATATGAGCTGTGTGTGTTATACTTTACGTGAAAGCAGCGTATTGGAATTGATCAGCTGTACTGTATTACTAGCGCGCGGTCGGATACCCGCCTGCTAGCTACCTGTAGTACTGTACGTACCAACGAACTCAAACACTCGTTGTAAATACGCTGGTTGTTAAATGACATAGAGGGAGCTAAACACGTAAATTCAAAAAATAAACCGTCGAAAGTCAAAAGTGATGTCCGGACGTCAAACACTTTTATATAATGTTTTGAAAGCAAATTGCACAACAATTAGAGCATTTGATTTGGAATTATTATCATCTCCCATGTTTTTTTCGATGATCTTTCATATGGTACTGAAATAAACCAAATTTGTTTTGGAGGGGCACTTTGGAAATTACCAATACTCAACTATACCTTTAATATCAATATCGGTCCGGTCAATTTTGGGTCAATAAACATGCGCAAATGCGCGCGTGCGCGCTCATCCGCGCGTTTACGCGCGCGCAAAAATTTAAAATGCTCTAAATCATCCCAAATTTTTTTTGCATACGTTTCAGGCCATATAGAGCATTTGATAAAAAATCGCGCTCACGCGCATGCGCGCGCGTATTTTGCGCGTACTAGCATTTTGCAACATAGAATCGCCGAATTTTCTTTATCATCATATTTGGCACATTTTTCCAAGCATTTTGATAACTTGTTCATCTTTTAATAACGCAATGAGCGTCCGCCAAAGTTGACAGCGCGCGCGGATCTGCGTTATCTTTATCCACAATACATGGGCAAAATCATGCCTAAACAAAATTCATTGTAACTCTTCAGAATAGATAGGAACTCCCAATATTTTTTTCATATTTAGATAGATTTTGAGTCGGAGATATGATTTCATGTCTCATTTGACCCTCAATTAAATCATGACGTCATCATAATGGCCTCCGAACTCAAAATTTTAATTTGCACATTATGACGTAAGCATATTTTTAGAAAACTGATTGTATCTCTATAAATATTGATTTATTTTGTTTCAAATTTTGATATGATCTAGCTGAGACAATTTTCTACAAATGCAATGTCCACAATTTTTCATTTTGACAAAGGCATCATGGCGTAATCTTGCAATTAATTGAGGCATGTCAATTTTTTACATTTTGCGTGCATTCTCTATGGGACATAACTTTTTCTCAAAAGTGGATTCTACATTCTTGTCTTTCGCGAGCAATATCTCCGTTGTTTTAGCTTCGTTTTCGCTGAGCTTCGAATATGTTGTAGCTGAGACAAAAAGCTATCACACGTGTGCCTTTTATTTTTCGATCAGATGCCGGGATTATGCTCATATTTCACTTGCAAAGTAGGATTTGAGAATTCCATTTCCCGTTTACGTGTAATCGCTATGGGAAATGTTTTGGTATATCGGTAACGCACTTGACTTCCATCCTCGAGATCCATGGTTCGAGTCCGGGTGTCTCCAACAATATTTGCCTTCACTTTTTTTTTCTTTTTGACCTTTCACTGTACCATCTCCTTTGATTATTAAAACACGTAGAATCGCAAATAATGTAATAAACAACCCCTATTTGCACTTAATCCATTACTTTTTGCGTTTAACCCCTATGGAAGATGACATTTTCTCAAATCTGGATTCTACATTCCTGTGTTTTGAGCAATATGGCCGATATTTCTGCTTGGATTTCGTTGATTTTTGAGTATGTTGTAGCTGAGACAAGTTTTCACAAGATTTATGTAGACTATCTAACATTATCATGACGTTATCATAGTCAAAAATTCAATCATAGGTGACATGTCAATTATCATATATAACAATCCTCAATCGAATACCTGACGGGGGTGCTATACCACTTTCAATCATGGTCATCTGGAAGGCATTGTTCTCAATTGCATCTCTCTCTCTCCTCTCTCTTGCTCTTTTACTTCTCCTCTCATGTTCTGCCCCTCTCCTTTTTTGGTCTGTCTCTGCATCTATCTATCTCTCTTCTCTTTCACCCTCTCCCTCTCTCTCTCTCTCTCTCTCTTGCCTTGCGTCCCTCTTAGGCCAAAAAAAAAAATCATTTGGTTGTCCTCGACCGCCCGCTCGTCATTTTCGGGCCGCTCGCATTTTTTTTTTTTTTTTTAATTTTTTTTTTTTTTTTTAATTCAATTTTTTTATTATTTTAAATTCATTTTTTTTTTTTTTTTTTTTAATTTAATTTTTTTTGGGGAGCAATCTTAAATGCCAATACCGTTTTATGCATTTGCAAGGATCAAAATGCGGCCCGTTGCCAGTTTTGTCTTTTCAGTACGCAATTAGGTATTTATTAAACTTGCCATTTTTATTTTTTTATGTCAAAATGCCGTTCATTCAAATCAGGTTCTGAGCATTCTTACACTCATTTTAAAGCCCATCTGTACTAGTTTACAGGAGGGATTAGACCACCCTGCAAGGTCACTGGACAGGTGGTTATCTCATCAAATCAGCTCTCAGTTAATATAAGATAAAGAGGATCATGGGGGACCAATGGTCACCGATTAGGCATTGTTTGCTACATAGAGGGCGCAAGTAGCTATAAGTAGGACAATGGAGATTTAAAAGGTGCTGTATTTCAAAGCCCAAAATACTTTCTGTGTTGGTCTTGATATTCATTGTACATTAAACAAGTCTTTTACCATATTAAAGTGTTTTACAGACTTTGTTTGTTTATATGCTTGACAATCGCAATGATTTTTTTTTTTTAAGGAAACAAAAATATTTTAAAAAAATATATAAAAAAAAAAAAAAAAAAAAAGACATACAAAAAATGAAGTTAAAAAAAAAAATTTAAAAAAAATTTAAAAAAAAGAAAAATCCGCCTGCCCGCCCCTACTCCAGAAAAGCAATCGAGGACAACCAAACAATTTTTTTTTTTGGCCTTATTCTCTTGGTCTGTCTCCCTCTGCTCTACAGTTGAAACTTGACTCATGGATAGACCATAATGGGAGTAGTAAACGAAATATGAAATCGTAAAAATGCATTCTTTATTATGTTACACATGAGCATACGTATCACCTAATTCGTCTCGGTGACGAATTAAAGTCTAGTTAGGTGATACGTAACGAAGTCTACGTATCACCTATTGATTTCGTCAAGATTGTTATTTATTATTATTAGGTGATACGTAACGAAGTCAACGTATCACCTTTTGATTTCGTCAAGATTTTTATTTATTTTTTTTTTTATTTATTATTCTTCCTCGAATTTGTTCGCAGGATATCTCAAGACTCAATAAAGCCATTGTTATGAATCTTTCACTGATGATAGATCTTAGTCTAACTTAGAACTGCGTGACTTTTCAAAGACTCAAAGTCATCGTGACGTCATCCAGGCGCCATTTTGTAAAAATCAACTTATGATCATATCTTCATAACGGAAAGTAATTTTACATTCATATTTATCAAGATTAAGATCAATATCCGTCGGATCAATATGAGGTCAATAAATGCGCGCAAAAATGCGCGTACGCGTAGGCGCGCGCGTCAATGCGCGCGTAAAATTTTAAATTGCTCAAAATCGTCTTAAATTTTTTTTGCATACGTTTCAGGCCATTTTAAGCATTTCATAAAAAATCACGCAAAACACGCATTTTTGCACGTTTTCGTTCGTCACGGCCGAACGAAAAATAATTTCTCCGCAAAAGCTCTTGACCGAATATTCCTCATATTTTTCCGGAAAATTTGATACCATGTTTAGCTCTTTATCACTATTAAAAACGGAATGAGCGTCCGTTCAAGATAACCGTCCGTACGCGCGATTTTTGTAATACATTGCATATATGGGCAAAAACATGCCTATGAAAAGTCCATTGGGATGAATAGGGATTGCCAATTTTTTTTTCATATTTAGATAGAGTATGAGTCGGAGGTATGATTTCATATCTCATTTGGCCATTAAGTACATCTTGACGGCATCATAATGGCCTTGGAAGTCAAAAATACAAAATTGCATATTATGACGTCATTGTATTTATGGAAAATGTAGTGTATTTCTCTCAATATTCATCGATTCTCTTTGAAATGTCGATATGTTGTAGATAAGGCAATTCTCTACAAGATCACTTTTCACTAAGTTTCATTTTAATGAGGTCATCATAGTACAAAATTCAATTAAAGGCCACATGTCAGAATTTTCGTCATTTGCGTGTTATGTCTATGGAAGGTGAATTTCGTTCACATCATGAATCTACATGGCATTCATCTATGAGCACTATCTATCTTATGTGTGCTCTGTTTTCTCCCAAATTGGGGTATGTTATAGCTGAGACCATGGGCTATAAAAACGGTGCTTTTAGTTTTTTGATCAGATGATGAGATCATATCACAATTTTCAGTTGAATGTTGAAATGATGAATATGTCACGTATGTCCTATTTGTGAAACTTAAACGTTAGCAGTGTCCTCGTATTGAAATTATGTAAGGAAACCCTTTTACTTTCTAGACTGTACTCTCAGACACTATTGAGTGACTGACTGACATCTTTTTTTCTCTGGTAATAAAATACATAAAATGAGCGTTATAGAGAACATGAGCATTCGGCTACATTAATAACCCACTCTGTTCTCATTGTTCATTTCCTATTCAAGACTTGAATAATGACGAACTTCATTCAATATTTGGTAGTAATACTACAGATACTTATACTGATATCAATGATTTAAACTATTTATCCGAAAAAGAATATGAGTTTCATTTCAGTAGGTTTCTGAACTGTAAATATTATATTGATGAGGATTTTACGACTGAATTCAGTAACATTAACTATCATTTTTTAGTATTTTACATTTTAATTCGCGTAGTTTAAACATACATTGTAATACTTTATCCAATTTCATCTGTACTTATGTATAGAAACTTGGGTTAATGATAGTACGCCACTATTATTCAATGTATCCGGTCATTCATTTATACAATTTAATCGCCAAGTACAAAAGAGTGGAGGTGTTGGTCTATTGGTCGCTGACAATTTTGAATATGAAATACGCAATGATATATGTATATTATACCCATCATACAACTATGAATCACTGTTTATTGAAAGCAATTTCCCTGTCGTTGAAAATGTTTTACAAAAAACACATACTGAACATAAACAGGTTTATATAATGGGAGATTTTAACATTGATCCCGTGAAATTTACTGGCAATGCTGTATGTAATTTCTTGAGCGAAATACATTCAAATCTTTGTATTCCTTTAATTGACAAGCCTTCAAGAAAGACTGACGGATCAATATCCCTCTAATCCACATTCTTTATACAGTGACAGTATATATCCATCCGATATTTAAAGATTTTATTTTCAAGCAACTAGTGAATCTCACGTCGACAACTCAAAATGATCGCTAATGTATTCTCACACTTTTCATTTACGCCGGGACATCGTGACGTCATACACTATACATTTTTAATTATTCAGGCATAAGCTCTTATTTATCAATTATATTTTCATTTCTTTGAATAAGATAAAAATCGTCAAAATGCGTTCTTCATGATGTAAATTAGAGTCAAAGGTGTAACTGGTTACTGCACAGAGTCAATGGTCATATATTGTCTCAATCTATCTTCCCTATATCCATAATGATCAAGGGATCGACACAATTTAAACTTGACATATGGATAGATCATTATGGGAAGAGCATTTTATAAAATAATATGATATCGTGTAATGCATTCTTTGTTATGTAAACCAATATCATACGTATCACCTAATTCGTCTAAGTGACGAATTAAAGTCTAGTATTTATTTTGTGTCTGTATAGAAGAAATTATTATTATTCTTCCTCAATTTTGTTCGCAGGATATCTCAAGAATGGCTAAAGCCATTATCATGAAACTTGCCATGATGATAGATCTTAATCTAACTTAGAACTGCATGACTTTTCAAAGACTCAAAATTATCGTGACGTCATCCAGGCGCCATTTTGTAAATATCAACTTATGATCATATCTTCATAACGGAAAGTAATTTTTCATTCATATTTATCATGAATAAGATCAATATCCTTCCAGTCAATTTCAGATCAAAAAAACGTGCGCAAATCCGCGCGTACGTGTTCGTGCGCGCGTTTACGTGCGCGCAAAAATTTAAAATGCTCCAAATCATTCCTAATTTTTTTTGCATACGTTTCAAGCCATATGGAGCATTTGACAAAAAATCACTCAAACGCGCATGCGCGCGCGTTTTTTGCGCATTCTGGCATATTGCAACATATAATCGCCAAATTTTCTTTGTCATCATGTTTGGCACATTTTTCCAAGCATTTTGATACCAGGTTCATCTCTTTATCACTATTAATAACGGAATAAGCGTCCGTTCAAGATAAATATCCGTGTGCGCGAGCTCATGTATTACATAGTATATATGGGCAAAAACATGCCTATAAAAAGTCCATTGGGATGAATAAGGACTGCCAAGTTTTTTTCATATTTTGATAGAGTATGAGTCGGAGATATGATTTCTTAGCTCATTTGGCCATTAAATACATCTTGACGTCATCATAATGGCCTTGGAAGTCAAAATACAAAATTGCATATTATGACGTCATTATATTTATGGAAAATTTAGTGTATTTCTCATAATATTGACTGACTTTCTTCCAAATTTCGGTATCCTGTAGTTGAGGCAATTGCCTTCAAGATAAATACACACTACTTTTTCTTTCATTGACGTCATCATAGTACAAAATTCAATTAAAGGCCACATTTCAGAATTTTCTTAATTTGAGTGTTATGCCTAAGGAAGGTGAATTTCGTTCACATCATGAATCTTCATGACATTGATCTTTGAGCACTATCTAGCTTATTTGTATTCTATGTTCTCCCAAACTTTGATACGGTGTAGTTAATAAATTATCTACAATATTGACGTACATCATTTATCGTTTCGATGACATCATCATAGTGAAAATTTCAATTAAAGGTGACATGTCAGAATTTTCTTAGTTTGCGTGTTTGGCGACTTTTTCTGAAATCCTGATTCTACAAATCTCTATCGAATACCTGAAGGGGGCGCTATACCACTCTTAATCATGGTCTTTATCGTACTTATGATCATTATCATTAGATCATCATCGGCACACTTTCATGATAACAAAATAGCACGTATCACCTAATTCGTCAAAGTGACGAATTAAAGTCTAGTTTATTATTATTATTCTTCCTCGAATTTGTTCGCAGGATATCTCAAGACTGAATGAAGCCATTGTTATGAATCTTTCAATGATGATAGATCTTAGTCTTACTTAGAACTGCGTGAATTTTCAAAGACTCAAAAATATCGTGACGTCATCCAGGCGCCATTTTGTGAAAATCAACTAATGATCATATCTTCATAACGAATAGTAATTTTTCATTCATATTTATCACGATTAAGATCAATATCCGTCCGGTCAATTTTAAGTCAATAAACGTCCGTAAATGCGCGCGTGCGCGCTCGTCCGCGCGTTTACGCGCGCGCAAAAAATTAAAATGCTCTAAATCATCCCAAATTTTTTTTGCATACGTTTCAGGCCATATGGAGCATTTGATAAAAAAATTACGCACACGCGCATGCGCGCGCGTTTTCGCGCGTACTGGCATTTTGCAACATAAAATCGCCGAATTTTGTCTATCATCATATTTGGCACATTTTTCCAAGCATTTTGATAACTTGTTAACCTTTTAATAACGCAATGAGCGTCCGTCAAAGTTGACAGCGCGCGCGGACCTGCGTTATCTTTATCCACAATACATGAGCAAAAACATGCCTATACAAAATTCTTTGTAACTCTTCAGAATAGACAGGAACTCCCAATATTTTTTCATATTTAGATAGATTATGAGTCTAAGATATGATTTTATGTCTCATTTGACCCTCAATTAACTCATGACGTCATCATAATTGCCTCCAAACTCAAAATTTCAATTTGCATATTATGACGTCAGCATATTCATGGAAAATTTAGTGTATTTCTCGTTATATTTATTGATTTTCTTCCAAATTTGGCTATGTTCTAGCTGTGACAATTTTCTACAAACATAGTTATCACGATTTTCCATTTTGACAAAGGCATCATGGCGTATTTTTGCGATTAAAGGAGGCATGTCTATTTTTCACATTTTGCGTGTATTCTCTATGGGACATGACTTTTTCTGAAAACTGGATTCTACACTCCTGTCTTTCGCGAGCGAAATCTCCGTTGTTTTAGCTTAGTTTTCGCTGAGCTTCGAATATGTTGTAGCTGAGACCATAAGCTATCACAATTTTTTTTTTTTTTTTCGATTAGATACCGGGATCATGCTCATATTTCACTTGCAAAGTAGGATGTGAGAATTCTATTTCCCGTTTACGTGTAATCGCTATGGGAGATGTTTTGGTGTATCGGTAACGCACTTGACTTCCAACCTCGAGATCCCTGGTTCGAGTCCGGGTGTCTCCAACCCTTTTTTTTCACTTTTTTTTTCCTTTTGACCTTCACTGTACAATCTCCTTTGATTATTTAAACACGTAGATTCGCAAATATCGTCATAAAAAACCCTTTTTACTTTATTATTACCCTATTTTCACTTAATCCATTACTTTGTGCGTGTAATCCCTATAGGAGATGACTTTTTCTTAAAATCTGGAGTCTACATTCCTGTCTTTTGCGAGCAATATCGCCGTTATTTCGGCTTGGATTTTTTTGATTTTTGAGTTTGTTGTAGCTGAGACTATATGCTATCTAAATCAACCCTCATTTTTTCAATAAGATGTCATGATCGCGCTTATGATCATGATCATTATCATCATGATCATCATTATCATAATGATGATAATCATTTATCAATTACATTTTCATTTCTTTGAATAAGATAAAATCGTCAAAAGGTGTTCTTCATGATGTAAATTAGAGTCAAATGTGTAACTAGTTACTGCACAGGGTCAAAGGTCATATATTGTTTCAATCTATCTTCCCTAGATCCATGATGATCAAGGAGACACAATTTAATCTAGACATATGAATAGATCATAACGGGAGAAGCATATAAATGGGAGAAGCATTTTACAAAATAATATATCGTGTAATGCATTATTCGTTATGTAAACCATTATCATACGTATCACCTAATTCGTCTAAGTGACGAATTAAAGTCTAGTTAGGTGATACGTAACGAAGTCTACGTATCACCTTTTGATTTCGTCAAGATTTTTATTATTTATTTATTTATTATTATTTATTATTATTCTTCCTCGATTTTGTTCGCAGGATATCTCAAGACTGAATAAAGCCATTGCCATGAAACTTTCAATGATGATAGATCTTAGTCTAACTTAGAACTGCGTGACTTTTCAAAGACTCAAAATTATCGTGACGTCATCTAGACGCCATTTTGTTAAAATCAACTTATGATCATATCTTCATAACGGAAAGCCATTTCTCATTCATATTTGTCATGATCAAAGTCAATATCCGCCCGGTCAATTTGAGGACAATATATGCGCGTAAAAATGCGCGTACGCGTAGGTGCGCGCGTTTACGCGCGCTTAAAAATTTAAAATGCTCTAAATCATCCCAAAATTTTTTTGCATACGTTTAAGGCCATATAGAGCATTTGACAAAAAATCTCGCTCACGCGCATGCGCGCGCGTTTTTTGCGCGTACTAGCATTTTGCAACATAGAATCCCAATATTTTCTCCGTCATCGTATTTTGTACATTTTTCCAAGCATTTTGATAATTTGTTCACCTTTTAATAACGCAATGAGCGTCCGTCAAAGTTGACAGCACGCGCGGATTTGCGTGATCTTTATCCACAATACATGGGCAAAAAAATGCCTATACAAAATTCATTGTAACTCTTCAGAATAGATAGAAACTCCCAATATTCTTTCATATGTGGATAGATTATGAAATGGAAATATGATTTCATGTCTCATTTGACTCTCAATTAACTCATAATGTCATCATAATGGCCTCCGAACTCGAAATTTAAATTTGCATATTATGACGGATGCATATTTTTGGAAAATTGATTGTATCTCTGTAAATATTGCTTTTTTTTTCTTTCAAATTTTGATATGTTCTAGCTGAGACAATTTTCTACAAATGCAGTGTACATAATTGTCCAGTTTGACAAAGGTATCATGGCGTATTTTTGCAATTAAAGGAGGCATGTCAATTTTTCAAATTTTGCGTGTATTGTCTATGGGACATGACTATTTCTCAAAACTGCATTCTACATTTCCGTCTTTCGCGAGCAACATCTCCGTTTTTTTAACTTTGTTTTCCGTGAGCTTCGGATATGTTGTAGCTGAGACAATGAGCTATCTCCAATGTGACTTCATTTTTCGATCATATGCCGGGATCATGCTCATATTTTACTTGCAAAGTGGGATTTTAGAATTCCATTTTCGTTTACGTGTAATCGCTATGAGAAATGTTTTGGTATATGGGTAACGCACTTGACTTCCGACCTTGAGATCCCGGGTTCGAGTCCGGGTGTCTCCAACAATTTTTTTTTTTCACTTTTTTTTCCTTTTGACCTTCACTGTACCATCTCCTTTGATTTTTTAAACTCGTAGATTCGCAAATAATGTCATAAATAACCCTTTTTACTTTATTATTACCCTATTTTCACTTAATCCATTACTTTTTGCGTGTAATCCCTATTGGAGTTGACTTTTTCTAAAATCTGGAGTCTACATTCCTGTCTTTTGCGAGCAATATCGCCGTTATTTCGGCTTGGATTTTGTTGATTTTTAAGTATGTTGTAGCTGAGACTATATGCTATCTAAATCAACCCTCATTTTTTCAATAAGATGTCATGATCGCGCTCATGATCATGATCATGATCATCATGATCATCAGTATCATAATGATGATAATCATTTATCAATTACATTTTCATTTCTTTGAATAAGATAAAAATCGTCAAAAGGTGTTCTTCATGATGTAAATTAGAGTCAAATGTGTAACTGGTTACTGCACAGGGTCAAAGGTCATATATTGTTTCAATCTATCTTCCCTAGATCCATGATGATCAAGGAGACATAATTTAATCTTGACATATGAATAGATCATAATGGAAGAAGCATATGAATGGGAGAAGCATTTTACAAAATAATATATCGTGTAATGCATTATTCGTTATGTAGACCATTATCATACGTATCACCTAATTCGTCTAAGTGACGAATTAAAA
The DNA here is from genome assembly GCF_000002235.5 of Strongylocentrotus purpuratus. Classification (NCBI taxonomy): domain Eukaryota; kingdom Metazoa; phylum Echinodermata; class Echinoidea; order Camarodonta; family Strongylocentrotidae; genus Strongylocentrotus; species Strongylocentrotus purpuratus. Next base: position 12,666,835 of record NW_022145613.1, on the reverse strand, counting down.
TCTAGTTAGGTGATACGTAACGAAGTCAACGTATCACCTTTTGATTTCGTCAAGATTTTTATTATTATTTATTTATTATTATTCTTCCTCGAATTTGTTCGCAGGATATCTCAAGACTGAATAAAGCTATTGTTATGAATCTTTCAATGATGATAGATCTTAGTCTAACTTAGAACTGTGTGACTTTTCAAAGACTCAAAATCATCGTGACGTCATCCAGGCGCCATTTTGTGAAAATCAACTTATGATCATATCTTCATAACGGAAAGTAATTTTACATTCATATTTATCAAGATTAAGATCAATATCCGTCGGGTCAATTTGAGGTCAATAAATGCGCGCAAAAATGCGCGTACGCGTAGGCGCGCGCGTTAATGCGCGCGTAAAATTTTAAATTACTCAAAATCGTCTTAAATTTTTTTTGCATACGTTTCAGGCCATTATAAGCATTTCATAAAAAATCACGCAAAACACGCATTTTTGCACGTTTTCGTTCGTCACGGCCGAACGAAAAATAATTTCTCCGCAAAAGCTTTTGACTGAATATTCCTCATATTTTTCCGGAAAATTTGATACCATGTTTAGCTCTTTATCACTATTAATAACGGAATGAGCGTCCGTTCAAGATAACCGTCCGCACGCGCGATTTTTGCAATACATAGCATATAAGGGCAAAAACATGCCTATAAAAAGTCCAGTGGGATGAATAAGGACTGCCAATTTTGTTGTCATATTTAGATAGAGTATGAGTCGGAGGTATGATTTCATATCTCATTTGGCCATTAAGTACATCTTAACGTCATCATAATGGCCTTGGAAGTCAAAAATACAAAATTGCATATTATGACGTCATTGTATTTATGGAAAATGTAGTGTATTTCTCTCAATATTCATCGATTCTCTTTGAAATGTCGATATGTTGTAGATAAGGCAATTCGCTACAAGATCACTTTTCACTAACTTTCATTTTAATGAGGTCATCATAGTACAAAATTCAATTAAAGGCCACATGTCAGAATTTTCGTCATTTGCGTGTTATGTCTATGGAAGGTGAATTTCGTTCACATCATGAATCTACATGGCATTCATCTATGAGCACTATCTATCTTATGTGTGCTCTGTTTTCTCCCAAATTGGGGTATGTTATAGCTGAGACCATGGGCTATAAAAACGGTGTACTTTGTTTTTTCATCGGATGTTGGGATCATGTTAAAATTTTCGATCGAAAGTTGAAATTGCAAATTTTGAAGGAATCATTAGGTGATACGTAACGAAGTCAACGTATCACCTTTTGATTTCGTCAAGATTTTTATTATTATTTATTTATTATTATTCTTCCTCGAATTTGTTCGCAGGATATCTCAAGACTGAATAAAGCTATTGTTATGAATCTTTCAATGATGATAGATCTTAGTCTAACTTAGAACTGTGTGACTTTTCAAAGACTCAAAATCATCGTGACGTCATCCAGGCGCCATTTTGTGAAAATCAACTTATGATCATATCTTCATAACGGAAAGTAATTTTACATTCATATTTATCAAGATTAAGATCAATATCCGTCGGGTCAATTTGAGGTCAATAAATGCGCGCAAAAATGCGCGTACGCGTAGGCGCGCGCGTTAATGCGCGCGTAAAATTTTAAATTACTCAAAATCGTCTTAAATTTTTTTGCATACGTTTCAGGCCATTATAAGCATTTCATAAAAAATCACGCAAAACACGCATTTTTGCACGTTTTCGTTCGTCACGGCCGAACGAAAAATAATTTCTCCGCAAAAGCTTTTGACTGAATATTCCTCATATTTTTCCGGAAAATTTGATACCATGTTTAGCTCTTTATCACTATTAATAACGGAATGAGCGTCCGTTCAAGATAACCGTCCGCACGCGCGATTTTTGCAATACATAGCATATAAGGGCAAAAACATGCCTATAAAAAGTCCAGTGGGATGAATAAGGACTGCCAATTTTGTTGTCATATTTAGATAGAGTATGAGTCGGAGGTATGATTTCATATCTCATTTGGCCATTAAGTACATCTTAACGTCATCATAATGGCCTTGGAAGTCAAAAATACAAAATTGCATATTATGACGTCATTGTATTTATGGAAAATGTAGTGTATTTCTCTCAATATTCATCGATTCTCTTTGAAATGTCGATATGTTGTAGATAAGGCAATTCGCTACAAGATCACTTTTCACTAACTTTCATTTTAATGAGGTCATCATAGTACAAAATTCAATTAAAGGCCACATGTCAGAATTTTCGTCATTTGCGTGTTATGTCTATGGAAGGTGAATTTCGTTCACATCATGAATCTACATGGCATTCATCTATGAGCACTATCTATCTTATGTGTGCTCTGTTTTCTCCCAAATTGGGGTATGTTATAGCTGAGACCATGGGCTATAAAAACGGTGTACTTTGTTTTTTCATCGGATGTTGGGATCATGTTAAAATTTTCGATCGAAAGTTGAAATTGCAAATTTTGAAGGAATCATTAGGTGATACGTAACGAAGTCAACGTATCACCTTTTGATTTCGTCAAGATTTTTATTATTAGGTGATACGTACGTAGACGTATCACCTTTTGATTTCGTCAAGATTTTCTTTATTATTTTTATTATTCTGCCATGAATTTGTTCGCAGGATATCTCAAGAATGAATTAAGCCATAATCATGAAACTTGCCATGATGATAAATCTTAGTCTAACTTAGAACTGCGTGATTTTTCAAAGACTCAAGGTTATCGTGACGTCATCCAGGCGCCATTTTGTGAAAATCAACTTATGATCATATCGTCATAACGAAAAGTAATTTCTCATTCAAATTTATCATGATGAAGATCAATATCCGTCCGGTCAATTTTAGGTCAATGAATGCGCGTAAAAATGCGCGTACGCCTAGATGTGCGCGTTTACGCGCGCTTAAATTTTTAAATTGCTCAAAATCGTCTTAATTTTTTTTTGCATACGTTTTAGGCCATTATAAGCATTTCATAAAAAATCGCGCAAAACACACATTTATGCGCGTTTTCGTTCGTCACGGCCGAACGAAAAATAATTACCCCTCAATTTTTTTTTGACAGGATATTCCTCATATTTTTCTGAACAATTTGATACCATGTTCATCTCTTTATCACTATTAATAACGGAATGAGCGTCCGTTGAAGATAAATATCCGTGCGTGCTAGCTCATGTATTACATAGCATATATGGGCAAAAACATGCCTATAAAAAGTACATCGGGATGAATAAGGACTGCCATTTCTTTTTTTATATTTAGATAGAGTATGAGTCGGAGATATGATTTCATGTCTCATTTGGCCATTAAGTATATTTTTACATAATCATATTGACCTTGGAACTCAAAATACGAATTTGCATATTATGATGTCAACATATTTACGGAAAATGATTGTATCTCTGCAAATATTGATCAAATTTCTTCTAAATTTTGATATGTTGTAGCTGAGACAATTCTTCACAAGATTATTACCAATATTTATTCATTTTGATGACATCATTAGATTTTTGCTTAATATGCGTCTTATGCCTATGGGAGGTGATTGATACTACATTCCAGTCTAGACTTGTTCATTATGTTGCGTATGTAGTGCGTCGAAATATCAGTTCAATGATTGGTAGGCTCTGCAATCAGGCGAAAATTTGAGCTTGTTTAGTAAATTAATAGTTTAATCATATAACAATTCTCTATCAAATACCTGAAGGGGGCGCTATACCACTTTTAATCATGGTCATCGTCATTTAAAACCAAAAAATCATCATCATCAATATCGTCATTATCGTATTGATGAATATTATCATTAGATCATCATTGGCACACATTCATGATACAAAAATAGCTTCGTATCACCTAATTCGTCAAAGTGACGAATTAAAGTCTAGTATTTATTTTGTGTCTGTATAGAAGAAATAATTATTATTCTTCCTCAATTTTGTTCGCAGGATATCTAAAGAATGGCTAAAGCCATTATCATGAAACTTGCCATGATGATAGATCTTAGTCTAACTTAGAACTGCATGACTTTTCATAGACTCAACAACATCGTGACGTCATCTAGGCGCCTTTTTGTGAATATCAACTTATGATCATATCTTCATAACGGAAAGTAATTTTTCATTCATATTTATTATAATTAAGATCAATCTCCGTCCGGTCATTTTCAGGTCAATAAACGTAAGCAAATGCGCGCGTGCGCGTTCGTCAGCGCGTTTACGCGCGCGCAAAAATTAAAAATGCTCCAAATCATCCCAATTTTTTTTTGCATACGTTTAAGGCCAAATAGAGCTTTTGACAAAAAATCATGCACACGCGCATGCGTGCGCGTTTCCGCGCGTACTGGCATTTTGCAACATAGAATCGCCGAATTTTCTCTGTAATCATATTTGGCACATTTTTCCAAGCATTTTGATAATTTGTTCACCTTTTATTAACGCAATGGGCGTCCGTCAAAGTTGACAGCACGCGCGGATTTGCGTTATCTTTATCCACAATACATGGGCAAAAACATGCCTATATAAAATTCATTGTAACTCTTTAGAATAGATAGAAACTCCTAATATTTTTTCATATTTGGATAGATAATGAAATGGAGATATGATTTCATGTCTCATTTGATCCTCAATTAACTCATGACGTCATCATAATGGCCTCCAAACTCAAAATTTCAATTTGCATATTATGACGTCAGCATATTTTTGGAACATTAATTTTATCTCTATAAATATCGATCAATTTTCTTTTAAATTTTGATATGTTCTAGCTGAAACAATTTTCTACAAATGCAGTATTCACAATTTTTATTTTTGACAAAAGTATCATGGTGTATTTTGGGGATTAAAGGAGGCATGTCAATTTTTCACATTTTGCGTGTATTGTCTATGGCACATGACTATTTCTCAAAACTGGATTCTACATTTCCCTCTTTCGCGAGCAATATCTTCGTTGTTTTAGCTTTGTTTTTGCTGAGCTTCGGGTATGTTGTAGCTGAGACAAAAGGCTATCTCCAGTGTGCACTTTATTTTTCGATCATATGCCGGGATCATGCTCGTATTTCACTTGCAAAGTAGGACTTCAGAATTCCATTTCCCGTTTACGTGTTATCGCTATGGGAGATGTTTTGGTATATCAGTAACGCACCTGACTTCCAACCTCGAGATCCCTGGTTCGAGTCCGGGTGTCTCCAACAATTTTTTTCTTCACTTTTTTTTTTCTTTTGACCTTTCACTGTACCATCTCCTTTGATTTTTTTAAACACGTAGAATCGCAAATAATGTCATAAACAACCCTTTTTACTTTATTATTACCCTATTATCACTTAATCCATTACTTTTGCGTGTAATCCCTAAGGGAGATGACTTTTTCTCAAATCTGGATTCTACATTCCTGTCTTTTGCAAGCAATATCGCCGTTAGTTCTGCTTGGATTTTGTTGATTTTTGAGTATGTTGTAGCTTAGACTATATGCTATCTAAATCAATCCTTATATTTTCAATAAGATGTCAGGATCGCGCTGATCATTATCATCATGATCATCATTATCATAATGATGCTAATCATTTATCAATTACATTTTCATTTCTTTGAATAAGATAAAATCGTCAAAAGGTGTTCTTCATGATGTAAATTAGAGTCAAATGTGTAACTGGTTACTGCACAGGGTCAAAGGTCATATATTGTTTCAATCTATCTTCCCTAGATCCATGATGATCAAGGAGACACAACTTAATCTTGACGTATGAATAGATCATAATGGGAGAAGCATATAAATGGGAGAAGCATTTTACAGAATAATATATCGTGTAATGCATTATTCGTTATGTAAACCATTATCATACGTATCACCTAATTCGTCTCAGTGACGAATTAAAGTCTAGTATTTATTTTGTGTCTGTATAGAAGAAATTATTATTATTCTTCCTCAATTTTGTTCGCAGGATATCTCAAGAATGGCAAAAGCCATTATCATGAAACTTGCCATGATGATAGATCTTAGTCTAACTTAGAACTGCGTGACTTTTCATAGACTCAACGTCATCATGACGTCATCCAGGCGCCATTTTGTGAAAATCAACTTTTAATCATATCTTCATAACGGAAAGGAATTTTTCATTCATATTTATCATGATTAAGATCAATATCCGTCCGGTCAGTTTCAGATCAGTAAACGTGCGCAAATGCGCGCGTGCGCGTTTGTCCGCGCGTTTATGCGCGCTCAAAAATTTAAAATGCTCTAAATCTTCCCAAATTTTTTTTGCATACGTTTCAGGCCATATGGAGCATTTGACAAAAAAATCGCGCTCACGCGCATGCGCGCGCGTTTTTTGTGCGCACTAGCATTTTGTAACATAGAATTGCCAAATTTTCTATTTCAGCGTATTTGGCACATTTTTCCAAGCATTTTGATAATTTGTTCACCTTTTAATAACGCAATGAGCGTCCGTCAAAGTTGACAGCGCGCGCGGATCTGCGTTATCTTTATCCACAATATATGGGCAAAAACATACCTATACAAAATTCATTTTAACTCTTCAGAATAGATATGAACTCCCAATATGTTTTCATATGTTGATAGAGCATGAGTTGGAGATATGATTTCATGTCTCATTTGACCCTCATTTAACTCATGACGTCATCATAATAGCCTCCAAACTCAAATTTTCAATTTGCATATTATGACGTCAGCATATTTTTGGAAAATTGATTGTATCTCTGTAAATATGGATCAATTTTCTTTTTAATTTTGATATGTTCTAGCTGAGACAATTTTCTACAAATGTAGTATTCACAATTTTTATTTTTGACAAAAGTATCATGGTGTATTTTTGCGATAAAAGGAGGCATGTCAATTTTGCGCATTTTGCGTGTATTCTCTGAGGGACATGACTTTTTCTCAAAACTGGATTCTACACTCCTGTCTTTCGCGAGCAAAATCTCCGTTGTTTTAGCTTTGTTTTCGCTGAGCTTTGGATATGTTGTAGCTGAGACAATGAGCTATCAAAAGTGTGCCTTTTATTTTTCGATTAGATGCCGGGATCATGCTCATATTTCACTTGCAAAGTAGGATTTCTGAATTCCATTTCCCGTTTACGTGTAATCGCTATGGGAGATGTTTTGGTATATCGGTAACGCACTTGACTTCCAACCTCGAGATCCCTGGTTCGAGTCCGGGTGTCTCCAACACTTTTTTTTTTTCACTTTTTTTTCCTTTTGACCTTCACTGTACCATCTCCTTTGATTTTTTAAACTCGTAGATTCGCAAATAATGTCATAAATAACCCTTTTTACTTTATTATTACCCTATTTTCACTTAATCCATTACTTTTTGCGTGTAATCCCTATTGGAGATGACTTTTTCTAAAATCTGGAGTCTACATTCCTGTCTTTTGCGAGCAATATCGCCGTTATTTCGGCTTGGATTTTGTTGATTTTTTAGTATGTTGTAGCTGAGACTATATGCTATCTAAATCAACCCTCATTTTTTCAATAAGATGTCATGATCGCGCTCATGATCATGATCATGATCATCATGATCATTAGTATCATAATGATGATAATCATTTATCAATTACATTTTCATTTCTTTGAATAAGATAAAAATCGTCAAAAGGTGTTCTTCATGATGTAAATTAGAGTCAAATGTGTAACTGGTTACTGCACAGGGTCAAAGGTCATATATTGTTTCAATCTATCTTCCCCAGATCCATGATGATCAAGGAGACATAATTTAATCTTGACATATGAATAGATCATAATGGAAGAAGCATATGAATGGGAGAAGCATTTTACAAAATAATATATCGTGTAATGCATTATTCGTTATGTAGACCATTATCATACGTATCACCTAATTCGTCTAAGTGACGAATTAAAATCTAGTATTTATTTTGTGTCTGTATAGAAGAAATTATTATTATTCTTCCTCAATTTTGTTCGCAGGATATCTCAAGAATGGCTAAAGCCATTATCATGAAACTTGCCATGATGATAGATCTTAGTCTAACTTAGAACTGCATGACTTTTCAAAGACTCAAAATTATCGTGACGTCATCCAGGCGCCATTTTGTAAATATCAACTTATGATCATATCTTCATAACGGAAAGTAATTTTTCATTCATATTTATCATGAATAAGATCAATATCCTTCCAGTCAATTTCAGATCAAAAAAACGTGCGCAAATCCGCGCGTACGCGTTCGTGCGCGCGTTTACGTGCGCGCAAAAAATTGAAATGCTCCAAATCATTCCTTTTTTTTTTTGCATACGTTTTAAGCCATATGGAGCATTTGACAAAAAATCACTCAAACGCGCATGCGCGCGCGTTTTTTGCGCGTTCTGGCATATTGCAACATATAATCGCCAAATTTTCTTTGTCATCATGTTTGGCACATTTTTCCAAGCATTTTGATACCAGGTTCATCTCTTTATCACTATTAATAACGGAATAAGCGTCCGTTCAAGATAAATATCCGTGTGCGCAAGCTCATGTATTACATAGTATATATGGGCAAAAACATGCCTATAAAAAGTCCATTGGGGTGAATAAGGACTGCCAAGTTTTTTTCATATTTTGATAGAGTATGAGTCGGAGATATGATTTCATAGCTCATTTGGCCATTTAATACATCTTGACGTCATCATAATGGCCTTGGAAGTCAAAATACAAAATTGCATATTATGACGTCATTATATTTATGGACAATTTAGTGTATTTCTCATAATATTGACTGATTTTCTTCCAAATTTCGGTATCCTGTAGTTGAGGCAATTGCCTTCAAGATAAATACACACTACTTTTTCTTTTATTGACGTCATCATAGTACAAAATTCAATTAAAGGCTACATTTCAGATTTTTCTTAATTTGAGTGTTATGCCTAAGGAAGGTGAATTTCGTTCACATCATGAATCTTCATGACATTGATCTTTGAGCACTATCTAGCTTATTTGTATTCTATGTTCTCCCAAATTTTGATACGGTGTAGTAAATAAATTATCTACAATATTGACGTACATCATTTATCATTTCGATGACATCATCATAGTGAAAATTTCAATTAAAGGTGACATGTCAGAATTTTCTTAGTTTGCGTGTTTGACGACATTTTCTGAAATCCTGATTCTACAAATCTCTATCGAATACCTGAAGGGGGCGCTATACCACTCTTAATCATGGTCTTTATCGTACTTATGATCATTATCATTAGATCATCATCGGCACACTTTCATGATAACAAAATAGCACGTATCACCTAATTCGTCAAAGTGACGAATTAAAGTCTAGTTATTAGGTGGTCTGTTGAAAACAGATCACCTATTATTTTCGTCAGAATTTTCTTTCTTTATTAGGTGGTCTGTCAACGACAGATCACCTATTGTTTTCGTCAGAATTTTCTTTCTTTATTATTAGGTGGTCTGTTGAAAACAGATCACCTATTGTTTTCGTCAGAATTTTCTTTCTTTATTATTAGGTGGTCTGTCAACGACAGATCACCTATTGTTTTCGTCAGAATTTTCTTTCTTTATTTATTTATTTATTTATTTATTTATTATTTATTTTTATTTCTCCCCGTTTTTTGTTCATCGGTTAACTCAAGATCGGTTGTGTTAATTTCTTTCAATTTTGACACAGTCATAGGTCATTGTCATGAGACGTGACAGTAACCTTTTCAAGGTCATCAGGTCATCGTCACGTCATCCAGGCGCCATTTTGTGAAATCACGTTATCCATCATATCTTCATGATGCATCAGCAAAGGTCATTCATATTCATATCACATATACTTCAGGTCAAGGGTCAACAAGTCATGTCATCAAAGGTCACATAAAGGTCATGACGCGCACGTACGCGCGCGTCAAAATTTAAAAATGCTCAAAATCACTTAACTATTAAAGGAGAGTACGAATCAGGTCATTTTAAGCATTTCAAAATTTTCCGTCCGTAAGTGTCACCGCGCGCGTTGTGCGCGCTCATAACGCGCGGAAAAGGTCAAATTCAAATTGTTTACATGATTTAGATTCCTCTTACCGTAAATGACAATTTACATTAATTTCAGTCACTCTTGACCTTTCATAAGGCCGTGAGCGCGCGTCAAAGTTCAAAATCTGCGCGTGCTGCTATGGGCAATATAATGCAAATTTGATCAAAAACATCCCATTTTAAAAATCGAAATAGCTCTTCAGATAGTCGATTGACCCCAAATTTTTATATCATGGTTGGAAAAAACATGAGTTGGAGATATGATTTCATGTGTCATTTGACCCTCAATTAACTCATGACGTCATCATAATTGCCTCCCAACTCAAAATATCAATTTACATATTATTACGTCAGCATATTTTTGGAAAATTGATTGTATCTCTGTAAATATTGATTAATTTTCTTCCAAATTTTGATATGTTCTACCTGAGAATATTGTCTACAAATGCAGTCACCACGATATTTCATTTTGACAAGGGCATCATTGCGTATTTTTGCGATTAAAGCAGGCATGTCAATTTTTCACATTTTGCGTGTATTCTCTATGAGACATGACTTTTTCTCAAAACTGGATTCTACATTCTCGTCTTTCGCGAGCAATATCTCCATCGTTTTATCTTTGTTTATGCTGAGCTTTGAGTATGATGTAGCTGAGAGAATAATCTATCACAAGTGTGCCCTATTTTTCGATCAGATGCCGGGATCATGCTCATATTTTACTTATAAAGTAGGATTTGTGAATTCTATTTTCCGTTTACGTGTAATCTTTATGGGAAATGTTTTGGCATACCGGTAACGCACTTGACTTCCGACCTCGAGGTCCCTGGTTCGAGTCCGGGAGTCTCCAACAATTTTTTTTTTTTTTTTTTTTCTTTTTTGACTTTTCAATGATCATAAAATTGAAAACAGACCACCTAATTCGTCCCAATGACGAATTAAATTTCTAGTATTTTAATTGAATTTGTACAAAAACACAATTCAATTAAAATAAATTTGTGACCACTCTTTTGTGTGCACGATTACTCAAAATTGAACCGTCCAATTTCTTTCAAATTTAACACAGTCCTAGGTCATCATCTTAAGACGTGACAGGAACATTTTCAAGTTCATCAAAATATCGTGACGTCATCTAGGCGCCATTTTGTGAAGTGCTCTGAGAATCAACTCATGATCATATCTTCATAACCGTAAATCATTTCTCATTCATATTTATAACAATTATGGTCAATATCCGTCCGGTCAACTTCAGGTCAATTAACGCGCGCGTACGCGTCCGTCCGCGCGTAGGTGCGCGCAAAAATAAAAAATGCTCATAATAACTTTTTGATCAAATTAGAGTACGTTTTAGGCCATTTCAAGCATTTCGAAAATTTCGAAAATTTTCGCAAGCATAAATTTGCGCGCACGTTTGTGTTCGTAATGGTCGTACGCAACCGAGAATTGGCTTTTTTGTCTATCATAGTATTGCCCAATTTATTCCAAACAATTTGATACCATGTTTATCTCTTTATGACCATTAATAACGAAATGAGCGTCCGTTCAAGGTAAAGTCCGTTCGAACCCTCAATTAACTCATGACGTCATCATGATTGCCTCCGTTCAAGGTAAATGTCCGTGCGTGCGAGCTCTTGTAATACATAGCATATATGGGCAAAAACATGCCTATACAAAATCCATTGTAGCTCTTCAGAATGGATATATACTCCAAATTCTTTTTCATATTTGGATAGATTATGAGTCGGAGATATGATTTCATGTCTCATTTGACACTCAATTAACTCATGACGTCATCATAATGGCCTCCGAACTCAAAATTTCAATTTGCATATTATGACGTCAGCATATTTTTGGAAAATTGATTGTATCTCTGTAAATATTGATCAATTTTCATCCAAATTTTGATATGTTCTAGCTGAGACAAATCTCTACAAATAAAGTCACAACGTATTTTTCATTTTGACAATGGCATCATGGCGTATTTTTGTGATTAAAGGAGGCATGTCAATTTTCACATTTTGCGTGTATTCTCTACGGGACATGACTTTTTCTCAAAACTGGATTCTACATTCTTGTCTTTCTCGAGCAATCTCTCCGTCGTTTTACCTTTGTTTACGCTGAGCTTTGAGTATGTTGTAGCTGAGATAATGAGCTACAATTAGTGTGCCCTTTTTTTTCGATCAGATGCCGGTATCTTGCTCATATTTCACTTACAAAGTGGGATTTGAGAATTGTATTTTCCGTTTCCGTGTAATCTCTATGGGAAATATTTTGGTATATCGGTAACGCACTTGACTTCCGACCTCGAGGTCCCTGGATCGAGTCCGGGCGTCTCCAACAATTTTTTTTCATCATTTTTTTACTTTTTGACGTGTCAATGATCATGAAAATTGAAGACAGACCACCTAATTCGTCCCCATGACGAATTAAATTTCTAGTTATTATTATTATTATTATTATTTATTTTTATTTCTCCCCGTTTTTTGTTCATCGGTTAACTCAAGATCGGTTGTGTTAATTTCTTTCAATTTTGACACAGTCATAGGTCATTGTCATGAGACGTGACAGTAACCTTTTCAAGGTCATCAGGTCATCGTGACGTCATCCAGGCGCCATTTTGTTAAATCACGTTATCCATCATATCTTCATGATGCATCAGCAAAGGTCATTCATATTCATATCACATATACTTCAGGTCAAGGGTCAACAAGTCATGTCATCAAAGGTCACATAAAGGTCATGACGCGCACGTACGCGCGCGTCAAAATTTTAAAAAGCTCAAAATCACTTTACTATTAAACGAGAGTACGAATCAGGTCATTTTAAGCATTTCAAAATTTTCCGTCCGAATGTGTCCACGCGCGCGTTGCGCGCGCTCACAGCGCGCGGAAAACGTCAAATTCAAAATGTTTACTTAATTTAGATTCCTCTTAACGTAATTGACCATTTACATTAATTTCAGTCACTCTTGATCTTTAATAAGGCCGTGAGCGTGCGTCAAAGTTCAAAATCCGCGCGTGCTGCTATGGGCAATATAATGCAAATTTGATCAAAAACATGCCATTTTAAAAATCGAAATAGCTCTTCAGATAGTCCATCGACCCCCGATTTTTATATCATGGTTGGAGAAAGCAGGAGTTGGAGATATGATTTCATACCACCCTGACTCGTACAAAGTGAAATAAAGTCATCATACTGGCATCTAAACTCAAACAAATGTATTTAGTTGATGACGTCATTTTTGTCTTTGTTTATTTGAGATTATCTCACTTATCGGTGATCGATCTTCTCCCAGATTTTGATATGTTGGAGCTGAGATAATTTTCTATCAAAAATATTCCATTTATTTTCATTTTGATGACGTCATCATAGTTAAATATTCGATTAAAGGCGACAATGCATAATTTGTCATATTTGCGTGTTATGTCTATGGGAGGTCACTTTTTTCAAAACCTGAATCTGCATGACAATGTGTTTTGACCAGTATCTCGGTTATTATTCAACAGTTTTCTCCCAAATTTTAGTATGTTGTAGCTGAGACTATTTGCTATCTAACTTTTTCCTCATTTTTTAAATCAGATGTCAGGATCATGCTCATGCTCATCATCATCTTCATCATCAATATCATCATCATCATGATCATCATCATCATCGTCATCGTCATCACCATTACTATCAAGATCATCATCATCATCATCATCATCATGATCATCATTGTTTACATGTCTATATAACTTCTCCCTTTCTCAATATAGTAAATATTATAATCTATCATAAGACTTGAAGACAGACCACCTAATTCGTCCCCATGACGAATTAAATGTCTAGTTAGGTGATACGTAACGAAGTCTACGTATCACCTTTTGATTTCGTAAAGATTTTTATTTATTTATTATTTATTTATTTATTAGGTGATACGTAACGAAGTCTACGTATCACCTTTTGATTTCGTCAAGATTTTTATTTATTTATTATTATTATTTATTCTTCCTCGAATTTGTTCGCAGGATATCTCAAGACTGAATGAAGCCATTGTTATGAATCTTTTAATGATGATAGATCTTAGTCTAACTTAGAACTGCGTGACTTTTCAAAGACTCAAAATTATCGTGACGTCATCCAGGCGCCATTTTGTGAAAATCAACTAATGATCATATCTTCATAACGGATAGTAATTTTTCATTCATATTTATCATGATTGAGATCAATATCCATCTAGTCAATTTCAGGTCAAAAAATGCGCGCAAAAATGCGCGTACGCTTTCGTCCATGCGTTTACGCGCGCGAAATTTTTTAAAATGCTCCAAATCATCCCAAATTTTTTTTACATACGTTCCAGGCCAAATAGAGCATTTGATAAAAAAAATTACGCACACGCGCATGCGCGCGCATTTTCGCGCGTACTGGCATTTTGCAACATAGAATCGCCGATTTTTTTCTGTCATCGTATTTGGCACATTTTTTCAAGCATTTTGATAATTTGTTCACCTTTTAATAACGCAATGAGCGTCCGTCAAAGTTGACAGCACGCGCGGATTTGCGTTATCTTTATCCACAATACATGGGCAAAAACATGCCTATACAAAATTCATTTTAACTCTTCAGAATAGATAGGAACTCCCAATATTTTTTCATATGTGGATAGATTATGAAATGGAAATATGATTTCATGTCTCATTTGATCCTCAATTAACTCATGACGTCATCATAATGGCCTCCAAACTCAAAATTTTAATTTGCATATTATGACGTTTGCATATTTTGGGAAAATTGATTGTATCTCTGTAAATATTGATCAATTTTCTTTCAAATTTTGATATGATTTAGCTGAGACAATTTTCTACAGTTTGACAAAGGTATCATGGCATATTTCTGCGATTAAAGGAGGCATGTCAATTTTTCACATTTTGCGTGTATTGTCTATGGGACATGACTATTTCTCAAAACTGCATTCTACATTTCCGTCTTTCGCGAGCAATATCTCCGTTGTTTTAGCTTTGTTTTTGCTGAGCTTCGAGTATGTTGTAACTGAGACAATAAGCTATCTCTAGTGTACACTATACTTTTCGATCATATGCCGGGATCATGCTCACATTTCACTTGCGAAGTGAGATTTGAGCATTCCATTTTCCGTTTACGTGTAATCGCTATGGGAAATGTTTTGGTATATCGGTAACGCACTTGACTTCCAACCTCGAGATCCCTGGTTCGAGTCCGGGTGTCTCCAACAATTTTTTTCGTCACTTTTTTTCCTTCTGACCTTCACTGTACCATCTCCTTTGATTATTAAAACACGTAGAATCGCAAATAATGTCATAAACAACCCTTTCTACTTTATTATTACCCTGTTTTCACTAAATCCATTACTATTTGCGTGTAATCCCTATAAGAGATGACTTTTTCTTAAATCTGGATTCTACATTCCTGTCTTTTGCGATCAATATCGCCGTTAATTCTGCTTGGATTTTGTTGATTTTTGAGTATGTTGTAGCTGAGACTATATGCTATCTAAATCAACCCTCATTTTTTCAATTAGATGTCATGATCGCGCTCATGATCATGATCATTATCATCATGATCATCATTATCGTAATGATGATAATCATTTATCAATTAGATTTTCATTTCTTTGAATAAGATAAAATCGTCAAAAGGTGTTCTTCATGATGTAAATTAGAGTCAAATGTGTAACTGGTTACTGCACAGGGTTAAAGGTCATATATTGTTTCAATCTATCTTCCCTAGATCCATGATGATCAAGGAGACACAATTTAATCTTGACATATGAATAGATCATAATGGGAGAAGCATATAAATGGGAGAAGCATTTTACAAAATAATATATCGTGTATTGCATTATTTGTTATGTAAACCATTATCATACGTATCACCTAATTCGTCTAAGTGACGATTTAAAGTCTAGTTAGGTGATACGTACGTAGACGTATCACCTTTTGATTTCGTCAAGATTTTTCTTTATTATTTATTATTTATTATCAGGTGGGCTGTATAACGTACAGACCACCTTATAATTTCGTTAGAATTGCCTTTATTTATTTATTATTTATATATTTTTCTTATTTCCAACCACTTTTTTGTTGGCAAGATAAGTTGGAAATGGCTCAATCAAATAATTTGAAATTTGGCACACATATGTATAGGCATATGTACAAAGCACAATAACGTTTTCAACATTGACCTTCACTGATGACGTCATCTAGGCGCCATTTTGTAAAATTTTACGAAAATCAACTCCTGATCATATCTTCATAACCAAAAGGTATTTCTGATTCATATTTATCATGATCAGGGTCAATATCCGTCCGGTCAATTTCAGGTCAAATAACGCGCGCGTGCGCGTACGTCCGCGCGTCAATGCGCGCGCAAAATTTTGAAATGCTCAAAATCGTCTCAAAATCATTTTGCATACGTTTTAGGCCATTCTAAGCATTTTTTTAAAAATCGCGCACACGCGCATGCGCGCGCGTTTTCGCGCGTAAAACTATTAGACACCATAGAATCGCCATTTTTTTCTTTCATAATATTCCACATATTCTTACAAACAAATTGATACCATGTTTGTCTCTTTATGACTATAAATAATTGAATAATCGACCGTTTAACATAAATTTCAATGCGCGCGAGCTCTTGTAATACATAGCATATATGGGCAAAAACATGCCTATGCAAAATCCATTATAGCTCTTTAGGATGCAAGGTGACCCCAATTTTTTTTTCATATTTTGAGCGAGTATGAATCAGAGATATGATTTCATGTCTCATTTGACCCTCAATTAACTCATGACGTCATCATAATGGCCTCCGAACTCAAAATTTCAATTTGCCTATTATGACGTCAGCATTTTTTTGGAAAATTGATTGTATCTTTCTAAAAATTGATTAATTTTCTTTAAAATTTTGATATGTTCTAGCTGAGACAATTCTCTACAAATCCAGTTGTCACAATTTTTCATTTTGACAAAGGCATCATGGCGTATTTTTGCGATTAAAGGAGGCAAGCTAATTTTTTCACATTTTGCGTGTATTCTCTATGGGACATGACTTTTTCTCAAAACTTGATTCTACATTCCCGTCTTTCGCGAGCAATATCTACGTCGTTTTAGCTTCATTTACGCTGAACTCCGAATATGTTGTAGCTGAGACAAAAAGCTATTTCAAATGTACCCTTTATTTTGTCTCAATTTTTTGTTGGATCAGCCCACCTATACTTGTTCCAAACAAGTATTACAAATCTAGTTTATCAGGTGGGCTGTATAACGTACAGACCACCTTATAATTTCGTTAGAATTGCCTTTATTTATTTATTTATTTATTTATTATTATCAGGTGGGCTGTATAACGTACAGACCACCTTATAATTTCGTTAGAATTGCCTTTATTTATTTATTTATTATTTATTTTTCTTTTTTTTAACCACTTTTTTGTTGGCAGGATAACTTGAAAATGGCTCAATCAAAAGCCTTGAAATTTAGCACACATATGTATAGGCATATGTACAAAGCACAATAACGTTTTCAACATTAAACATTACTGATGACGTCATCTAGGCGCCATTTTGTAAAATTTTACGAAAATCAACTTATGATCATATCTTCATAACCAAAAGTTATTTCTCATTCATATTTATCATGATCAAGGTCAATATCCGTCCGGTCAATTTCAGGTCAAAGAACGCGCGCGTGCGCGTACGTCCGCGCGTCAATGCGCGCGCAAAATTTTAAAATGCTCAAAATCGTCTCAAAATCATTTTGCATACGTTTGAGGCCATTTTAAGCATTTTATAAAAAATCGCGCACACGCACATGCGCGCGCGTTTTCGCGCGTAAAACTATTACACAACATAGAATCGCCATTTTTTTTCTTCATAATATTCTACATATTTTTACAAACAAATAGATGCCATGGTTGTTTCTTTATGACTATTAAAAACGGAATGATCGACCGTTAAACAAAATTTCCGTGCGCGCGAGCTCTTGTAATACATAGCATATATGGGCAAAAACATGCCTATACAAAATACATTGTAGCTCTTTAGAATGCAAGGTGACGCCAATTTTTTTCATATTTTAATAGAGTATGATTCGGAGATATTTGTTCATGTCTCATTTGATCCTCAATTAACTCATGACGTCATCATAATGGCCTCCGAACTCAAAATTCCAATTTGCATATTATGACGTCAGCATATTTATAGAAAATTGATTGTATCTCTGTAAATATTGATCGATTTTCTTCCAAATTTTGATACGTTCTAGCTGAGACAATTTTCTACAGATGCAGTTCTAATTATTCTTTATTTTGACAAAGGCATCATGGCGTATTTTTGCGATTAAAGGAGGCATGTCAATTTTTCACATTTAGCGTGTATTCTCTATGGGACATGACTTTTTTTCAAAACTTGATTCTACATTCCCGTCTTTCGCGAGCAATATCTACGTCGTTTTAGCTTCATTTACGCTGAACTCCGAATATGTTGTAGCTGAGACAAAAAGCTATTTCAAATGTACCCTTTATTTTGTCTCAATTTTTTGTTGGATCAGCCCACCTATACTTGTTCCAAACAAGTATTACAAATCTAGTTTATTTTTCTTATTTCTAACCACTTTTTTGTTGGCAGGATAACTTGAAAATGGCTCAATCAAAAGCCTTGAAATTTAGCACACATATGTATAGGCATATGTACAAAGCACAATAACGTTTTTAACATTGACCTTCACTGATGACGTCATCTAGGCGCCATTTTGTAAAATTTTACGAAAATCAACTCATGATCATATCTTCATAACCAAAAGTTATTTCTCATTCATATTTATCATGATCAAGGTCAATATCCGTCCGGTCAATTTCAGGTCAAAGAACGCGCGCGTGCGCGTACGTCCGCGCGTCGATGCGCGCGCAAAATTTTAAAATGCTCAAAATCGTCTCAAAATCATTTTGCATACGTTTGAGGTCATTTTAAGCATTTTATAAAAAATCGCGCACACGCACATGCGCGCGCGTTTTCGCGCGTAAAACTATTACACAACATAGAATCGCCATTTTTTTTTCTTCATAATATTCTACATATTTTTACAAACAAATAGATGCCATGGTTGTTTCTTTATGACTATTAAAAACGGAATGATCGACCATTAAACAAAATTTCCGTGCGCGCGAGCTCTTGTAATACATAGCATATATGGGCAAAAACATGCCTATACAAAATCCATTGTAGCTCTTTAGAATGCAAGGTGACGCCAATTTTTTTCATATTTTAATAGAGTATGATTCGGAGATATTTGTTCATGTCTCATTTGATCCTCAATTAACTCATGACGTCATCATAATGGCCTCCGAACTCAAAATTCCAATTTGCATATTATGACGTCAGCATATTTATAGAAAATTGATTGTATCTCTGTAAATATTGATCGATTTTCTTCCAAATTTTGATACCTTCTAGCTGAGACAATTTTCTACAGATGCAGTTGCAATTATTCTTTATTTTGACAAAGGCATCATGGCGTATTTTTGCGATTAAAGGAGGCATGTCAAGTTTTTACATTTAGCGTGTATTCTCTATGGGACATGACTTTTTCTCAAAACTCGATTCTACATTCCCGTCTTTTGCGAGCAATATCTACGTCGTTTTAGCTTCGTTTACGCTGTACTTCGAGTTTGTTGTAGCTGAGACAATTAGCTATCTCAAATAAGCCATTCATTTTGTCTTAAGTTTTAGTTGGACCAGCCCACCTATACTTGTTCCAAACAAGTATTACAAATCTAGTTTTTATTATTATTCTTCCTCGAATTTGTTCGCAAGATATCTCAAGAATGAATAAAGCTATTATCATGAAACTTGTAATGATGATAGATATTAGTCTAACTTAGAACTGCGTGACTTTTCAAAGACTCAAAATCATCGTGACGTCATCCAGGCGCCATTTTGTGAAAATCAACTTATGATCATATCTTCATAACAGAAAGCCATTTCTCATTCATATTTGTCATGATGAAGGTCAATATTTGTCGGGTCAATTTCAGATCAATAAATGCGCGCAAAAATGCGCGTACGCGTAGGTGCGCGCGTTAATGCGCGCGTATAATTTAAAATTGCTCAAAATCGTCTTAAATTTTTTTTGCATACGTTTCAGGCCATTATAAGCATTTCATAAAAAATCGCGCAAAACACGCATTTTTGGACGTTTTCGTTCGTCACGGCCGAACGAAAAATAATTCCTCCGCAAAAACTTTTGACAGGATATTCCTCATAATTTTCCGAACAATTTGATACCAAGTTTATCTCTTTATCACTATTAATAACGGAACGAGCGTCCGTTCAAGATAACCGTCCGCACGCGCGATTTTTGTATTACATAGCGTTTATGGGCAAAAACATGCCCATAAAAAGTCCATTGATATGAATAAGGACTGCCAATTTTTTTTCCATATTTAGATAGAGTATGAGTCGAAGGTATGATTGCATATCTCATTTGGCCATTAAGTACATCTTGACGTCATCATAATGGCTTTGGAAGTCAAAAATACAAAAATGCATATTATGACGTCATTATGTTTATGGAAAATTTAGTGTATTTCTCTTAATATTCATCGATTCTCTTCTAGATTTTAATATGTTGTAGTCGAGGCAATCGCCTTTGAGATCGGTTTACACCAATTTTCATTTAAATGATGTCATCCTAGTACAAAATTCAATTTAAGGCCACATGTCAGAATTTTCGTCATTTGCGTGTTATGTCTATGGAGGGTGAATTTTGTCCACACTATGAATCTACATCACATCCATCTTTCAGCACTATCTCGCTCATTTGTGCTCTGTTTTCTCCCAAATTTGGGTATGTTATAGCTGAGACCATGGGCTATAAAAACGGTGCTTTTTAGTTTTTTGATCAGATGATGAGATCATATCACAATTTTCAGTTGAATGTTAAAATGATGAATATGTCACGTATGTCCTATTTGTGAAACTTAAACGTTAGCAGTGTCCTCGTATTGAAATTATGTAAGGAAACCCTTTTACTTTCTAGACTTTACTCTCAGACACTATTGAGTGACTGACTGACATCTTTTTTTCTCTGGTAATAAAATACATAAAATGAGCGTTATAGAGAACATGAGCATTCGGCTACATTAATAACCCACTCTGTTCTCATTGTTCATTTCCTATTCAAGACTTGAATAATGACGAACTTCATTCAATATTTGGTAGTAATACTCCAAATACTTATACTGATATCAATGGTTTAAACTTTTTATCCGAAAAAGAATATGAGTTTCATTTCAGTAGGTTTCTGAACTGTAAATATTATATTGATGAGGATTTTACGACTGAATTCAGTAACATTAACTATCATTTTAGTATTTTACATTTTAATTCGCGTAGTTTTAACATACATTGTAATGCTTTATCCAATTTCATCTGTACTTATGTATAGAAACTTGGGTTAATGATAGTACGCCACTATTATTCAATGTATCTGGTCATTCATTTATACAATTTAATCGCCAAGTACAAAAGAGTGGAGGTGTTGGTCTATTGGTCGCTGACAATTTTGAATATGAAATACGCAATGATATATTTATATTATACCCATCATACAACTATGAATCACTGTTTATTGAAAGCAATTTTTTCCGAGACATAATAATATTATTGTAGGTGTCATATATAGGAAACCCCAATCAAATGTCAATGATTTCATCCCTGTCTTTGAAAATGTTTTACAAAAAACACATACTGAACATAAACAGGTTTATATAATGGGAGATTTTAACATTGATCCCGTGAAATTTACTGGCAATGCTGTATGTAATTTCTTGAGCAAAATACATTCAAATCTTTGTATTCCTTTAATTGACAAGCCTTCAAGAAAGACTGACGGATCAATATCCCTCTAATCCACATTTCTTATACAGTGACAGTATATATCCATCCGATATTTAAAGATTTTATTTTCAAGCAACTAGTGAATCTCACGTCGACAACTCAAAATGATCGCTAATGTATTCTCACACTTTTCATTTACGCCGGGACATCGTGACGTCATACACTATTCATTTTTAATTATTCAGGCATAAGCTCTTATTTATCAATTACATTTTCATTTCTATGAATAAGATAAAAATCGTCAAAATGCGTTCTTCGTGATGTAAACTAGAGTCAATAGTGTAACTGGTTACTGCACAGAGTCAATGGTCATATATTGTCTCAATCTATCTTCCCTAGATCCATAATGATCAAGGGATCGACACAATTTAAACTTGACATATGGATAGATCATTATGGGAGGAGCATTTTATAAAATAATATGATATCGTGTAATGCATTCTTTGTTATGTAAACCAATATCATACGTATCACCTAATTCGTCTAAGTGACGAATTAAAGTCTAGTTAGGTGATACGTAACGAAGTCTACGTATCACCTTTTGATTTCGTCAAGATTTTTCTTTATTATTTATTTTTATTATTCTTCCTCGAATTTGTTCGCAAGATATCTCAAGAATGAATAAAGCCATTATCATGAAACTTGCCATGATGATAGATCTTAGTCTAACTTAGAACTGCATGACTTTTCAATGACTCAAGGTCATCGTGACGTCATCCAGGCGCCATTTTGTGAAAATCAACTAATGATCATATCTTCATAACGGAAAAGTATTTCTCATTCATAATTATCACAATTAAGATAAATATCCGTCCGGTCAAGTTGAAGTCAATGAAAGTGCGCAAATGCGCGCGTGCGCGTTCGTCCGCGCGTTTAAGCGCGCGAAAAAATTTAAAATGCTCCAAATCATCCCAAATTTTTTTTGCATACGTTTCAGGCCATATGGAGCATTTGATAAAAAAATTACGCGCACGCGCATGCGCGCGCGTTTTCGCGCGTACTGGCATTTTGCAACATAGAATCGCCGATTTTTTTCTGTCATCATATTCGGTACATTTTTCCAAGCATTTTGATAATTTGTTCACCTTTTATTAACGCAATGAGCGTCCGTCAAAGTTGACAGCACGCGCGGATTATCTTTATCCACAATACATGGGCAAAAACATGCCTATATAAAATTCATTGTAACTCTTTAGAATAGATAGAAACTCCTAATATTTTTTCATATTTGGATAGATTATGAGTCGGAGATATGATTTCATGTCTCATTTTATCCTCAATTAACTCATGACGTCATCATAATGGCCTCCAAACTCAAAATTTCAATTTGCATATTATGACGTCAGCATATTTTTGGAAAATTCATTGTATCTCTGTAAATATGGATCAATTTTCTTTTTAATTTTGATATGTTCTAGCTGAGACAATTTTCTACAAATGTAGTATTCACAATTTTTATTTTTGACAAAAGTATCATGGTGTATTTTTGCGATTAAAGGAGGCATGTCAATTTTTCGCATTTTGCGTGTATTCTCTAAGGGACATGACTTTTTCTCAAAACTGGATTCTACACTCCTGTCTTTCGCGAGCAAAATCTCCGTTGTTTTAGCTTTGTTTTCGCTGAGCTTTTGATATGTTGTAGCTGAGACAATGAGCTATCAAAAGTGTGCCCTTTATTTTTCGATTAGATGCCGGGATCATGCTCATATTTCACTTGCAAAGTAGGATTTCTGAATTCCATTTCCCGTTTACGTGTAATCGCTATGGGAGATGTTTTGGTATATCGGTAACGCACTTGACTTCCAACCTCGAGATCCCTGGTTCGAGTCCGGGTGTCTCCAACACTTTTTTTTTCTCCACTTTTTTTTTCCTTTTGACCTTTCACTGTACCATCTCCTTTGATTGTTTAAACACGTAGAATCGCAAATAATGTAATAAACAACCCTATTTACTTTAGTGTTACCCTATTTTCACTTAATCCATTACTTTTTGCGTGTAATTCCTATGGGAGATGACTTTTTTTCTAAAATCTGGAGTCTTCATTCCTGTCTTTTGCGAGCAATATCTCCGTTATTTCGGCTTGGATTTTGTTGATTTTTGAGTATGTTGTAGCTGAGACTATATGCTATCTAAATCAACCCTCATTTTTTCAATAACATGTCATGATCGCGCTCATGATCATGATCATGATCATCATGATCATCATTATCATAATGATGATAATCATTTATCAATTACATTTTCATTTCTTTGAATAAGATAAAAATCGTCAAAAGGTGTTCTTCATGATGTAAATTAGAGTCAAATGTGTAACTGGTTACTGCACAGGGTCTAAGGTCATATATTGTTTCAGTCTATCTTCCCTAGATCCATGATGATCAAGGAGACACAATTTAATCTTGACATATGAAAAGATCATAATGGGAGAAGCATATGAATGGGAGAAGCATTTTACAAAATAATATATCGTGTAATGCATTATTCGTTATGTAGACCATTATCATACGTATCACCTAATTCGTCTAAGTGACGAATTAAAGTCTAGTATTTATTTTGTGTCTGTATAGAAGAAATAATTATTATTCTTTCTCAATTTTGTTCGCAGGATATCTCAAGAATGGCTGAAGCCATTATCATGAAACTTGCCATGATGATAGATCTTAGTCTAACTTAGAACTGCGTGACTTTTCATAGAGTCAACATCATCGTGACGTCATCTAGCCGCCATTTTATGAAAATCAACTTATGATCATATCTTCATAACGGAAACTTATTTCTCATTCATAATTATCATGATTAAGATCAATATCGGGTCAATAAACGTGCGCAATTGCGCGCGTACGCGTTCGTCCGCGCGTTTACGTGCGCGCAAAAATTTAAAATGCTCCAAATCATCCCAAATATTTTTTGCATACTTTTCAGGCCATTTGGAGCATTTGATAAAAAATCATGCATACGCGCGTACTAGCATTTTGCAACGTAGAATCGCCAAATTTTCTGTTTTCATATTTGGCACATTTTTCAAAGCATTTTGATAACTTGTTCACCTTTTAATAACGCAACGAGCGTCCGATAAAGTTGACAGCGCGCGCGGGCCTGCGTTATCTTTACCCACAATACATGGGCAAAAACATGCCTATACAAAATTCATTGTAACTCTTCAGAATAGATAGAAACTCCCTATATTCTTTTATATTTGGATCGATTATGAGTTGGAGATATGATTTCATGTCTCATTTGACCCTTAATTAACTCATGACGTCATCATTATGGCCTCCAAACTCAAAATTTTAATTTGCATATTATGACGTCAGCACATTTTTGGAAAATTGATTGTATCTCTGTAGATATTAATTGTTTTTCTTCCACATTTTAATATGTTCTAGCTGAGACAATTTTCTACAAACGCAGTTGTCACAATTGTTCATTTAGACAAAGGCATCATGGCGTATTTTTTCGATTAAAGGAGGCATGTAAATTTCTCACATTTTGCGTGTATTCTCTATGGGACATGACTTTTTCTCAAAACTGGATTCTACATTCCTGTCTTTCGTGAGTAATATCTCCGTTGTTTAACGGGCATGTTGTAGCTGAGACAATCAGTTATCACTAATGTGTCTTTTATTTTTCAATCAGATGCCGGGATCATGCTCATATTTCACTTGCAAAGTAGGATTTGAGAATTCCATTTCCCGTTTACGTGTAATCGCCATGGGAAATGTTTTGATATAATGCACTTGACTTCCAAGCTCGAGATCCATGGTTCGAGTCCGGGTGTCTCCAACACTTTGTTTCTTCATTTTCGTTTTCTTTTTGACCTTTCACTGTACCATCTCCTTTGATTATTGAAACATGTAGATTCGCAAATAATGTAATGAACAACCGTATTTACCTTATTATTACCCCTTTTTTCACATAATCCATTACTTTTTGCGTGTTATCCCTATGGGAGATGACCTTTTTTCAAATCTGGATTCTACATTCCTGTATTTTGCGAGCAATATCGCCATTATTTCTGCTTGGATTTAGTTGATTTTTGAGTATGTTGTAGCTAAGACTATATGCTATCTAAATCATTCCTCATTTTTTCAATTAGGTATCAGGATCACGCTCATGATCATGATCATTATCATAATGATGATAATCATTTATCAATTACATTTTCATTTCTTTGAATAAGATAAAATTGTAAAAATTTTATCATGATGTAAATTAGAGTCAAAGGTGTAACTGGTTACTGTACAGAGTCAACGGTCATATATTGTTTCAATCTATCTTCCCGAGATCCATGATGATCAAGGGGACACAATTTAAACTTGACACATAGATAGATCATAATGGGAGAAGCACATGAAATTATATATCGTGTAATACATTATTCGTTATGTAAACCATCATCATACGTATCACCTAATTTGTCTAAGTGACTAATTAAAGTCTAGTTAGGTGATACGTACGTAGACGTATCACCTTTTGATTTCGTCAAGATTTTTATTATTATTTATTTATTTATTTATTTATTATTATTCTTCCTCGAATTTGTTCGCAGGATATCTCAAGACTGAATAAAGCCATTATCATGAAACTTGCCATGATGATAGATCTTAGTCTAACTTAGAACTGCGTGACTTTTTAGAGAGTCAAATTGATCGTGACGTCATCCATGCGCCATTTTGTGAAAATCAACTTATGATCATATCTTCGTAACGGAAAGTTATTTCCTATTCATAATTATCATGATTAAGATCAATATCCGTCCGGTCAAGTTGAGGTCAATAAAAGTGCGCAAATGCGCGCGTGCGCGTTCGTCCGCGCGTTTACGCGCGCGCAAAAATTTAAAATGCTCCGAATCATCCCAAATTTTTTTTGCATACGTTTCAGGCCATTTAAAGCATTTCGCAAAAAAATCGCGCACACGCGCATGCGTGCGCGTTTCCGCGCGTACTGGCATTTTGCAACGTAGAATCGCCGAATTTTCTCTGTCATCATATGTGGCACATTTTTCCAAGCATTTTGATAATTTGTTCACCTTTTAATAACGCAATGAGCGTCCGTCAAAGTTGACAGCGCTCGCGGATCTGCGTTATCTTTATCCACAATACATGGGCAAAAACATGCCTATATAAATTTCATTTTAACTCTTTAGAATAGATAGAAACTCCTAATATTTTTCATATTTGGATAGATTATGAAATGGAGATATGATTTCATGTCTCATTTTATCCTCGATTAACTCATGACGTTATCATAATGGCCTCCAAACTCAAAATTTCAATTTGCATATTATGACGTCAGCATATTTTTGGAAAAGTGATTGTATCTCTGTAAATATGGATCAATTTTCTTTTTAATTTTGATATGTTCTAGCTGAGACAATTTTCTACAAATGTAGTATTCACAATTTTTATTTTTGACAAAAGTATCATGGTGTATTTTTGCGATTAAAGGAGGCATGTCAATTTTTCGCATTTTGGGTGTATTCTCTATGGGACATGACTTTTTCTCAAAACTGGATTCTACACTCCTGTCTTTCGTGAGCAAGATCTCCGTTGTTTTAGCTTTGTTTTCACTGAGCTTTGGATATGTTGTAGCTGAGACAATGAGCTATCAAAAGTGTGTCTTTTATTTTTCGATTAGATGCCGGGATCATGCTCATATTTCACTTGCAAAGTAGGATTTCTGAATTCCATTTCCCGTTTACGTGTAATCGCTATGGGAGATGTTTTGGTATATCGGTAACGCACTTGACTTCCAACCTCGAGATCCCTGGTTCGAGTCCGGGTGTCTCCAACACTTTTTTTTCCCACTTTTTTTCCTTTTGACCTTCACTGTACCATCTCCTTTGGTTATTTAAACACGTAGATTCGCAAATAATGTCATAAATAACCCTTTTTACTTTATTATTACCCTATTATCACTTAATCCATTACTTTTTGCGTGTAATCCCTATGGGAGATGACTTTTTCTAAAATCTGGAGTCTACATTCCTGTCTTTTGCGAGCAATATCGCCGTTATTTCGGCTTGGATTTTGTTGATTTTTGAGTATGTTGTAGCTGAGACTATATGCTATCTAAATCAACCCTCATTTTTTCAATAAGATGTCATGATCGCGCTCATGATCATGATCATGATCATCATGATCATCATTATCATAATGATGATAATCATTTATCAATTACATTTTCATTTCTTTGAATAAGATAAAAATCGTCAAAAGGTGTTCTTCATGATGTGAATTGGAGTCAAATGTGTAACTGGTTACTGCTCAGGGTCAAAGGTCATATATTGTTTCAATCTATCTTCCCTAGATCCATGATGATCAAGGAGACACAATTTAATCTTGACATATGAATAGATCATAATGGGAGAAGCATATGAATGGGAGAAGCATTTTACAAAATAATATATCGTGTAATGCATTATTCGTTATGTAGACCATTATCATACGTATCACCTAATTCGTCTAAGTGACGAATTAAAGTCTAGTATTTATTTTGTGTCTGTATAGAAGAAATTATTATTATTATTCCTCAATTTTGTTTGCAGGATATCTCAAGAATGGCTAAAGCCATTATCATGAAACCTGCCATGATGAT
This sequence comes from Strongylocentrotus purpuratus, assembly GCF_000002235.5. NCBI lineage: Eukaryota > Metazoa > Echinodermata > Echinoidea > Camarodonta > Strongylocentrotidae > Strongylocentrotus > Strongylocentrotus purpuratus. Next base: position 12,638,328 of record NW_022145613.1, on the reverse strand, counting down.
AGATCTTAGCCTAACTTAGAACTGCGTGACTTTTCAAAAACTCAAAGTCATTGTGACGTCATCCAGGCGCCATTTTGTGAAAATCAACTTATGATCATATCTTCATAACGGAAAAGTATTTCTCATTCATAATTATCACGATTAAGATCAATATCCGTCCGGTCAATTTCAGGTCAATAAACGTGCGCAAATGCGCGCGTGCGCGTTCGTTCGCGCGTTTACGCGGGCGCAAAAAATTAAAATGCTCTAAATCATCCCAACATTTTTTGGCATACGTTTTAGGCCATATGGAGCATTTGACAAAAAATTATGCTCACGCGCATGCGCGCGCGTTTTTTGCGCGTACTAGCATTTTGCAACATAAAATCGCCGAATTTTGTCTATCATCATATTTGGCACATTTTTCCAAGCATTTTGATAACTTGTTAACCTTTTAATAACGCAATGAGCGTCCGTCAAAGTTGACAGCGCGCGCGGACCTGCGTTATCTTTATCCACAATACATGAGCAAAAACATGCCTATACAAAATTCTTTGTAACTCTTCAGAATAGACAGGAACTCCCAATATTTTTTCATATTTAGATAGATTATGAGTCTAAGATATGATTTTATGTCTCATTTGACCCTCAATTAACTCATGACGTCATCATAATTGCCTCCAAACTCAAAATTTCAATTTGCATATTATGACGTCAGCATATTCATGGAAAATTTAGTGTATTTCTCGTTATATTTATTGATTTTCTTCCAAATTTGGCTATGTTCTAGCTGTGACAATTTTCTACAAACATAGTTATCACGATTTTCCATTTTGACAAAGGCATCATGGCGTATTTTTGCGATTAAAGGAGGCATGTCTATTTTTCACATTTTGCGTGTATTCTCTATGGGACATGACTTTTTCTCAAAACTGGATTCTACACTCCTGTCTTTCGCGAGCAAAATCTCCGTTGTTTTAGCTTAGTTTTCGCTGAGCTTCGAATATGTTGTAGCTGAGACCATAAGCTATCACAAATTTGCTTTTTATTTTTCGATTAGATACCGGGATCATGCTCATATTTCACTTGCAAAGTAGGATGTGAGAATTCCATTTCCCGTTTACGTGTAATCGCTATGGGAGATGTTTTGGTGTATCGGTAACGCACTTGACTTCCAACCTCGAGATCCCTGGTTCGAGTCCGGGTGCCTCCAACAATTTTTTGCTTCACTTTTTTTTCCTTTTGACTTTCACTGTACCATCTCCTTTGATTATTTAAACACGTAGATTCGCAAATAATGTCATAAATAACCCTTTTTACTTTATTATTACCCTATTTTCACTTAATCCATTACTTTTTGCGTGTAATCCCTATGGGAGATGACTTTTTCTAAAATCTGGAGTCTACATTCCTGTCTTTTGCGAGCAATATCGCCGTTATTTCTGCTTGGATTTTGTTGATTTTTGAGTATGTTGTAGCTGAGACTATATGCTATCTAAATCAACCCTCATTTTTTCAATAAGATGTCATGATCGCGCTCATGATCATGATGATCATGATCATCATTATCATAATGATGATAATCATTTATCAATTACATTTTCATTTCTTTGAATGAGATAAAAATCGTCAAAAGGTGTTCTTCATGATGTAAATTAGAGTCAAATGTGTAACTGGTTACTGCACAGGGTCAAAGGTCATATATTGTTTTAATCTATCTTCCCTAGATCCATGATGATCAAGGAGACACAATTTAATCTTGACATATGAAAAGATCATAATGGGAGAAGCATATGAATGGGAGAAGCATTTTACAAAATAATATATCGTGTAATGCATTATTCGTTATGTAGACCATTATCATACGTATCACCTAATTCGTCTAAGTGACGAATTAAAGTCTAGTTTATTATTTATTATTCTTCCTCGAATTTGTTCGCAGGATATCTCAAGACTGAATGAAGCCATTGTTATGAATCTTTCAATGATGATAGATCTTAGTCTAACTTAGAACTGCGTGACTTTTCAAAGACTCAAAATCATCGTGACGTCATCCAGGCGCCATTTTGTAAAAATCAACTTATGATCATATCTTCATAACGGAAAGTAATTTTATATTCATATTTATCAAGATTAAGATCAATATCCGTCGGGTTAATTTGAGTTCAATAAATGCGCACAAAAATGCGCGTACGCGTAGGCGCGCGCGTTAATGCGCGCGTAAAATTTTAAATTGCTCAAAATCGTCTTAAATTTTTTTTGCATACGTTTCAGGCCATTATAAGCATTTCATAAAAAAATCACGCAAAACACGCATTTTTGCACGTTTTCGTTCGTCACGGCCGAACGAAAAATAATTTCTCCGCAAAAGCTTTTGACCGAATATTCCTCATATTTTTCCGGAAAATTTGATACCATGTTTAGCTCTTTATCACTATTAAAAACGGAATGAGCGTCCGTTCAAGATAACCGTCCGTACGCGCGATTTTTGTAATACATTGCATATATGGGCAAAAACATGCCTATAAAAAGTCCATTGGGATGAATAGGGATTGCCAATTTTTTTGTTCATATTTAGATAGAGTATGAGTCGGAGGTATGATTTCATATCTCATTTGGCCATTAAGTACATGTTAACGGCATCATAATGGCCTTGGAAGTCAAAAATACAAAATTGCATATTATGACGTCATTGTATTTGTGGAAAATGTAGTGTATTTCTCTCAATATTCATCGATTCTCTTTGAAATGTCGATATGTTGTAGATAAGGCAATTCTCTACAAGATCACTTTTCACTAAATTTCATTTTAATGAGGTCATCATAGTACAAAATTCAATTAAAGGCCACATGTCAGAATTTTCGTCATTTGCGTGTTATGTCTATGGAAGGTGAATTTCGTTCACATCGTGAATCTACATGGCATTCATCTATGAGCACTATCTATCTTATGTGTGCTCTGTTTTCTCCCAAATGTGGGTATGTTATAGCTGAGACCATGGGCTATAAAAACGGTGCTTTTAGTTTTTTGATCAGATGATGAGATCATATCACAATTTTCAGTTGAATGTTGAAATGATGAATATGTCACGTATGTCCTATTTGTGAAACTTAAACGTTAGCAGTGTCCTCGTATTGGAATTATGTAAGGAAACCATTTTACTTTCTAGACTTTACTCTCAGACACTATTGAGTGACTGACTGACATCTTTTTTTCTCTGGTAATAAAATACATAAAATGAGCGTTATAGAGAACATGAGCATTCGGCTACATTAATAACCCACTCTGTTCTCATTGTTCATTTCCTATTCAAGACTTGAATAATGACGAACTTCATTCAATATTTGGTAGTAATACTACAGATACTTATACTGATATCAATGATTTAAACTATTTATCCGAAAAAGAATATGAGTTTCATTTCAGTAGGTTTCTGAACTGTAAATATTATATTGATGAGGATTTTACGACTGAATTCAGTAACATTAACTATCATTTTTTAGTATTTTACATTTTAATTCGCGTAGTTTAAACATACATTGTAATACTTTATCCAATTTCATCTGTACTTATGTATAGAAACTTGGGTTAATGATAGTACGCCACTATTATTCAATGTATCCGGTCATTCATTTATACAATTTAATCGCCAAGTACAAAAGAGTGGAGGTGTTGGTCTATTGGTCGCTGACAATTTTGAATATGAAATACGCAATGATATATGTATATTATACCCATCATACAACTATGAATCACTGTTTATTGAAAGCAATTTCCCTGTCGTTGAAAATGTTTTACAAAAAACACATACTGAACATAAACAGGTTTATATAATGGGAGATTTTAACATTGATCCCGTGAAATTTACTGGCAATGCTGTATGTAATTTCTTGAGCGAAATACATTCAAATCTTTGTATTCCTTTAATTGACAAGCCTTCAAGAAAGACTGACGGATCAATATCCCTCTAATCCACATTCTTTATACAGTGACAGTATATATCCATCCGATATTTAAAGATTTTATTTTCAAGCAACTAGTGAATCTCACGTCGACAACTCAAAATGATCGCTAATGTATTCTCACACTTTTCATTTACGCCGGGACATCGTGACGTCATACACTATACATTTTTAATTATTCAGGCATAAGCTCTTATTTATCAATTATATTTTCATTTCTTTGAATAAGATAAAAATCGTCAAAATGCGTTCTTCATGATGTAAATTAGAGTCAAAGGTGTAACTGGTTACTGCACAGAGTCAATGGTCATATATTGTCTCAATCTATCTTCCCTATATCCATAATGATCAAGGGATCGACACAATTTAAACTTGACATATGGATAGATCATTATGGGAAGAGCATTTTATAAAATAATATGATATCGTGTAATGCATTCTTTGTTATGTAAACCAATATCATACGTATCACCTAATTCGTCTAAGTGACGAATTAAAGTCTAGTTAGGTGATACGTACGTAGACGTATCACCTTTTGATTTCGTCAAGATTTTTATTATTTATTTATTTATTATTATTCTTCCTCGAATTTGTTCGCAGGATATCTCAAGACTGAATAAAGCCATTATCATGAAACTTGCCATGATGATAGATCTTAGTCTAACTTAGAACTGCGTGACTTTTTAGAGAGTCAAAATTATCGTGACGTCATCCAGGCGCCATTTTGTGAAAATCAACTAATGATCATATCTTCATAACGGAAAAGTATTTCTCATTCATAATTATCACGATTAAGATAAACATCCGTCCGGTCAAGTTGAGGTCAATAAAAGTGCGCAAATGCGCGCGTGCGCGTTCGTCCGCGCGTTTACGCGCGCGCAAAAATTAAAAATGCTCCAAATCATCCCAAATTTTTTTGCATACGTTTCAGGCCATATGGAGCATTTGATAAAAAAATTACGCACACGCGCATGCGCGCGCGTTTTCGCGCGTACTGGCATTTTGCAACATAGAATCGCCGATTTTTTTCTGTCATCATATTCGGTACATTTTTCCAAGCATTTTGATAATTTGTTCACCTTTTATTAACGCAATGAGCGTCCGTCAAAGTTGACAGCACGCGCGGATTTGCGTTATCTTTATCTACAATACATGGGCAAAAACATGCCTATATAAAATTCATTGTAACTCTTTACAATAGATAGAAACTCCTAATATTTTGTCATATTTGGATAGATTATGAGTCGGAGATATGATTTCATGTCTCATTTGATCCTCAATTAACTCATGACGTCATCATAATGGCCTCCAAACTCAAAATTTTAATTTGCATATTATGACGTCAGCATATGTTTGGAAAATTGATTGTATCTCTGTAAATATTGATCAATTTTCTTTTTAATTTTGATATGTTCTAGCTGCGACAATTTTTACAAATGTAGTATTCACAATTTTTATTTTTGACAAAAGTATCATGGTGTATTTTTGCGATTAAAGGAGGCATGTCAATTTTTCGCATTTTGCGTGTATTCTCTATGGGACATGACTTTTTCTCAAAACTGGATTCTACACTCCTGTCTTTTGCGAGCAAAATCTCCGTTGTTTTAGCTTTGTTTTCGCTGAGCTTTGGATATGTTGTAGCTGAGACAATGAGCTATCAAAAGTGTTCTCTTTATTTTTCGATTAGATGCCGGAATCATGCTCATATTTCACTTGCAAAGTAGGATTTCTGAATTCCATTTCCCGTTTACGTGTAATCGCTATGGGAGATGTTTTGGTATATCGGTAACGCACTTGACTTCCAACCTCGAGATCCCTGGTTCGAGTCCGGGTGTCTCCAACACTTTTTTTCCCACTTTTTTTCCTTTTGACCTTCACTGTACCATCTCCTTTGATTATTTAAACACGTAGATTCGCAAATAATGTCATAAATAACCCTTTTTACTTTATTATTACCCTATTTTCACTTAATCCATTACTTTTTGCGTGTAATCCCTATGGGAGATGACTTTTCTCAAATCTGGATTCTACATTTCCGCCTTTCAGGAGCGATATCGCCGTTATTTCTGCTTGGATTTTGTTGATTTTTGAGTATGTTGTAGCTGAGACTATATGCTATCTGAATCAACCCTTATTTTTCAAAAAGATGTCAGGATCGCGCTCATGATCATGATCATTATCATAATGATGATAATCATTTATCAATTACATTTTCATTTCTTTGAATAAGATAAAATCGTCAAAAGGTGTTTTTTATGATGTAAATTAGAGTCAAAGGTGTAACTGGCTACTGTACAGGGTCAAAGGTCATATATTGTTTCAATCTATCTTCCCTAGATCCCTGATCATGGGGACGCAATTTAAACTTGACATATGAATAGATCATAATGGGAGAAGCATATGAATGGGAGAAGCAAAATAATATATCGTGTAATGCATTATTCGTTATGTAAACCATTATCATACGTATCACCTAATTCGTCTAAGTGACGAATTAAAGTCTAGTATTTATTTTGTGTCTGTATAGAAGAAATTATTATTATTCTTCCTCAATTTTGTTCGCAGGATATCTCAAGAATGGCTAAAGCCATTATCATGAAACTTGCCATGATGATAGATCTTAATCTAACTTAGAACTGCATGACTTTTCAAAGACTCAAAATTATCGTGACGTCATCCAGGCGCCATTTTGTAAATATCAACTTATGATCATATCTTCATAACGGAAAGTAATTTTCATTCATATTTATCATAAATAAGATCAATATCCTTCCAGTCAATTTCAGATCAAAAAAACGTGCGCAAATCCGCGCGTACGTGTTCGTGCGCGCGTTTACGTGCGCGCAAAAATTTAAAATGCTCCAAATCATTCCTAATTTTTTTTGCATACGTTTCAAGCCATATGGAGCATTTGACAAAAAATCACTCAAACGCGCATGCGCGCGCGTTTTTTGCGCATTCTGGCATATTGCAACATATAATCGCCAAATTTTCTTGTCATCATGTTTGGCACATTTTTCCAAGCATTTTGATACCAGGTTCATCTCTTTATCACTATTAATAACGGAATAAGCGTCCGTTCAAGATAAATATCCGTGTGCGCGAGCTCATGTATTACATAGTATATATGGGCAAAAACATGCCTATAAAAAGTCCATTGGGATGAATAAGGACTGCCAAGTTTTTTTCATATTTTGATAGAGTATGAGTCGGAGATATGATTTCTTAGCTCATTTGGCCATTAAATACATCTTGACGTCATCATAATGGCCTTGGAAGTCAAAATACAAAATTGCATATTATGACGTCATTATATTTATGGAAAATTTAGTGTATTTCTCATAATATTGACTGACTTTCTTCCAAATTTCGGTATCCTGTAGTTGAGGCAATTGCCTTCAAGATAAATACACACTACTTTTTCTTTCATTGACGTCATCATAGTACAAAATTCAATTAAAGGCCACATTTCAGAATTTTCTTAATTTGAGTGTTATGCCTAAGGAAGGTGAATTTCGTTCACATCATGAATCTTCATGACATTGATCTTTGAGCACTATCTAGCTTATTTGTATTCTATGTTCTCCCAAACTTTGATACGGTGTAGTTAATAAATTATCTACAATATTGACGTACATCATTTATCGTTTCGATGACATCATCATAGTGAAAATTTCAATTAAAGGTGACATGTCAGAATTTTCTTAGTTTGCGTGTTTGGCGACTTTTTCTGAAATCCTGATTCTACAAATCTCTATCGAATACCTGAAGGGGGCGCTATACCACTCTTAATCATGGTCTTTATCGTACTTATGATCATTATCATTAGATCATCATCGGCACACTTTCATGATAACAAAATAGCACGTATCACCTAATTCGTCAAAGTGACGAATTAAAGTCTAGTTTATTATTATTATTCTTCCTCGAATTTGTTCGCAGGATATCTCAAGACTGAATGAAGCCATTGTTATGAATCTTTCAATGATGATAGATCTTAGTCTTACTTAGAACTGCGTGAATTTTCAAAGACTCAAAAATATCGTGACGTCATCCAGGCGCCATTTTGTGAAAATCAACTAATGATCATATCTTCATAACGAATAGTAATTTTTCATTCATATTTATCACGATTAAGATCAATATCCGTCCGGTCAATTTTAAGTCAATAAACGTCCGTAAATGCGCGCGTGCGCGCTCGTCCGCGCGTTTACGCGCGCGCAAAAAATTAAAATGCTCTAAATCATCCCAAATTTTTTTGCATACGTTTCAGGCCATATGGAGCATTTGATAAAAAAATTACGCACACGCGCATGCGCGCGCGTTTTCGCGCGTACTGGCATTTTGCAACATAAAATCGCCGAATTTTGTCTATCATCATATTGGCACATTTTTCCAAGCATTTTGATAACTTGTTAACCTTTTAATAACGCAATGAGCGTCCGTCAAAGTTGACAGCGCGCGCGGACCTGCGTTATCTTTATCCACAATACATGAGCAAAAACATGCCTATACAAAATTCTTTGTAACTCTTCAGAATAGACAGGAACTCCCAATATTTTTTCATATTTAGATAGATTATGAGTCTAAGATATGATTTTATGTCTCATTTGACCCTCAATTAACTCATGACGTCATCATAATTGCCTCCAAACTCAAAATTTCAATTTGCATATTATGACGTCAGCATATTCATGGAAAATTTAGTGTATTTCTCGTTATATTTATTGATTTTCTTCCAAATTTGGCTATGTTCTAGCTGTGACAATTTTCTACAAACATAGTTATCACGATTTTCCATTTTGACAAAGGCATCATGGCGTATTTTTGCGATTAAAGGAGGCATGTCTATTTTTCACATTTTGCGTGTATTCTCTATGGGACATGACTTTTTCTGAAAACTGGATTCTACACTCCTGTCTTTCGCGAGCGAAATCTCCGTTGTTTTAGCTTAGTTTTCGCTGAGCTTCGAATATGTTGTAGCTGAGACCATAAGCTATCACAATTTTTTTTTTTTTTTTCGATTAGATACCGGGATCATGCTCATATTTCACTTGCAAAGTAGGATGTGAGAATTCTATTTCCCGTTTACGTGTAATCGCTATGGGAGATGTTTTGGTGTATCGGTAACGCACTTGACTTCCAACCTCGAGATCCCTGGTTCGAGTCCGGGTGTCTCCAACCCTTTTTTTCACTTTTTTTTTCCTTTTGACCTTCACTGTACAATCTCCTTTGATTATTTAAACACGTAGATTCGCAAATATCGTCATAAAAAACCCTTTTTACTTTATTATTACCCTATTTTCACTTAATCCATTACTTTGTGCGTGTAATCCCTATAGGAGATGACTTTTTCTTAAAATCTGGAGTCTACATTCCTGTCTTTTGCGAGCAATATCGCCGTTATTTCGGCTTGGATTTTTTGATTTTTGAGTTTGTTGTAGCTGAGACTATATGCTATCTAAATCAACCCTCATTTTTTCAATAAGATGTCATGATCGCGCTTATGATCATGATCATTATCATCATGATCATCATTATCATAATGATGATAATCATTTATCAATTACATTTTCATTTCTTTGAATAAGATAAAATCGTCAAAAGGTGTTCTTCATGATGTAAATTAGAGTCAAATGTGTAACTAGTTACTGCACAGGGTCAAAGGTCATATATTGTTTCAATCTATCTTCCCTAGATCCATGATGATCAAGGAGACACAATTTAATCTAGACATATGAATAGATCATAACGGGAGAAGCATATAAATGGGAGAAGCATTTTACAAAATAATATATCGTGTAATGCATTATTCGTTATGTAAACCATTATCATACGTATCACCTAATTCGTCTAAGTGACGAATTAAAGTCTAGTTAGGTGATACGTAACGAAGTCTACGTATCACCTTTTGATTTCGTCAAGATTTTTATTATTTATTTATTTATTATTATTTATTATTATTCTTCCTCGATTTTGTTCGCAGGATATCTCAAGACTGAATAAAGCCATTGCCATGAAACTTTCAATGATGATAGATCTTAGTCTAACTTAGAACTGCGTGACTTTTCAAAGACTCAAAATTATCGTGACGTCATCTAGACGCCATTTTGTTAAAATCAACTTATGATCATATCTTCATAACGGAAAGCCATTTCTCATTCATATTTGTCATGATCAAAGTCAATATCCGCCCGGTCAATTTGAGGACAATATATGCGCGTAAAAATGCGCGTACGCGTAGGTGCGCGCGTTTACGCGCGCTTAAAAATTTAAAATGCTCTAAATCATCCCAAAATTTTTTTGCATACGTTTAAGGCCATATAGAGCATTTGACAAAAAATCTCGCTCACGCGCATGCGCGCGCGTTTTTTGCGCGTACTAGCATTTTGCAACATAGAATCCCAATATTTTCTCCGTCATCGTATTTTGTACATTTTTCCAAGCATTTTGATAATTTGTTCACCTTTTAATAACGCAATGAGCGTCCGTCAAAGTTGACAGCACGCGCGGATTTGCGTGATCTTTATCCACAATACATGGGCAAAAAAATGCCTATACAAAATTCATTGTAACTCTTCAGAATAGATAGAAACTCCCAATATTCTTTCATATGTGGATAGATTATGAAATGGAAATATGATTTCATGTCTCATTTGACTCTCAATTAACTCATAATGTCATCATAATGGCCTCCGAACTCGAAATTTAAATTTGCATATTATGACGGATGCATATTTTTGGAAAATTGATTGTATCTCTGTAAATATTGCTTTTTTTTTCTTTCAAATTTTGATATGTTCTAGCTGAGACAATTTTCTACAAATGCAGTGTACATAATTGTCCAGTTTGACAAAGGTATCATGGCGTATTTTTGCAATTAAAGGAGGCATGTCAATTTTTCAAATTTTGCGTGTATTGTCTATGGGACATGACTATTTCTCAAAACTGCATTCTACATTTCCGTCTTTCGCGAGCAACATCTCCGTTTTTTTAACTTTGTTTTCCGTGAGCTTCGGATATGTTGTAGCTGAGACAATGAGCTATCTCCAATGTGACTTCATTTTTCGATCATATGCCGGGATCATGCTCATATTTTACTTGCAAAGTGGGATTTTAGAATTCCATTTTCGTTTACGTGTAATCGCTATGAGAAATGTTTTGGTATATGGGTAACGCACTTGACTTCCGACCTTGAGATCCCGGGTTCGAGTCCGGGTGTCTCCAACAATTTTTTTTTTTCACTTTTTTTTCCTTTTGACCTTCACTGTACCATCTCCTTTGATTTTTTAAACTCGTAGATTCGCAAATAATGTCATAAATAACCTTTTTACTTTATTATTACCCTATTTTCACTTAATCCATTACTTTTTGCGTGTAATCCCTATTGGAGTTGACTTTTTCTAAAATCTGGAGTCTACATTCCTGTCTTTTGCGAGCAATATCGCCGTTATTTCGGCTTGGATTTTGTTGATTTTTAAGTATGTTGTAGCTGAGACTATATGCTATCTAAATCAACCCTCATTTTTTCAATAAGATGTCATGATCGCGCTCATGATCATGATCATGATCATCATGATCATCAGTATCATAATGATGATAATCATTTATCAATTACATTTTCATTTCTTTGAATAAGATAAAAATCGTCAAAAGGTGTTCTTCATGATGTAAATTAGAGTCAAATGTGTAACTGGTTACTGCACAGGGTCAAAGGTCATATATTGTTTCAATCTATCTTCCCTAGATCCATGATGATCAAGGAGACATAATTTAATCTTGACATATGAATAGATCATAATGGAAGAAGCATATGAATGGGAGAAGCATTTTACAAAATAATATATCGTGTAATGCATTATTCGTTATGTAGACCATTATCATACGTATCACCTAATTCGTCTAAGTGACGAATTAAAATCTAGTATTTATTTTGTGTCTGTATAGAAGAAATAATTATTATTCTTCCTCAATTTTGTTCGCAGGATATCTAAAGAATGGCTAAAGCCATTATCATGAAACTTGCCATGATGATAGATCTTAGTCTAACTTAGAACTGCATGACTTTTCATAGACTCAACAACATCGTGACGTCATCTAGGCGCCTTTTTGTGAATATCAACTTATGATCATATCTTCATAACGGAAAGTAATTTTTCATTCATATTTATTATAATTAAGATCAATCTCCGTCCGGTCATTTTCAGGTCAATAAACGTAAGCAAATGCGCGCGTGCGCGTTCGTCAGCGCGTTTACGCGCGCGCAAAAATTAAAAATGCTCCAAATCATCCCAATTTTTTTTGCATACGTTTAAGGCCAAATAGAGCTTTTGACAAAAAATCATGCACACGCGCATGCGTGCGCGTTTCCGCGCGTACTGGCATTTTGCAACATAGAATCGCCGAATTTTCTCTGTAATCATATTTGGCACATTTTTCCAAGCATTTTGATAATTTGTTCACCTTTTATTAACGCAATGGGCGTCCGTCAAAGTTGACAGCACGCGCGGATTTGCGTTATCTTTATCCACAATACATGGGCAAAAACATGCCTATATAAAATTCATTGTAACTCTTTAGAATAGATAGAAACTCCTAATATTTTTTCATATTTGGATAGATAATGAAATGGAGATATGATTTCATGTCTCATTTGATCCTCAATTAACTCATGACGTCATCATAATGGCCTCCAAACTCAAAATTTCAATTTGCATATTATGACGTCAGCATATTTTTGGAACATTAATTTTATCTCTATAAATATCGATCAATTTTCTTTTAAATTTTGATATGTTCTAGCTGAAACAATTTTCTACAAATGCAGTATTCACAATTTTTATTTTTGACAAAAGTATCATGGTGTATTTTGGGGATTAAAGGAGGCATGTCAATTTTTCACATTTTGCGTGTATTGTCTATGGCACATGACTATTTCTCAAAACTGGATTCTACATTTCCCTCTTTCGCGAGCAATATCTTCGTTGTTTTAGCTTTGTTTTTGCTGAGCTTCGGGTATGTTGTAGCTGAGACAAAAGGCTATCTCCAGTGTGCACTTTATTTTTCGATCATATGCCGGGATCATGCTCGTATTTCACTTGCAAAGTAGGACTTCAGAATTCCATTTCCCGTTTACGTGTTATCGCTATGGGAGATGTTTTGGTATATCAGTAACGCACCTGACTTCCAACCTCGAGATCCCTGGTTCGAGTCCGGGTGTCTCCAACAATTTTTTTCTTCACTTTTTTTTTCTTTTGACCTTTCACTGTACCATCTCCTTTGATTTTTTAAACACGTAGAATCGCAAATAATGTCATAAACAACCCTTTTTACTTTATTATTACCCTATTATCACTTAATCCATTACTTTTGCGTGTAATCCCTAAGGGAGATGACTTTTTCTCAAATCTGGATTCTACATTCCTGTCTTTTGCAAGCAATATCGCCGTTAGTTCTGCTTGGATTTTGTTGATTTTTGAGTATGTTGTAGCTTAGACTATATGCTATCTAAATCAATCCTTATATTTCAATAAGATGTCAGGATCGCGCTGATCATTATCATCATGATCATCATTATCATAATGATGCTAATCATTTATCAATTACATTTTCATTTCTTTGAATAAGATAAAATCGTCAAAAGGTGTTCTTCATGATGTAAATTAGAGTCAAATGTGTAACTGGTTACTGCACAGGGTCAAAGGTCATATATTGTTTCAATCTATCTTCCCTAGATCCATGATGATCAAGGAGACACAACTTAATCTTGACGTATGAATAGATCATAATGGGAGAAGCATATAAATGGGAGAAGCATTTTACAGAATAATATATCGTGTAATGCATTATTCGTTATGTAAACCATTATCATACGTATCACCTAATTCGTCTCAGTGACGAATTAAAGTCTAGTATTTATTTTGTGTCTGTATAGAAGAAATTATTATTATTCTTCCTCAATTTTGTTCGCAGGATATCTCAAGAATGGCAAAAGCCATTATCATGAAACTTGCCATGATGATAGATCTTAGTCTAACTTAGAACTGCGTGACTTTTCATAGACTCAACGTCATCATGACGTCATCCAGGCGCCATTTTGTGAAAATCAACTTTTAATCATATCTTCATAACGGAAAGGAATTTTTCATTCATATTTATCATGATTAAGATCAATATCCGTCCGGTCAGTTTCAGATCAGTAAACGTGCGCAAATGCGCGCGTGCGCGTTTGTCCGCGCGTTTATGCGCGCTCAAAAATTTAAAATGCTCTAAATCTTCCCAAATTTTTTTTGCATACGTTTCAGGCCATATGGAGCATTTGACAAAAAAATCGCGCTCACGCGCATGCGCGCGCGTTTTTTGTGCGCACTAGCATTTTGTAACATAGAATTGCCAAATTTTCTATTTCAGCGTATTTGGCACATTTTTCCAAGCATTTTGATAATTTGTTCACCTTTTAATAACGCAATGAGCGTCCGTCAAAGTTGACAGCGCGCGCGGATCTGCGTTATCTTTATCCACAATATATGGGCAAAAACATACCTATACAAATTCATTTTAACTCTTCAGAATAGATATGAACTCCCAATATGTTTTCATATGTTGATAGAGCATGAGTTGGAGATATGATTTCATGTCTCATTTGACCCTCATTTAACTCATGACGTCATCATAATAGCCTCCAAACTCAAATTTTCAATTTGCATATTATGACGTCAGCATATTTTTGGAAAATGATTGTATCTCTGTAAATATGGATCAATTTTCTTTTTATTTTGATATGTTCTAGCTGAGACAATTTCTACAAATGTAGTATTCACAATTTTTATTTTTGACAAAAGTATCATGGTGTATTTTTGCGATAAAAGGAGGCATGTCAATTTTGCGCATTTTGCGTGTATTCTCTGAGGGACATGACTTTTTCTCAAAACTGGATTCTACACTCTGTCTTTCGCGAGCAAAATCTCCGTTGTTTTAGCTTTGTTTTCGCGAGCTTGGATATGTTGTAGCTGAGACAATGAGCTATCAAAGTGTGCCTTTATTTTTCGATTAGATGCCGGGATCATGCTCATATTTCACTTGCAAAGTAGGATTTCTGAATTCCATTTCCCGTTTACGTGTAATCGCTATGGGAGATGTTTTGGTATATCGGTAACGCACTTGACTTCCAACCTCGAGATCCCTGGTTCGAGTCCGGGTGTCTCCAACACTTTTTTTTTCACTTTTTTTTCCTTTTGACCTTCACTGTACCATCTCCTTTGATTTTTTAACTCGTAGATTCGCAAATAATGTCATAAATAACCCTTTTTACTTTATTATTACCTATTTTCACTTAATCCATTACTTTTTGCGTGTAATCCCTATTGGAGATGACTTTTTCAAAATCTGGAGTCTACATTCCTGTCTTTTGCGAGCAATATCGCCGTTATTTCGGCTGGATTTTGTGATTTTTTAGTATGTTGTAGCTGAGACTATATGCTATCTAAATCAACCCTCATTTTTTCAATAAGATGTCATGATCGCGCTCATGATCATGATCATGATCATCATGATCATTAGTATCATAATGATGATAATCATTTATCAATTACATTTCATTTCTTTGAATAAGATAAAAATCGTCAAAAGGTGTTCTTCATGATGTAAATTAGAGTCAAATGTGTAACTGGTTACTGCACAGGGTCAAAGGTCAATATTGTTTCAATCTATCTTCCCCAGATCCATGATGATCAAGGAGACATAATTAATCTTGACATATGAATAGATTCATAATGGAAGAAGCATATGAATGGAGAAGCATTTTACAAAATAATATATCGTGTAATGCATTATTCGTTATGTAGACCATTATCATACGTATCACCTATTCGTCTAAGTGACGAATTAAAATCTAGTATTTATTTTGTGTCTGTATAGAAGAAATTATATTATTCTTCCTCAATTTTGTTCGCAGGATATCTCAAGAATGGCTAAAGCCATTATCATGAAACTTGCCATGATGATAGATCTTAGTCTAACTTAGAAACTGCATGACTTTTCAAAGACTCAAAATTATCGTGACGTCATCCAGGCGCCATTTTGTAAATATCAACTTATGATCATATCTTCATAACGGAAAGTAATTTTTCATTCATATTTATCATGAATAAGATCAATATCCTTCCAGTCAATTTCAGATCAAAAAAACGTGCGCAAATCCGCGCGTACGCGTTCGTGCGCGCGTTTACGTGCGCGGCCAAAAAATTGAAATGCTCCAAATCATTCCTTTTTTTTTTGCATACGTTTTAAGCCATATGGAGCATTTGACAAAAAATCACTCAAACGCGCATGCGCGCGCGTTTTTTGCGCGTTCTGGCATATTGCAACATATAATCGCCAAATTTTCTTTGTCATCATGTTTGGCACATTTTTCCAAGCATTTTGATACCAGGTTCATCTCTTTATCAAATTAATAACGGAATAAGCGTCCGTTCAAGATAAATATCCGTGTGCGCAAGCTCATGTATACATAGTATATATGGGCAAAAACATGCCTATAAAAAGTCCATTGGGGTGAATAAGGACTGCCAAGTTTTTTTCATATTTTGATAGAGTATGAGTCGGAGATATGATTTCATAGCTCATTTGGCCATTTAATACATCTTGACGTCATCATAATGGCCTTGGAAGTCAAAATACAAAATTGCATATTATGACGTCATTATATTTATGGACAATTTAGTGTATTTCTCATAATATTGACTGATTTTCTTCCAAATTTCGGTATCCTGTAGTTGAGGGCAATTGCCTTCAAGATAAATACACACTACTTTTTCTTTTATTGACGTCATCATAGTACAAAATTCAATTAAAGGCTACATTTCAGATTTTTCTTAATTTGAGTGTTATGCCTAAGGAAGGTGAATTTCGTTCACATCATGAATCTTCATGACATTGATCTTTGAGCACTATCTAGCTTATTTGTATTCTATG
Source organism: Strongylocentrotus purpuratus (assembly GCF_000002235.5). Lineage (NCBI taxonomy): Eukaryota > Metazoa > Echinodermata > Echinoidea > Camarodonta > Strongylocentrotidae > Strongylocentrotus > Strongylocentrotus purpuratus. Next base: position 12,621,415 of record NW_022145613.1, on the reverse strand, counting down.
TTCTCCCAAATTTTGATACGGTGTAGTAAATAAATTATCTACAATATTGACGTACATCATTTATCATTTCGATGACATCATCATAGTGAAAATTTCAATTAAAGGTGACATGTCAGAATTTTCTTAGTTTGCGTGTTTGACGACATTTTCTGAAATCCTGATTCTACAAATCTCTATCGAATACCTGAAGGGGGCGCTATACCACTTTAATCATGGTCTTTATCGTACTTATGATCATTATCATTAGATCATCATCGGCACACTTTCATGATAACAAAATAGCACGTATCACCTAATTCGTCAAAGTGACGAATTAAAGTCTAGTTATTAGGTGGTCTGTTGAAAACAGATCACCTATTATTTTCGTCAGAATTTTCTTTCTTTATTAGGTGGTCTGTCAACGACAGATCACCTATTGTTTCGTCAGAATTTTCTTTCTTTATTATTAGGTGGTCTGTTGAAAACAGATCACCTATTGTTTTCGTCAGAATTTTCTTTCTTTATTATTAGGTGGTCTGTCAACGACAGATCACCTATTGTTTTCGTCAGAATTTTCTTTCTTTATTTATTTATTTATTTTTTATTATTATTTTTTTATTTCTCCTCCGTTTTTTGTTCATCGGTTAACTCAAGATCGGTTGTGTTAATTTCTTTCAATTTTGACACAGTCATAGGTCATTGTCATGAGACGTGACAGTAACCTTTTCAAGGTCATCAGGTCATCGTCACGTCATCCAGGCGCCATTTTGTGAAATCACGTTATCCATCTATCTTCATGATTCATCAGCCAGGCAAAGGTCATTCATATTCATATCACTATACTTCAGGTCAAGGGTCAACAAGTCATGTCATCAAAGGTCACATAAAGGTCATGGACGCGCACGTACGCGCGCGTCAAAATTTAAAAATGCTAAAATCACTTAACTATTAAAGGAGAGTACGAATCAGGTCATTTTAAGCATTTCAAAATTTTCCGTCCGTAAGTGTCACCGCGCGCGTTTGTGCGCGCTCATAACGCGCGGAAAAGGTCAAATTCAAATTGTTTACATGATTTAGATTCCTCTTACCGTAAATGACAATTTACATTAATTCAGTCACTCTTGACCTTTCATAAGGCCGTGAGCGCGCGTCAAAGTTCAAAATCTGCGCGTGCCTGCTATGGGCAATATAATGCAAATTTGATCAAAAACATCCCATTTTAAAAATCGAAATAGCTCTTCAGATAGTCGATTGACCCCAAATTTTATATCATGGTTGGAAAAAACATGAGTTGGAGATATGATTTCATGTGTCATTTGACCCTCAATTAACTCGACGTCATCATAATTGCCTCCCCAACTCAAAATATCAATTTACATATTATTACGTCAGCATATTTTTGGAAAATTGATTGTATCTCTGTAAATATTGATTAATTTTCTTCCAAATTTTGATATGTTTACCTGAGAATATTGTCTACAAATGCAGTCACCACGATATTTCATTTTGACAAAGGCATCATTGCGTATTTTTGCGATTAAAGCAGGCATGTCAATTTTTCACATTTTGCGTGTATTCTCTATGAGACATGACTTTTTCTCAAAACTGGATTCTACATTCTCGTCTTCGCGAGCAATATCTCCATCGTTTTATCTTTGTTTATGGCTCTTTGCTTTGAGCTTTATCCTGAGAGAATAATTTATCACAAGTGTGCCCTATTTTTCGATCAGATGCCGGGATCATGCTCATATTTTACTTATAAAGTAGGATTTGTGAATTCTATTTTCCGTTTACGTGTAATCTTTATGGGAAATGTTTGGCATACCGGTTAACGCACTTGACTTCCGACCTCGAGGTCCCTGGTTCGAGTCCGGGAGTCTCCAACAATTTTTTTTTTTTTTTTTTTTTTTTTTTGACTTTTCAATGATCATAAAATTGAAAACAGACCACTAATTCGTCCCAATGACGAATTAAATTTCTAGTATTTTAATTGAATTTGTACAAAAACACAATTCAATTAAAATAAATTTGTGACCATCTTTTGTGTGCCACGATTACTCAAAATTGAACCGTCCAATTCTTTCAAATTTAACACAGTCCTAGGTCATATCTTAAGACGTGACAGGAACATTTTCAAGTTCATCAAAATATCGTGACGTCATCTAGGCGCCATTTTGTGAAGTGCTCTGAGAATCAACTCATGATCATATCTTCATAACCGTAATCATTTCTCATTCATATTTATAACAATTATGGTCAATATCCGTCCGGTCAACTTCAGGTCAATTAACGCGCGCGTACGCGTCCGTCCGCGCGTAGGTGCGCCCGCCAAAAATAAAAAATGCTCATAATAACTTTTTGATCAAATTAGAGTACGTTTTAGGCATTTCAAGCATTTCGAAAATTTCGAAAATTTTGCAAGCATAAATTTGCGCGCACGTTTGTGTTCGTAATGGTCGTACGCAACCGAGAATTGGCTTTTTGTCTATCATAGTATTGCCCAATTTATTCCAAACAATTTGATACCATGTTTATCTCTTTATGACCATTAATAACGAAATGAGCGTCCGTTCAAGGTAAAGTCCGTTCGAACCCTCAATTAACTCATGACGTCATCATGATTGCCTCCGTTCAAGGTAAATGTCCGTGCGTGCGAGCTCTTGTAATACATAGCATATAGGGCAAAAACATGCCTATACAAAATCCATTGTAGCTCTTCAGAATGGATATATACTCCAAATTCTTTTTCATATTTGGATAGATTATGAGTCGGAGATATGATTTCATGTCTCATTTGACACTCAATTAACTCATGAAGTCATCATAATGGCCTCCGAACTCAAAATTTCAATTTGCATATTATGACGTCAGCATATTTTTGGAAAATTGATTGTATCTCTGTAAATATTGATCAATCTTCATCCAAATTTTGATATGTTCTAGTGAGACAAATCTATACAAATAAAGTCACAACGTATTTTTCATTTTGACAATGGCATCATGGCGTATTTTTGTGATTAAAGGAGGCATGTCAATTTTCACATTTTGCGTGTATTCTCTACGGGACATGACTTTTTCTCAAAAACTGGATTCTACATTCTTGTCTTTCTCGAGCAATCTCTCCGTCGTTTACCTTTGTTTACGCTGAGCTTTGAGTATGTGATAGCTGAGATAATGAGCTACAATTAGTGTGCCCTTTTTTTTCGATCAGATGCGGTATCTTGCTCATATTTCACTTACAAAGTGGGATTTGAGAATTGTTTTCCGTTTCCGTGTAATCTCTATGGGAAATTTTTGGTATATCGGTAACGCACTTGACTTCCGACCTCGAAGGTCCCTGGATCGAGTCGGGCGTCTCCAACAATTTTTTTTCATCAATTTTTTTACTTTTGACGTGTCAATGCAATGATCATGAAAATTGAAGACAGACCACCTAATTCGTCCCCATGACGAATTAAATTTCTAGTTATTATTATTATTATTATTATTTATTTTTATTTCTCCCCGTTTTTTGTTCATCGGTTAACTCAAGATCGGTTGTGTTAATTCTTTCAATTTTGACACAGTCAATAGGTCATTGTCATGAGACGTGACAGTAACCTTTTCAAGGTCATCAGGTCATCGTGGACGTCATCCAGGCGCCATTTTGTTAAATCACGTTATCCAATCATATCTTCATGATGCATCAGCAAAGGTCATTCATATTCATATCACATATACTTCAGGTCAAGGGTCAACAAGTCATGTCATCAAAGGTCACATAAAGGTCATGACGCGCACGTACGCGCGCGTCAAAATTTTAAAAAGCTCAAAATCACTTTACTATTAAACGAGAGTAAGAATCAGGTTCATTTTAAGCATTTCAAAATTTTCCGTCCGAATGTGTCCACGCGCGCGTTGCGCGCGCTCACAGCGCGCGGAAAACGTCAAATTCAAAATGTTTACTTAATTTAGATTCCTCTTAACGTAATTGACCATTTACATTAATTTCAGTCACTCTTGATCTTTAATAAGGCCGTGAGCGTGCCGTCAAAGTTCAAAATCCGCGCGTGATGCTATGGGCAATATAATGCAAATTTGATCAAAAACATGCCATTTTAAAAATCGAAATAGCTCTCAGATAGTCCATCGACCCCCGATTTTTTATCATGGTTGGAGAGAAAGCAGGAGTTGGAGATATGATTTCATACCACCCTGACTCGTACAAAGTGAAATAAAGTCATCATACTGGCATCTAAACTCAAACAAATGTATTTAGTTGATGACGCATTTTTGTCTTTGTTTATTGAGATTATCTCACTTATCGGTGATCGATCTTCTCCCAGATTTTGATATGTTGGAGCTGAGATAATTTCTATCAAAAA